>NW_024871081.1:0-600000 GCF_019054845.1 Dipodomys spectabilis
TCTCCTTCTTCTTCTTCTTCTTACTTCTTCTTCTTCCTTTCTTCTCCTTCTTCTCTTCTTTCTTCTTCTTCTTCTTCTTCTTCTTCTTCTTCTTCTTCTTCTTCTTCTTCTTCTTCTTCTTCTCTTCTTCTCTTCTTCTTCTTCTTCTTTCTTCTTCTCTTCTTCTTCTTCTCTTCTCTTCTCTTCTTCTCCTTCTTCTCCTTCTTCTCCCTTCTTCTCTCTTCTCTTCTTTCCTTCTTCTCCTTCTTCTCCTTCTTCTCCTTCTTCTCCTCCTTCTCCTCCTTCTCCTCCTTCTTCTCCTTCTTCTCCTTCTTCTTCTCCTTTTTCTCTCTTGTTCTTCTCCTTCTCCTTCTTCTCCTTCTTCTCCTTCTTCTCCTTTTCTCCTTCTTCTCCTTCTTCTCCTTCTTCTCTTCTTCTCCTTCTCTTCTTCTCCTTTCTTCTCCCTTCTTCGCCTTCTTCTCCTTCTTCTCCTTCTCCTTCTTCTTCCTTCTTCTCCTTCTTCTCCCTTCTTCTCCTTCTTCTCCTTCTTCTCCTTCTTCTCCTTCTTCTCCTTCTTCTCTTCTTCTTCCTTCGTCTCCTTCTTCTCCTTCTTCTTCTTCTTCTTCTTCTTCTTCTTCTTCTTCTTCTTCTTCTTCTTTCTTCTTCTTCTTCTTCTTCTTCTTCTTCTTCTTCTCTTCTTCTTCTTCTTCTTCTTCTTCTTCTTTCTTCTTCTTCTTCTTCTTCTTCTTCTTCTTCTTCTTCTTCTTCTTCTTCTTCTTCTCTCTTCTTCTTCTCCCTCCTCCCTCCTCCTCCTTCTTCTTCTTCTTCTCCTTCTCCTTCTTCTTCTTCAGTAATATTAAAAATATTATTAAGTGCTTCTGTATCAGCATCTATTGAGATTACATGATATTTCTTCTTTATTCAGTGTGATAAATTGCATTAGATTTTCTAAATTGTAACTACATAAGTGGGTTTGCAGCTTGTGGTAGAATGACTTGATTACCATATGTGAAGAATGTGGTGAAATCTTTATGAAAACACACACACAGGAATAATTGAAAAACAATAAATGTAAACTGTCCTTCATTTCTGGTACATATTCTGTTTTGTTTAGGGTTTTTTTGCCTTTCTCTTCATAAGTAAAATTACTATAAATACATTCACATTTTGTCATGGGACTTATGAAGTTCATTAGGAAGAGTTTATACTTCGTTAAAACTTTCTGGAGCAGTCAAATAGATACATTGGGTGAGGTGGCATATACCAATTATTCCTGGTAAGCATGGCCTATCCCCACAAAAGAAAGAAAGGAAGGAAGGAAGGAAGGAATGAAGGAAGGAAGGAAGGAAGGAAGGAAGGAAGAAAGAAAGAAAGAAAGAAAGAAAGAAAGAAAGAAAGAAAGAAAGAAAGAAAGAAAGAAAGAAAGAAAGAAGGAAGGAAGTAAGGAAAGAAGGAAAGGAGGAAGGAAGGAAGGAAGGAAGGAAGGAAGGAAGGAAAGAAGGAAGGAAGGAAGGAAGAAGGAAGGGAGGAAGGAGGGGAGGGAGGAAGAAAGACTCTTAACCAACCAAACTGAAAATCACCATTTAAATAAAAAAGCTTGGGGCATTACTTATTTAGTAAAGGACTTGTATACAATGGGCAATTTTCCAGGTTTGACACCTAACAATAGGTTAAAAAAAGAAAAAAAACATGATGGTATTTTCTTTGACAAAACAGTCCAGGAAAGATTTGGTTAGAGTTTTTTTTTTCCTTTTATTTTTTTCTTTCTTTTATTTCAGAGACATAGTTGTTGTTTTTTTTTTTTTACATAATCTATATAACAACTTTCAATCCTCCCAATTTAGCTCCTAAAAATTGAGATTACAAGCATATGTTTTCACACTTGGCCTTGTTGGCATCTCTTTTTACAATAAATTGTGTTGGCATAAGTATAGTATACAGAAGTGTTCAAATGTTTTAAACAGTTTGCATGTTCCCTCATTCCCCTAGTGTTAATGCAATGTAACAGTACTATACTTTTGTAAAATAAAAAAGCAACTTTGGTCTATTGGTACTAATTAAATTACAACCTTTACTTCATTTTGCCAATTTTGTACTACTTTCCATTCCTTTTCAAGTATCTACTACTGTTGCTTTTTTCTTCTGCCTTTCTCCTTTGTTTATGTTATCTACTCAGCTGTTTCATCAACGACGAAAATTAAAAGTAGGTTAAAATCACCATTTGCCAGGCACCAGAATCTTATGATTGTAATCATAGGTATTCAGGAACCTGAGATCTGAAGATCACAGTTCAAAGCCAGAATGAGCAAGAAAGGTGGAAACTCGTGAAAAAAAACAGCATTTAAAAAATAACTGAAGAGCTGGAAGATGGCTTAGTACGTAATGTGCTTGCCTAGCTTCATGCATGAAAGCCTGAGTTTGATTCCTCGGTGCCAATTAAACAGAAAAAGCTGGAAGTAGAGCTGTGGCTCAAGTGGTAGAGTGATCACTAGCTTTGAGCAAAAGACCATCAGGGGCAGTGTCCAATCCCTGAGCTTAAGCCCCTGGACTGCAAAACAAACAAAAATATAGTTCCCCAATTGTTTTGTATGTAGTGTTCCAACTCCATGGTGCACATTATCCTTACAGCAAAATCAATACAACACCACAATTTACAGTGCTCAGCATACCCATGTGATCATTAGCCATCAAATTGTACACCAGATGTAAAGAGTTAAGGAAGAACTATAAAGAAAGAAAGTCACTAGGAAAACCTATCTTGAGACTATACAAGAATAATATAGGTTCTAGACTATGCTTTGACCAGATGTGTGGCTTAAAGAATCAGAAAAAAATGTTATATTTTGACCTTTATACCTGTAAAACTCGGGCAACAATACCTGCCCATCACTAGGATTGAACTCTAGGAAGGATTGTTCCGAAAGTATAAGCCATGCTAACCTTGGCTCCCACTGAACAGGAATACAGAGTTCACCCTCAATAATGCCTGGACTCAAAGATAGAATTCACAAATGGGATTGTGTCAAACTACAAAGTTTCTGCATGGCAAAGGACATCATTAGCAAGCTAAAGAGGTCCTATGGAAGCAGAGATTTTTGCCATGTCTACATTAGAATATTCAAAGAGCTCAATGAATTACACTAGCAAAGAATTAACAACCCAATTAACAAATGGGCAAACAAACTAAGTAGAGACTTCCCGGAAGAAATAAAAATAGCCAGTAGTCACATAAAAAATGTGCTACATCTCTGGCCGTAAAGTAAATGCAAACCAAAACACTTGAGACGAGCTGGGGAGGTGGCTCTGTGATAGAGTGCTTGCTTTGCAAGCATGAGGCCCGGGTTTGATTCCTCAGCAGCACATAAGCAGAAAGGCTGGAAGTGGTGCTGTGGCTCAAGTGATCGTGCTCTATCCTTGAGCTGAAGTTCAGTACTCAGGACGAGAGTTCAGGTCCCACGACTGAACAAAAACAACAACAACAACAACAAAAATACACAACCACTTGACTTGCTGCTCTTTTTCTATCTCACTTTAGACTGATCCCAAAATATTGTTGGTGGGAATGTAAACTTGTTCAACTACACTGAAAAATATACCTACAAAATAACTCTGTTCATTGTCAAGGTATAGTTATAGCACAAATGCCTTCAACATATGAATGGATCAAGAAAATATGGTATATATACACAGAGTAATTTTAGTCATCCATTAGAATATTGCATCATTTATAAAGAAATAGATATACCTGGAAAAATTTTGTGAAGTCAGGATGAATGATTTCTCTCATATGTGGAAGCCAGGTCTATATGTAAACATATAGAGTGTTGTATGCACATATACACAAATATATTTCACGAAGTACAGTATATGTTGGAAAGAATTTAAATGGTGTAATCCTTTAGAAAATCTAACAGTACAATAAAATGTATATAAGGAAACTGGCACTTGAAAGGCAGGAGGAGGTGAATGAAGTGAAGTCACAATTTTCAACTCATATCCAATGAAACTAGGAAAATTGAGGGGAACAAGTTGAGTTTCAGGGATGGTAGAGGTGATGAAAAAAGTGTCACTGATTAGGATTCATTGTACTTACAATTAAAAATGTAATTAAAAATAATTATGCCTGAGCCTACCACCTATGACTTACATATTCACACTTCTGAGTATCCATCCCCCTTGAGTATCCATCCCCCTTCTAAACAACCATGAACCACCTCATCTTACTTAGAAAAGGTACCACTTTGCTGTGTCTGTGAAGCAAGGAATTGTAGGCAGATCAAATTAATGGTGTCCACATATGCCAAGCCATCAATATAAGGCCAGAAACCATGAAAATACTACAATAGGTGGCAGAGGAAGCACCATGGATCCTGGAACACAGGTCCAAACTTTCTAACTAAAGATCCAGAATCACAAGAAATCAAAGAAAGCCTGGATAAACTGAATTGCATGAAACTTAAATGTTTCTGCCTGGCAAAGAACATGACAACCTAAATTAAAAAACCCACAGAATGGGTGAAGAATTTTATGAGCTATTCATCAGACAAGGGCCTAATAGGAAAAATATAAATAGAGCACAAAAGATTACCCCCAATAAATCCTCAAATAATAGCCCAATTGATAAATGAGGTAGTGACCTAAAGACAGACTTCTCAAAATAAGTAAGAATGGCCAATAGACGCATAAAGAAATGTTTAATATCTCTGAACATAAAACGATTCAACACTGTAATTCCACCTCACTGCAGTAAGGAAGGCTAATAAAAACATGTAAAAGTGATTAGTAACAAATGCTGTTATGGATGCGGCCAAAAGGGAGCTCTATCACTATTGGTGAGAGTGTAAATTGTCCAATCAGTCTGGAGACTGAGATGTGAGTATTGTGGTTTGACTTGTGCAGAGAAGTCCATGTGCTTTTCATCTCCAATTGGCCACTAAAAAGACACAAGTAGAGCTGTGGTGCAAATGAGTAAAGTAGCTTTCATTACAAAATCTCAGGGACATTACCCACATCCTGCATTGAAGCTCGACTACTGGCAGTGTGTGTGTGTGTGTGTGTTTGTGTGTATGTGTGTGTGTGTGTGTGTGTGTGTGTGTGTGCGTGCACGCGCACGCACGTGCGCACTAGTGATTTTCTGACTGCAACAAATGTTTTGGTGTATTTAAAGTATTAAGAAACAAGGTTTAAATATCCTGTGATTTTTTGTGTGTTTCTGTTTGTATGTATGTGTCTATCTGGTGTAGTTGTGGGTGTGGGTGTACGCATCTGTATGTGCATTTACTTTGTATCATGCTTGTTCTCCACCTATTTTAACATAATTGTCAGGCTTGGAAGGTAAAGTTATGACAATTTTCCAATCTTTTTTTCAACAAATGATTATTTGAATTGAAGGACAGAGAGGAAGGAGAAAGAGAGGGGGAGAAAGAGGGAAGTTCTAAATCCAAGACTGAAACAGCCATATTCCAGAACAAGGCTTCAGAACTAGGTATAAACTAGATCCAATGTTGTGCTGTCAGTCAGCTAGCTGTAAGAAAGCCCCCATCTGGCCACAGGTGTGGATTGTAGTGAAAGATTAAAAATTAGAGTTACATTTTACAATTGCTAACTGCTGGTTTTGCTTCTGTAAACTTGCTTGCGCTAGCACTGACCCTTCCCCTCCCTGGAAATAAATAAAAAGTTTCGGAGTCTAGATGTCGGCCCTGGGACAAGCTCTGTAGTCGTAAATAAAGAAATAACAAGTAAATTCCCCAAGTGGCCAAATGGGACCCAAGATAAGGAACAAAGAGTATGTTCCTCTGCATTCCTGTGTAAAAATTCTCGGTTTAGGGGCCTCAAGATAAGGACCATCTGGTGAGCCCAGCAAACTAGGCCAAATGTTAATCAATCACAAGCCTGTAACTATGTAAACTCTCCTCCAGGGTGACCGCTCACCCTAGACTTGCCCTGAGCCAACTGTTTTACAAAGAGTGTTATAAACTTCCCCTTGCAGTAAACTGAGCCAATCCTGGGGAACCTGGGGTCTTATGCTAATCCTGTGGCTTTTGTCTTTAAAAGTGCCTGTAACCACTGCTCCGGGCTTCCTGTCTGCCTTGGACAGAGAGCCCATTTGCGCAAACGCCAAATAAACTTCTCTTGCTTATTGCAGCTGCTGGCTTGAAGTCTTGGTTCTTGGGGTGCCCTCACGTTGAAGAAAGCATCCCAGTGAATCTGGGGTTTTTCAGTAGGAAAAAAGATAATTCAGTAAAAACAGTCTGTGACATTTACACAAGATCTGGACATCACTTCCTCTTGGGTTGCTGCTGTGCAGGACCAAAATTTGATCTCAAGTGAAACTTGGAATTACAAAAGTTAAAACCCAAAGTCTATTAAACTCTAAAAGGCCTGTGTAACTCCTTAATCCTCATACTTGATATATGACTTAGTGGGAAAGGCAGAGGGCAGATTTCCAGCTATTGCAGACTTCTTCGTTAGTGAACAATGAGCTACCACCTTCATTCATGTGGTTCCAGCACAGAATTGGCTCAGATCTGTGAACCTGAGTGTAGAAATTTGAATCTCCATAGTGTGAATGAAAATTTGGTCTCCTACTAAGATAGCAGTTTGGGGGACCATGGGTAGCTGTGGGCAAGTCTCTTTTTAATAGCTTATCCTTTGTGCACATTTGGTTTAGATACAGGGATACATAACTAACTAGTAGCAATGGTCACCACAGGGTAGAGCAAGAGACCAACAGTAGAGGGACAGAGATCAAACTCATGCTATCTGCCATTTTATATTGCTTGAATTGACATGTTCTTCATGTATTTTAGCAATTCAAGAATAAAAATTAACATTACATATAGATTTTTAAATTGCCTCTTTGCTTCTGAGAAAAAGTAAAAATAACAATGAATTTAAATGGAAAGGCAGTACTTTAAGAGCAGGGAAAAGGAACGGAGCAATGATAATGGGATTCTCCTGAAGTCCAATCTGGAGACTTTATTTACCAACATTGAGGAATAAAATTAAACCATGTAACAAGACTGGCTTGTCTCCTTTTTCTCAGCAACAAGGCAGTCCTGTCTGCTTTCCTTAGTAACATGACAGCCCTGCCTTTTTTGTCTTTTTTCCTCATTTATGCCAGAGACAAGGGGCTCAGTAGAACATGACTAAAGGAGAAAGTTGGAGCTGTCATTGTAAGATAAAAAGAACAAGCCATGGATATATCTGGAAACACAGAAAGCCCCTGGAGCCTTGAACTGTTAGGCCTTTCAGGCACCAGTCTTCCACAGAAATTAAACATTCATAGAGAAAGCCAAGATGTGCTCTGATTTATGTAGATTGCCTTACTCAAAGAAAGACCTCCCAATGAAACAATCCTCCCTGCCAACAACAGCCCTTCAGAGTGAGGCTCAGGAACTAAAAGACACACTAAACTTTCCTACCTGCCAGAAACCAGCCCACACCCTGAGGTCACCAGGACAGCAGGGAGGGAAGGCTCAGCCCTGTCACAAAACAAGGATGAAGCTCAGAGGTCCACATCTAATCTCATAATGTACTCAGACCTTCTAAAGTTCCAACAGCTTCCAGAAGGTGTCTGCAGCCCTTTAAAACGATCAAGCTGTGATGCTCAGCTCTAAAGCCGTAACTCTGCACCCAGTGTTAGCCTTATTTAATGACATACAAGCCAAGTAGGGCTCTCTGATAAATTTGCTATAACCACTGCACTCCATGCCAGCATCCAGTCACTTGTCTTCTGCTGACAAAGCCTGTGGCTCATTCAAGACAGAAGCAGCCATGGCCTCAAATCCACCTGCCATGGATGTTCAGCAAACCTTACCCTTTTGCTCCCTCAGCAATTGCTTTAATTTTGGGATAGCCTCACCAACACTCTCTCCTAATACTACTGCCTCCATGGGGCGAACCCCCCACCCAACCAAACAGTCAAACAATCTGGAGGTGTTCTCTTTGGGATGGACAGATTAGCCTTTCCATGAGCCCATTTCCAGGGACTCCCCTTCCCCCAGATGCCTTGGAAGGGGCATTTGCTCCTTCCAGCAGCAGGCGTGCCACTCTTCCCAGACCCACACTGACCACAGCAGCCTTCTGACAGCTGGACATTGCATGTCCAAGTGGGGAGAGCTGCTGTCTCCAAGTTCTATGGTTGAGGGGATGCTAGGCAGGTTCTTGTGCCAGTAGGTGGGCCAGGTTGTGGACTCTGCAAAGACTTCCGGCAAGGTTTCATGTACCAGTCTGTCCACTGCACAGATGGCCAACCCTGATGTCTGCTTGGGCTCTGGCTTTCTTGGATCTGCAGTCTTAAGGAACCTTCAGATTCCCCCTGCCAGAGACACCATTTAATTGCTCAAAAACAGGACCAAATGATCCTGGTCCATCTACTGCAGTTTTTAGCTGTTTTCCCCCACCAGCATGGGACTCTCTGGTGCAAACACTTTTAGAGGGATATTTCTGGGTAGCAAGCAAGTCTAGCTTTTCTTTTATAAGCCAGCAGCCTACTAATATAAGCTCATCTTCTGCCCCCTGCCAACCTAGACAACCCTACCCCTCCCAGCTCCATTGCCCACCCTGTGCTTAGGGGCCTCCTGAGCCCCGGTTCTTCTCCTGAACCTGCCCATGTATTCTGAAAAGAGCCCAGAGAAAACCGTGGCATCTGCTGTACCCGGAAGTCAGTCCACAGTGAGGCTTCTGCAGCCCCCAGCCTTGCTTTAAGCATAGCCACCAACAGGGCAACACCCCCAAGCACCACCTCAGACCTCCAATGCGTAAAAAAAAGAGCCTGTGCTTGTGGCACCCACAGTCACCAGTCATCAGTCCTGGCACGGGAGCATCTGCTAAGGCCACCCCAGTAGGTTCAAGGGCTCTGACATCAAGACAGAGGCAGGCAGGTGCACCCATGCAGGCTGACTTTGGAGCAGCTGGTCTTCCAGGTGCAGGCCTGGTGGCCATTGAAGCAGAACATGACATTGCAAAAGATTACATCACACACTAGAAGATAAACAATGGCCCTGTGCTCAGAGAACTGACAGAGGCAGGAAATCAGAGAGAGAGAGAGAGAGAGAGAGAGAGAGAGAGAGAGAGAGAGAGAGAGGAGTGAGTGGCTGGCTTTGCTTACTCTAACTTTGATGGAGCAGCTAGGAATAATCTAAACATCCTACCATAAACAATCACAAAAGTGGAAGCCATGTAAAAATAATATATGTATATAAATGTATGTATGATATAAATATTTAGGCAAAATATGTATATTCCATATATAATGTGAATATGTAATGTATGTATAATGTATATATGTATAATGTACAGAGGGAAAAATATCGAGTATTTGAAGGAATAATAATCAGTACCTTCCCAATTTTGATTGAAAGCACGAACCCTTCTATGCAGGAATCTACCAGCCCAAAAAATTCATTTAACACAATTATACAGGTCCACACTAAGATATATTCTAATTGAACCAAGACCGAAAACCTTCCAAGGCGCAGAGACACAACTCATCACACCAAAGTGATCTTCAATGATATTATGACAAATTTCTCATCAGAAACTAGATTAACTATTAGACAGCAAGAGCAACAAATTTAAAGTGCTAAAAGGAAATATCTAAAATCCACCTTTATAACAAATACACTTCCTCCAAATGTAAGAGATGAGCTAAGTACTTACTGATTGCTCAGTCTTATAATCCTAAATAATCAGGAAGGTGAATTGTGAGGATGGTGGCTCAAAGCTAGCCTGGAACTTGTCCTCTCAGGAGGAAGTTATAAGACACAGCTGTCCTTGAGAAGGAGGGAGTGTGCAGTGTCATTGCTGGAACAAGACATAGGATAAGGTGGCCATCAAGAATGGAGGCTGTAAGCTAGTGTCTCGAGAGAAGCAATTTATGAGATGCAGTAGTCCTCTAGAAAATCAGAGGATTTTGACCACTGTCCTAGTGATTGAAAAATATATTTACTAGAGATACTTTACTGCATAATTTTAGGGATACAGGTGGACTCATTGCAACAATGAAATGTACAAGACATTATGTCGAAGGATTAACTTTACAACTTTGGCTAGGGGTGCAGAGGTGGAGATTTTTCCATCTCCACCCTTCCTGGATGGGAAAGGAAAAAAAAGAGGAGGCAACAATACTTGATGAGAAATTTACTCATTACCTTGCACAAGTAATTTAACTCCTCAGTACGGTATTTTCACAATAAAAAAAAGAAAAAAATTAAGAAAAAAATTATCCCAAAGTAATCATTTTTCTTATTATTTTCCTATTTCCATGTGATTTACCTCCAATTTAGAAATCCAGATATAGAATTTAATTTAATTTAACCAAAAGTATTATTGAGTGTAAAGCTCTTATACTCTCTACATTCTTCACACTAAGATCTTCAAATATGGCGAGTTTGAAATGATTAGTCTCTGTGTGAACTATGATAATATTATTTACAATGTGAGTGAAATGTTTAAAAAGTAGCATTTATTTTCATTGAATTGCTCTGAAGAGACAATAATTGATATAATCAAAGGCTAAAAATGATTAGGTTTAAAATTTAGAATTCAGGAAATGTTTTTGACCACACTTGTTACTGGAGCCTTCACAGCAACCTCATGAGAAAATTTATATTGATGAAGCAAAAATCCCAGAGGATAGATATTTACGAATAGGAAAATCATGTCATTCTGATTATGTAGAGCTACATATATCAAACATAGAAAATTTAGCTTTTAAATACCTAATTGCAGGGTAAGTACTTGTTCGGAAAAAAGATAAAATTGTATTTATTTTAAAAAGTAAACCAAAGTATTCATTTGAATACAAGACAATGTTTAAATATCCCTCATCCAAGACACGATATACAGTTGTTTTTTATGCCAATTATGTTCTCTAAACATACTACAAATACTAGATTAGTAAACCTAAATCATTGCTTTGTAAGGAAATAAAAATTTAGTTTCCTAAAACTCATGACTATAACTTTTTCTCAAACAATTAATGTTTTTTGTCATGGAATATTATTTGATAAACTTTTATTAATTAAGTTAATTAATTGGCCAATAACAATATAAATTATGCATGAACAAAGTTTATCTAATACAAGTATTTCTTTCACAAGACATATCATGGCTCTCTTAAAGAATATTGGAAGGCAGTGTGTTATTTATTTATTAATTTTTAGTTATTTTGTTAATGGTTATTAAGTTTCAGAAGTGGCAGTTTCATTATGTTCTTTCCAAAATATATTTAAAACATTTGATTATACTCCTACTATTTCCTTTTTATTACTCCTTCCTCCAAAGATCGTCTGTTTTTCACATCAAATTACATCTTTATATATGCACATGTAATCTAATTTGGAAAATTTAAGGTGAACTGCAAATTAATTCAATATGTACCGTGGATTAACAAGATGAAAAAGAACGAGTATTTTTTGCTAACTTCTGAATTGAGCTATTATTATTATTATGGTTAGGGTTAGGATCGCAGACAGATTTTAGAGTTAGGGTTAGAGAAACAGAAAATTAGGTTCAACACAGGATGACCCATTGCAACAATGATACTCACAACACACTATATTGAAAAAGAACTTTTCATCATGGGGAAGGAAGAGTGAGGGAGTTGGGAGAGGGAATGGATAGTGGGACAACATTGAAGGGGGTAACACTGCTCAACAATAAATGTACTCATTACCTTAATCCCTCTGTAAGCCTCATTACAATAAAATAAAATTTTAAAAAATAATGAAAAATAAAACTTGAGAGGAAATAGAATAGCACTTTTAAAAATTTAGTTTCAAAACGCAAGTAAAATTTAGACCTACAAGCTGAGCAAGAGATAGGATAAATGTGAAACAGAGGCTAGCTATTAACATTACGATTCGGTTATACGTAGGCTTAGGATTAGGCAAGGTGTTCCAGTTAGAGCTGGGGTTATGATGAGAAAAAAGATGTAAGATATTGTGTAAACCTGCAACATATTTTAAGAAGAATGAATGGCCTCAAAGTTAGAATGAATGAAAACCAGTGTTGGCGTTATTTTAAACATTCAGGTATAATTTGGTTTAAAGTGTGAGTTGCTGTTTTAGTTCTTCTTAGGGATAGGGAAGGATAAGCTTTATGGTAAAATTTAGTTTTCCAATAAGAAGTAGAAGCAAAACATGTGATTGAATAGAGTCTGGACAATTTTCCTTACATTAACCATTTGGTGTTGTCAGATTGTGATTAGGATTAGGTTTCTGGTTAAAGGAGTTGAGGATTGAGTAAAGAAATGGATTAAACTGGAGGCTCATGCCTATTATCCTAGCTACTCGGGAAAATGATTTATGAGGATTACAGTTCAGAGCCAGCCTGGGAAGGAAAGTCTCTGAGAATTTTATCTCCAATTAAGCACCAGAAAATCAGAAAGTGGTGTTGTGGCTCAAGTGGTAAAGTGCACACCTTAAACTAAAGATCTCAGGGGTCGGGTCCATGCCTAGAACTCAGGGATAGTGCCCAGGCCCAGACATCAAGCCCCATAACCAACAAAAAAAAGTAATGGGAAAAATGTTAAGTAAATCTGAAATTATTTTAGGTTCTAGGAATTCAGGAAAGGCTGGGATAATGTAAGTACAATATATTTCATAATATGAGGATTTGAGATCAATGGGGATAGGATTCCTCTTATGGAATAAGATAGATTCAGACATAAGAGTTAGAAAATCTGTAGGGTTTAGGAAAACCTGCAATTTATTTCAAGAATTACAAGTGGAATTTTGGTTAGGATGACACAAAATGAGCATTTTTCATAAATTTTAGAATTGGGATACCCTTAGTGTTAAGGTTATGGTTAGGATTCCAGCCATGGGTAGGGTTAGAGTGAAGGAGAAAAAAAATGAAGCTCAAATTTAAGGTAAATTTTAGAATAAGCCTGGTAAGATTTAGAATGAATGTGCATTAGAATATTGCTATTAATATTAGAATTTACTTGCAGTTAGGCTTATATTTATTCTCAATGCTCCTGCTAAGATTATGTTTAGGGTTAGAAAATGACTAAGATATTAGAAAAAATGGAAACCTTTGTTTGGAAGGCTTATTTGAATCAAGTTAAGATGAATCAAAACTAGTGTACGTGTGTTAGTATTAGTGTTGACATATAATTTGGATTAAGATCAGGGTCAGTACTTTGTTCTAATTATGATTCGTGTTATGAATAGGAAAGTTTTAGTATAAAATTGAGTTTTCACTAACAATTAGAATAAAAAATGTGAGACTGAATAGTAACTAGAGCATTATAATTATATTTATTTGTCAGTGATCGTTCTTATAATGATTTAATGAGAGTTTTCCAGCCAGGTTTAGGTTGAGAGTTAGCATTCAATAAGATGATAAGTTAATCTGAAATTGTTTTAGGATACAGTGGTTCAGGAAAAGGTAGGATCAATGGAACCTACAGTATTTTTCCGGATAAGAGAATTTGAAGTCAAGTAATATAATGGCTCATGTTAGGGAACAAGATAACTTCAGAGGTAGAGTCAAGAAATTTGTGGGAATTAGGGAAAATTGAAACACATTTCCAGAGTGCAAACTGGAGTTTTCTTTAGAATGAATAAAAACTAGAGTATTTTTCTTAAACATTAATTTTGGACTATCATTAGGTTGAAAGTTAGGTTTCACTTCCAGCTGGGCCTAGTGTTAGCATTGGGGAAATGGAAAATTTAAGGTCACACTGAAAGTAAATCTTCTAATAACAAGTCAAGTTAGAATTAGGAAGACTATGAAATAGGACACTGCTATTAATATTAGGATTAAGGTATGATTAGTGTCAGGGTTAGCCTGAATGTTCCAGTTAGGGTTCGGGTTAAGAAAATTGCAAGATATTGAGTAAAACTACAAACTATTTTTAAGAAAGATGAGTTGGATCAAATATAGGATGAATAAATCTAATGTATTTTTGTGATTTTTAGAATCCAACAGCAGTTGGTTCTAGGGTGAGGGTTACTTTTCTAATTTATGAACTAATGAATTAAATGCAAAATTATTTCATTCTTACAAACCAAGACAGTCACGATTTGGGGAAAAACCTCAATTTTCTACATGAAATTGTGTCAAACTATTTTCCAACCAGGATTAAATAATAGCGAACAGGTTGTCATTTATTAAAATTAGGTATCTTGATAATACAGCTTTCAAAAATATCCAAACACATAGGATAGGAATTCAGACATGTTATTGGGAAAACAGATATTGTACTTACTGTACCAGGGAAATTGTGTGTGTGTGTGTGTGTGTGTGTGTGTGTGTGTGTGTGTGTGTGTGTGCATCCACCACAGGTCTTCAACTCAGGCCTGGGTCCTGTTGTCAGCTTATACTGTGCAACTATGGCACTAAACCATATAGGCACAGGTTTTCTTCTGGCTTTTTAGTAGTTAATTTAAGATATGTATCTCATGGACTTTCCTGTCTTGATTTAATATTCTGATCCCCAGCAATCCTTGGGTTAGTGTTACTGTGGGTGGTACCACAAACAGACAGTTCAATAAACTGGGAGCAATATGGAAGTACTTGTGCAAGATACAAAGTAACCAGTTCATTAATGTGGAAGTAACAATATCTCATTAGATTGCCTTCAAACACACTGTTTCTGATGTGTTTAACTGAAGCCCAAAGCATAATCAAAACCTATTAGCCACAATGTATGAAGTAGCACATATTTATGGTGTAGCAATGAACTAAATCCGGAAACAAAACTCTTTGCTGGGTTTGCAGCAAAGAAATAGAAATGAAGTCTAGACTGGAGGCCTGTAGCAAGCAGCAGAGCATCTGTTTAGTGTGAGTCCAACCCCCAGAACCATGGGAAAGAACTAAATGCAACCTCCCTTAATTAAAAAATAATAGAAGCTGTATTTATTTGTATTCCTGTGCATGAAGAAATCCTGGAGATTTCTGGTTAATTCAGAGGGCCCCATGCAAAAATACAGGACAAGAGGAAAGTAAAACTCTTTTTAAAGTATAATAGGTTATTATTCATGAAAAGTTTTAGTGGACGTTTTTCGGGTTTTTTTTTTTTTTTTGCCACTTGTTCAGTGCTCCAAGGATGTGCCCTGAAGCCCTTTCCAAGTCACCACTTGAACATCCATTTCTGTAGTTCCTGTGGGCCTGGGTGCCTCCTCAGTTCAACCGTCGAGAAGTGGGGCCCCCTCCCTTGTGGTGAATGTGCAGTAAGTGGATGTGTGTGCTTGCTCCCAAGCATTGCCATATGAGCCGGGCCCACCCTGTCCACATAACTGACCAGTCTCAGTTGCTCCATTTCACGCAGGAGCTGGCAGCCATGGGGCTGCAGTTGATGCCACTGCTGCCCTCTCCTCCTCCAGCTGTCTGGTACTGGTCTGCAGTGGTCTTGAGTGCGTGTGCCATCCCAGGAAGACTCTGTTCTGGGGTCACTGGCTGACCCATGGGTGTGGGGTGGGCGGACAACATGTTTTTACACTGCAGAGTCCATGGGAGAAGGAAGGCTGGGGATGCATTCTGCCCCCTTGGGACCAGGCAGCCCAGGCTTGGTTCACCTCATCAGTCTTTAAGGAGGTCTCGTGACTGGAGCCATGTGCTGGCCCCTCTGCCAGCAGGTTTGTGACAGCTGCAGCACTCAGCAAAGTGAAGCTCCTTCAACATTTCTGCGGACCTCCATTTTCTGGTCTCTGTGGACTCGTCTACAGGTCCAACCATGCATATGCCATCAGTGCCAGAGGAGCCTGGATTTGCAGTGCACCAGCTGCAGCGCTGGGGGTCCCAAAGCCCCATTGACTTTGCTTTGAAGCCTCCTCCATCGTCCTTCTGGGCCACATGGGCCCAGCTCTGGGTGCCATACCGGGTATGCTCCACTTGGAGGCAATGGGCTCACCCCCTACCAAGGTTGTTCTCCAAAGCAAGGGAATGGGTTTGGTCTTCGCAGGATTTGGGGTCTGCCCTGACTTCTCCCCTGGTTTTGGCACCTGAGTCTGGGTTGCTTGGTTTGGTCACTGATGGAGCCTTGTTGGCTGTAACCCACCACAACAAGTGCTGCACCTACTGCAGCAGCAATGTGGTGTCATGGACCCCCTAAGGGTCACCACACAGACCTCTGATGTGTCTACGTGGGCTAGGTGTGGGTTTCATCCCAGGACACCCATTAGGAAGTGTCACTCCCCTTCATGGTACTGCAAGCAAGAGGTGCCACATATAATTTCTACTTTCTAACATTTTCCTTCACTGAGATAAACAGAACTGGGAGATATAAATAAGTTTTATAAAAACTAAATATATAACCTATATCACTTCACCCTGTTAAACCATTGTGATATTTTTTATCCAGTAGGAATTCTGTCTGTAATTACTTATTTTACTTTTGAATATAACTAATGTAATATATTTTGTGTGTACTTTACCATTCTAGTATAACTTCATTTGTACTACTTACATACATTTTTTTCAATTTCTGAGATTTAATCATGTGTTTATGGATAAGAGTTTTGTTGTACTTTTATTTCAGTTTGCCATTATGGCTTTATAAATACAACCAATAAAATCCATTCTTGTTAGTATCAAGTTCAATGATTTTGGACTACAGACTCAAGGACATACCATTATATATCATACAGTAATGTGTTTCACTCCACTTCATCTGGCATGCTGGTCCCTCTGGTGAATTAGGATCCTAGTGGCAGCCTGCCCAAATCAATTCCTTGCGGGCACCTCACCTGGGACTGTGGGAGAAGATCAAGGTGTGCCTGTTGTTGTGCTAGGGAAGCAACAATGAGGCTGCTGAGTGAATGACATTGTGCCACTGATTCACATGTAGCGTCTGCCTGTACCGTGGACCTGGGCTCTGAGGATCTGCCCCTGGGAACATACACACTGGGGGACAGGGGCCGCCACCTAGGAAGGAGTACAGACCGAACAGAAGCCACTCTGTGGATCAGCTTGTACAGTATTTATCCTTCGTGGAACAGGGGTGATCCTGCTTGCTATGGGGAGAACACAAGTAAGACAGGCCCAGGACTCATGATGCCAACTTTGTGCTAAGGCTGACAAGGAAACTTTCCTCCACACACTCTCCAGCAGGCCCAGGGTTCTCGATGCCAACTTTGTGCTAAGGCTGGCAAGGAAACTTTCCTCCACGCACTCTCCAGCAGGCTTAGAAAGCACTTCCATGCTCCTTGTCCATTAATTAGCAGCCAGGGACACTCACATCCGGTACTCCTGGCTTCTCTTTTGTGTTTGTTTGTTAATTTACACAGAGAGCCCCTCCCTCAGACAGCAGAGTTATATTCTGGGTTTTGTAAAATGTTCTGCAGCTGAGCATTCCCAGTGTTTGGTTTTGTAGTGTTTCTTGTGAATGCATTGTGAAATTTGTGTTTTAGGTGTTGATGTGCAGGAGGAGGAGCCAGATTATGAACATTGTTTCCTACAACCCTTTCATCTAAAATGAAAACAGATTCTCTCTAAAAATGCCTTTCCAGAAATAAATTTGAGAGGGGAAAAGGCTATTTTCTCATGAGATCAAAGTGTGCTATTTTTATATGCATGTTTTATGCGTTCAAAATACAATTAAGTAATTCACTATCTAGGAACAATTGTCCAGACCTAAGAATTAAGTGTCTTGGAAGCTAGAGGCAGGGTGTTTGTGAGCTTTATCCAAAGGAAGGGAAGAAAGTTAAAATCCATAGATTACTTTGTAGAATCAAAATGGTAATATAAAATGAGAATCACAAAAAAAACCCTCTGGGCTCTTCGGGGTCTTTTATTGTTCCATATGAACTTTTGGACAGCTTCTTCTATTTCATTGAAGAGTGACATTGGGCTATTGATAGATATCAAATTGAATTTGGATATATCCTTTGGCAGTATTGCCATTTTCATGATGTTAATCCTCCCAATCCATGAGCTTGAGAGGTTTCTCACTTCCTTGTTTCTGCTTTCATTTTCTTTTTCAGGTTTTTAAAGTTTCCATCATAGAGGACATTCAACGTGTAAGTTAACTCCTAGGTATTTTACTTTTTGTGCGGCCATTAAAATGGGGTTGCTTTCCTATTTTCAGCTGCACTCTTATCTTGATTAGAATACAGGAAAGCCATTGATTTCTGAGGGATAATTTTATACTCTGATAGTTTGCCAAAGTTTCTGATCAGCACAAGTAACTTGGGAGTGCAGTCCATGGGGTTCTTTAAATACCAGACAATGTCATCTGCAAAGAGGGAGATTTTTACTTCATCTTTCCCTATTTGGATCCCCTTAAGTTTTCACCTTGTCTTATTGCCCCAGCTTGAATTCTAATACTACAGTGAAGAGGAATAGAGAGAGCAGACATTTTTATTTCATTCCTGAATTTATAAGAAATGTCTTTAACATTTCACCATTAAGTATAATGCTGGCTGTAGGTTTGTCAATCCTTAGCAGAAAGAACAGTACTGGAACAATATCAGTTCCAAATTTCAAACTCTACTAAAAAGCCATAGTAAAAGAAAAGCTTGGTACTGGCACAAGAACAGATTTGACGACCAATGGAATTGGACAGAAGATTCAGACGTGAACCCACTGACCTATAGCCACATAATCTTTCACAAGTGAGCTAAAATAGAGAATAGATGAAAGACAGTCTTTTGAGTAATGCTGTGGGCAAAATAGGTTAAACACCTGTAGAAAACAAAAGCTCGATCTGTATATATCACCCTGCACAAGAATCAACTCCAAATGGATCAAAGACCTCAAAATAAAAGAAGACACCATGAAAACATTACATGAAGGAATGTGAGAAACTCAGGGATTTTTAGCACAGGCCGAAATTTTCTTAATAGAGATCCAGAAACAAAAGAAATAAAAGAAAGGTTGGACAACTGGGATTGCATGAAACATCAGAGCTACTGCAAGGCAAAGGTCATAGTTAGCAAGATCAATAGAAAGCCCACGTTCGGCAGAAGATCTTCATGAGTCATAAAACAGACAAGGACTTATATCTAAAATATATTTAGGACTCAAAAAATTCAATTCCCCAACAACAAATCCTCAAAGAAACAACTGCTCAGTAACTAAGTGGGCTAAAGACTTAAAGAGAGACTTCTCTGAAGAGGAAATAAAAATGGCCATTAGACACATGAAGAAATGATCAACTTTTCTAGCATACAAGACATGCAAATCAAGACAACAGAGAGATTGCACCTCAATCCAGTTAGGATGGTTGTAATCAAGAAATGTAGGAGAAACTGGATGCTTAACAAGCTCTCCAATAGAAAGCAGTTTTAGTGTTCCAGCGAACAGTCCTAAGCCAGAGAATCACACGAAGTGTGCCATCATAGTACAGAGTTAGACCAGAGAAGGAAAATCCAGGCAAGGAGACAGATCTGAGCACTTGCCGGCAGCTGCAACAGTAGCGGCGGCCATAGCCACCATACTTCCAACACAGAGAGTCCGAGACAAAGGTGCCAGAGGTGGCGGATGAGCAGATTCTACTCAACACCAGCAAGAACTGACAAGGAGCAGACGTCTTCATCCTGCGGTTCGCAGAGGGGAGACTACCCAGGAACCAAGACTTGGCATGAGTAGAAGCCTGACATCCTCACTCCTTCTCAGGGAGCAGAGGACGAAGACCACCCTTCCCCCTCCACTACCAGAGATCTCCACCTTTGATACTGACAAAGGCCTGGCTGAGCTGTTAACTCCAACTCAGGCCTTGGAAGAAAACTAGAGGCATTTAGCAGCAGGTCACAGGAACTTAACCTGACCTGTCAGGCTCAGCTCCACCCAGGGAAAAATCTACCAGCCTGAGCCACCAGACCCAGGAGTGGCTTTCTTCACTGGATAAAGAGCCAGAGGCTGCCCCTCCCTACAGCAGCCTTAACAATCAATTGAAATTCAGTAAACATAATCCCTGAAAATGGATCTAGGCTGGGCTCTGTGAGTATCTCAGAAGCTAGCCCCTCAGGGAAAAGATACTGTTTATTGAAAGGCTTCAACTCTACCCAGAACCTAGCCTCAGAACAGCATCTCCAAACTAGAGGAAACAGCCATCTCCCTCTTTTTGATATTCAAAACAGATCTCCCTCCCATTGAACTAAGCTGGGAGGAGGATAACAAAATCCTGGGTAAAGTAGAGCATTTTTCTCCCTGCTAAAACAAACTGATTTAAGAAACCAAACAGGAAAATCAAACACCACAAGCAGACCAGAGACTCCATCAAGAGACTGGTTAGGGAAACAAGGGAGATACAGGATCTTTCTGTACCCCCCCCCCCCCAAAAAAAAATCAAAGAACTTTTTTTTTGTACCTTTTATAAAAAATTTTTTTTCTAAAACTTTTTTTTTTATTTTTAAATTTTTTTAAAAAAAATTGTTTTCTATTAATTTTTTTTCTTCCTCTTAAATTTTTTATTTTAGGGGTATATATGTGTGTGCTTTTTTTCTTTTTTTAATTTTTTTTTGTTTAGCTCTACTAACCTTTTGTTCCTTTCTTTCTTTGTTTCTCATTCTTTTCACCTTTCTTCTCTTTGTTATTCTTTGCTTGCCTTAATTGATGCTCTGCTCATCTTCAGGTATACCCATAGTCGATTATTAGACCTTATCCCCCACTGTGTACATACTTAATCCAGAAATTTATTACTCAATTCAAAACCTCTTAGAATTAAATTCCTTAAGAGCAGTACTACTTCTTTTACCTATATAGTATTTTAAGCATTTTTATTTTTGTTTTTCACATCTACTTTATATCCCTCCCTTCTCTCATTTTATCCACGTTGTTCTCTGAATATTTCATTTTTTAATTGCATAACTTTTAACTGTTGTACTCTTTAATTTTTGCTTCTCTATTTTTGCTTGTCTCTTTTTTTCTTTTTCTTTCTTTTTTTTTCTCTCTCTCTGCTATCATTCTATCAAACCTATTTCCTACTTTGAGATTAGGACTTAGTTAAGTGAACTCTCCCTCTGCCTTTCCACATCCATCTATTCCTATTTTTACGCACATCTCTCCCTAAATCTAATTATTTCTGGTTTGCCAAATTCTTCTTGGCCGTTCATAGTCAATTAATACAGAGTAGTTTGATGTTGAATAGATATATCTGTTGAACTAGATAGTATGTGCAGACTTTTCACTGTGCAACTACAGACGTTGGTTGATGCTTGCCCCAAGATAGTGTTCTAGCACAAAACTGGTGTTAATTTCATCCCAAATGGGCAGAGCAAGACAGAAAAACACAAGAAAAATGGCAAGTCAGGGTATCTCAACTCCCACTCATGATAATAAGGGGACAGAACAAATAATAAATAATACAGAGGAGAGTTTCCAAAAAGCTCTACAAACACTAATAGTAAACATGGTAAATGTAAAGATTGAAAACTTGCAATGGACTCTGTATGAGCATGATAGGGAGAGAGAGGAGGCAAACCAAAGGTCAATACAGGAATATCATGAGTGCGAGGAAGCTACTCAAAAATTGATACAGGAATTGCATCAGCAGCTTGAGAACACACAAAAAGAAATAATGGAGAAGGCTGAGATCAGTCAATTAGAAAGTCAGGAATGGCATGAGCAGGCTGAGAACACTCAAAGAGAAATACAGGAATTGCCTGATTGTGAGGAAGCTAATCAAACAGTAATACAGGAATTGAGAGAGCAAGATGAGAACACAAAGATCACTAAAGGCATTCATGGAATCCATAAACAGAGAACTGAAAGAAGTCAGGGGTACAAAAAAGGAATGTTGAATGGAACCCAAGAGAAGGAATGGGAGTCCAGGAAAACAATAACCATCCAACTACGTGATTGGAGAATAAACACTGAACACCAAATTAAGGAAGTAAAGAAGTTCATAGAAGATCTAAAACAAAGCTCCAATAAAGAATTTGAAGCCATCAAAGCTGACCAACTAGAAGGGAAAAAAATAAAAAACAAAATAGAAAATCTTGATAGAAGGTTAGACCATGCAGAAGATCGAATCCTATAGACTCCACTCCCAAATTACTCAAGCTGATTAAAAACTTTGGAAAAGTAGCAGGGTATAAAATTAACCCTCAAAAATCAATGGCTTTTCTGTATGCCAACAATGAGAAAAGTGGCTGAAAGTAAGAAAGCAACTAAATTCGTAATAGCCACAGAAAAAATACAATACATAGGAATTAACGTAACCAAAGAAGTGAAGGACCTCTAAGATAAAAACTTTACAAACTTGAAAAAAGAAATCAAAACAGAAAGTGGCAATAACTCCCATGCTCGTGGATTGGAAAGATCAACATCGTGAAAATGTCAATACGTCCCAAGGCTATCTGAAAATTCAATGCGATACCTATCCATATTCCAACCTCATTCTTCAAGGAAATAGAAGAGGCAATCCAAAAATTCATATGAAACAATAAAAGACCCCGAATAGCAAAAATCATCCTCAACAGAAAGAACAGTGCTGGAGGAATATCAATACCAAATTACAAACTCTACTATAAATCCATAGTAATCAAAAGAGCTTGGTACTGTCACAATCCAATAGAATAGAATTGACAACCCAGAAATGAACCTACAAAACTATAGATATCAAATCTTTGATAAGGGAGCTAAAACAATAGAATGGAAGAAAGACAGCCTCTTCACTAAATGGTGCTGGCAAAATTGGTTAACTATTTGTAGAAAACTAAAGCTAGATCCTTATATATCACCCTTACCAGAATCAACTCCAAATGGATAAAAAACCTTGGAGTCAAAGCAGACAGTCTGAAAACATAACAGGATGGAGTAGGAAAAAGCCTAAGTCTCCTTGGCACAGGCCGAAATTTTCTTAATAGAGACCCTGAAACACAACAAATCAAAGAAAGGTTGGACAAATGTGTCTGCATGAAAATGCAGAGCTTCTGCAGGGCAAAGGACATAGCTAGCAATATCAGTAGAAAGCCCACAGATTGGGAGAAAATTTTCACTAGCCATACAACAGGCAAAGGTCTCATATCTAAAACATACCTGGAACTCAAAAAAATAAATCCCCCATCAACAAATCCTCAAAGAAACAACTGCCTGATAAATTAAGTGGGCTAAAGACTGAAAGAGAAACTTCTCTGAAGTGGAAAGAAGGATGGCCAATAGACACATGAAGAAATGCTCAACCTCCATAGCCATAAAAGAAATACAAATCAAAACAACATTGAGATACCACCTCACCCCAGTTAGAATGGCTAAAATCAAGAACTCTAATAACAACAGATGCTGGAAGGGATATGGAAAGAAGGGAACCTTACTGCATTGTTGGTGGGAATGTAAACTTGTTCAACCAAAAGACTCCACATTGTGCTCCCCTATGACCAGCAATCCCACTTTTGGACATTTACCCAAATGTTCACAAACAAGACCACACTGAAGCTACCAGCACGACTATGTTTATTGCAGCATTATTTACTATAGCTAAGATATAGAACCAACCCAGATGCCCCTCAGTAGATGATTGGATCAAGAAAATGTTGTATATATACACAAGGGAATTCTATGCCTCCATCAGAAAGAATAGCATTGCCCCATTTGTTAGAAAATGGAAAGACTTGGAAAAAATTATATTAAGTGAAGTAAGCCAGGCCCATAGAAACATAAGTCCCATGGTTTCCCTTATTTCCAAAAACTGGTATATGTCTGGATCAAGCAGAAACGGTCAGATAAGTTGATGTTCGTGAAATGAAGCCTAATATATGTATTCAAATGTTTTTTCTCTTTCATGTGATTGTTTTAACACATTTATAAGATTATTTCTTTATTGCTTTGTATGTCTCTCCCCCAAGGTATAACCCTTTCTTTCACTGTATTTGATGTTGGTATAATTTGTGGAGGGGAAGGGAAAAAACAAATCGTTTAAATAGGTATACAGGTAGACCCATCGCAACAATGAGATATACAAGTCGTTATGTTGAAAATGAACTTTACAACTTTGGTGCGGTTGGGGGAGAAGGAGGACTGCTTGGGGACGCGGGGGGAGGATGGGAAAGGATGTGAAAGGGAAACAAAGCAGGAGGCTACAATGCTTGATAAGAAATGTACTCATTAACTTGCCCATGTAATTGTAACCCCTCTGTTGTGTATTTTCACAATTAAAAAAAAAAGGAATGTAATAACAACAGATGTTGGAGGGGATGTGGCTAAAAAGGAACCCTACTGCATTGTTTGTGGGAGTGTAAACCTGTTTAACCACTTTGGAGAGCCGTATGGAATTGCTTCATAAGACTCAATGTATAGTTCCCCTATGGCCCAGCATTCCCACTCTTGGACATTTACCCAAATGATCACAAACAAGATCATACCAAAGCTGCCAGCACAACCATGTTTATTGCAGCATTATTCACCATAGCTATGATATGGAATCAACCCTGATGCTCCTCAGTAAATGAATGAATCAAGAAAATGTGATATGCATATATATATATGCGCATATATATATGTATAGACACAAACAAAAAATGGAATTGTATGCCTCCATTAGAAAGAATGACATTTCCCCATTTGTTAGGAAATGTAAAGACTTGGTAAAAAAATATATTAAGTGAAGTAAGCCACACCCAAAGATACATAGGTACCATGATTTCCCTTGTTTGCAAGGACTAGTATATATTTAGGATAAGCAGAGAAGATCAAAGGCTATGCACATATGACCATATAAGATGATGTTAAACGAAATGTAATCCAAGTCAGAGACACAAGTGGTTTCTCCTTTCTGGCTTTTGTTTTTAATATACTTACAATGCACTATGTGATTCTTTTGTAGGTTCATCCCCCCATGGTATAATCCCTGTTTTCACTGTATTTGATTCCAGTGTTCTGCATCATGTATATACATTTTTGTAAGTTGGGGAGTGGAAGGGATGTAGCAGAATGCTTAAATGGGGATGCAGATTGACCCATTGACACTGTGTTGAAAATGAATTTACAATGTTGGACAGGGGTCAAGGAAGGAGGAGTTGGAGAGGTGGGGAGGGAAGGGGTAGTAGGGGAAAAACAAAGGAAGAGGTAACAATGCCTGATAAGAAATGTACTCATTACACTTCTCATGTAATTTTAAACCCTCTGTGCAGTATTTTTGCAATAAAAATATATTAAAAATCTCTGCCTGGTGTAGATTTCCAGTGCTGCCTCGGGCATTGCTTTATTTTTTGCCTTTTCTGGCTGTGATTAGGTCCAACTGCCCAGTGAATCTGTACTCTTCAAGGCATCTTGATCCAGAAATGGGACTTGGATTATCCAGTAGCAGTTGGAACCAGGCCAAGGACTGGACAAAACTCCTTCCAGGGCATGGTTTCTTCATTCCCCATGCAACTATGACTGCAAGCAGAATTTCTCTGAATTTGACGCCAGAAAACAGTCACTGAACAAAAAGGCTAGGTCATCAAACACCTTCCCTCCTCCCCCTATTCCCTCCTTTCTTCCTTCTTGGGAAAGTACGAAATAATTTTGCTGATTTTGGCAAACACACAAATTGCCCACCATCTCCCCTGGTAAACTAGGTTTCAAGTCACTAAGTCATTATTATTATTATAAGTCACTCATTATTCTGGACAACATCTTCAGGTCGTTTGGTGCTTTAATTTGTTGTTGGTGGAGGTGGTGGTAGGGGGGCCTGAACTCTGGGTCTGGGCGCTGTGCCTGAGCTCTTCAGCTCAAGGCTAGTGCTCTACCACTTGAGCCACAGTGCCATTTCCAATTTTTTCTGCTTATGTGGTGCTGAGGAATTGAACCCAGGACCTCATGCATGCAAGACAACACTCTACCACTAAGTCTCCTTCCCAGCCCTAATGCTTTAATTCTTTAAATTTTCTTTTTGTCAGTCATGGGGTTTGAACTCAGGACCTGGGTGATAACATGTCCCTGAGTTCTTCAACTCAAGGGGAGCCCTCTACCACTTGAGTCACAGTGCCACTTCAGGTTTCTAGATAAGCGTTTCTCACACTTTCCTGCCAGGGTTTACATTGAAATATGAAATTTTAAATTATATTTCTTCTATGTGTTTATTGGAACATTACAGTTTTTCTGAAATTTAAAGTTTTTGTCTTCAAGTAATCCAACAGCATTAAATATTACATTTGGAAGCTATCCTGTAACACATCCATTTTGAAATTATTATGTTAAGATGAAAATCTTATTCTTTGTAGAAAAATCTCATTAAAATCCAAATGGCAGATATGCTAATTTCAGCAGTCTTGAGTCTCCTTCCTCTTTTCTTTCTGTAGTATCTTTTCTTGTTTTGGAACAAGTGGCATGGACTGTTCAACCATTCAAAAGGAAGCTTATTCCATTTATTTAGTAGAAAATGAATGGAGCCTGCCTGCATCTCAAGGCAATTTTGAGTATAATGTTAATCTGATAATACATATCATTGAATTTTCAAAGTCGTTTTGATAATTTTTTGTTAAACCATTCATTAAAGAGTTTCGAAATAGCAAGAATAAAAAAAAAGTTTTGCTTCCTAAGAAGGTTTTAAAAGTTAGTAATTCAACAAAACACATTATATTATTCTAAGATTCCATGGTGAAGAATTTCTCTTTTATCAGAACCCTTACCACTGACCCCCTCCCTTCAAACTTGTAGCTTATTCAGTTTCCTTGTTTCAGCTTTCATTTATGTAGTAGCATATGTAATCACATTGACAATGAAATTCCATTTGTTGTTAGAGAGCTCAATTCATATTGCCAAAGGCAGACTCATTAGCATATTATAGAACATAAAATATTGAATATCATTAACGTGATCTTATGCAACTATTCCACCAATTACTATAAGTAAGACATAAATGTGCATCTTCATATAACTTTTAAAATGCAAAGTAGTTACATATCTATGTCATAAAACAATTCAGACCACTTGTAGGACATACTAAGGTAAGCCTTTTGCATCATGCCCAATATTCTTTGTAAAATTTTCAGTTCTCATTAACTTTCACCTTAGGGCCTTCTTTTCCCAGCAACAAGATATAAGTGATGTCCGTGGATTTTAGTCACCTCTGAGTAACCTCTTTTCTTTCCACTGCCAATGAGTCCCTCGTGTTAAATACCTGAGGAATAACTTGTCTCAATGTGCCTGCAAGAGGAATACCCAAGTCGACTGTCTGTGCCCACTCTTCCCTTGCTTTGTTTGGGAATGGGATATCAGAGACAGGGGTGTCAGTGATCATGGTGTTATGAATTATGGGTAGCAGAAAAGAGTAGTTGAGACTAGGATACCAGGGAAAGGGTAAATGTGACTGTAATTGGTGAGGTGCAATGTCAGGAAATTGGGTAGCAGCAACAGCTTTCAGAACTGTTTAGCAGGGACAAGGAAGCATAGACAAAGTGAAAGAGTAAAAGTTGTAATGGATTGGGGGTACAATCAGGGTAACAAGGACATGGGTGTCCAAACTGGGTAGCCAGTACTAGGATGGAAGCAATTGGCATGGTGGACTGATGTGGTAAAGAGCTCTGGGTTTGCCTGTCCAGTTTTGGTTGTTAGATCTTTAGGGAAACTACCTCTAACAGTTCATTATCAGCTTGTTGTGTTCAGGTACGTGCCATCTATAAATGTCTACTCCAAGTAGATTGCATTCTTTGACACCAGCTATAGGACCTTTGCGCTAAGTATCCTGAGAGAGAACACTACACATTGCAGCAGAATAGGCTCCAAATAGCGAGCTGCAATCATCTCATACAACTTTTGCTACTCCTCTCCAATATCAATTATCATGATACCAAGGTATCTGAAATGTGCTCAGCAGCAGTACTCTGGGAAGCTACCCAATCTTACTCTGACATTCTGGGAGCTCCTTAAACATGGGCAAGAGCATTTGCTGATGCTCTTCCAACTTCTTTCTTTGGCTGGGGAGAGCCAGACTTTTGGACCTCAGCTGGGTTACTTTGATGTCCAGATGGTTTCAACTTGCTCTATATTCACTCTCTAGGTGTTCATCAGCTTTAGCTGCCTCTCCTTTTCCCTCCAGGTAGCTCGCTTCATCTCCACATCCTTTGAATTCTGCTTCATATCAACCTGTGACTTTCACACCACGCCCTTCCACTTTCTCATCTGCCTCTCTAGCTGTGAATCTGCCACAACAAGCTACATGTAACTTCTGTATCTGTTTATCAAGATTTGAGCTGGAATCTAAGGTGGTACTAGCTAACTGAGAACATGGGGAGCACCTTAAATACTCCCCTGCCATTCACTGTTCATTGAGAAAGATGCAAATGTGTTCTGGTCAGTCTCTCCTTCTCCATTTCTGGTTCAGCAGAATACAGTGAAGTCACAATGGAGCTACCAGACAGCTGCTATGTCAGCCAGTGACCCAACCAAAGATAATTTAGTGAGGGGATACTTATCAAATGTAGCAGGATGAATGCACATTATTTGTAGGACACTACTAAGGTCTTTCATCAAACTGGTTATTTTATGTCCAAAATGGCAGACCAATCTTAGGCTCTCTCCTAGATCTTCCTGTTCTGAAGGCCCTGTGGACTCTACATACAACTCAGACCTAATGACATGGGTGAATAGAAAAGTAGGTGAGTATGGATTAATATTCTGAAGGTGAGCTAAGGTGTTGTTTTGTCATTCCTATCATTAAATCAATGTCCTTTCTCTGACCTTCACCATATCTCTTTATTTCACAAAATTGGCAGGTTTCTAAGTGGTTCATTTTTTTCTTGTTAGTTCAATGCACAGGTTTAAACATTAAACATGCAAAACCATGGGTTTCCGTTGTCCTAGTAGGCGTTTTGCCTTCTAGGAGCTTCCTTCCAGGTAACTCTCTTGTTGGGCCCTCATATGCATATGCTCACAGAAATGAATATCTCACAAACCATGGAATATCGTTGCTCAATGATGATTAGCTCACACAGAGACTCAAGCAGTTTGGGTCTGGAACCTTTCTGAGAGGCCTTTTACTATATACTGTGGGCAATATTGACAGTAATTCCTCAGAGCAATACCACTGGTAGCAAGTGAGCCCTGACTACTACTTAGCACTTACTAGTCTTACCTAGGGTATGAACACATGAACACACCATGTTTAGCTTATTACACAGTGCCCTCTTCAATGAAATCATTTTGAGCCTAGGAGAAAATCTCCATTTGTAAAGCAATACACATAAGAAGCAGATGATGCCCCACACTCAAATGTTCCAGGAGAACAGTGTAAGGGTGTCCACACAGTTGGGAAATAAGATTCTGAGGGGTGGGAAGGGATGAGTTTAGGTAGCAAACTTACAAGCAATTATAAGTTTCTGAATTCCTAACCTAACTTCCCTCAGCCCCTCAGATCCAATTCAAGAAGTGGATCACAAAATGGAGTTTTTAATCCCAGGCCCAAACTCTAGGTGTTCTTGTTACATCTTCCCACCTGCCCCTGATGTAAAGAGTCAGAAGTACAAAGGGGAAGGGAGCCACATGTTCAGGAATATAAATGGAGCTTACAAGCCACTGCAGTCTCTGATTTTCTTTGTTGAGGATAAGATAAAAGACAGCTTGAGTTTCTCAGAACTCAGTGTCTAGGCTATATGGCTTCTTCTGAACTTCTTTCTTTCCTCCTGTGTTTTGAGAGTGACAGTTAGTACAGTGCTTCTGTCTCTTAGGGGCAATCTTTCTCTTCACATAATGCTTAAAGTAGACAATAGGTGGAAGCTGCCATTAAATCAAAAAAGTATGAAATAGCACACATTGAGTGCATTCTCTCAATTCCTGGACCTAACAATTTCCCCATTCTGAAGACAAAGTGATTACGGTTGAGTACTAACAAATACCACTGAATGGTGAACTTAGAACACTTTGCCCAAGGCAGGTTCTGTCCAGGTTATTAGGATGGCTGAGATCTACTGGATCAATGAATTTACAGACAATACAAGACAGAAAAGTCTAAGAGATTGAGTCCCAAAAGAAGAAACTGGACTAGGAAGAGAAACCTTATCATTGCTGGAAAAGGAGGAATATTGATTTAGGAGAATTTTTCTCTGAATACAGACATGGGTAACATTGTAACATAATTCTAAGTTGTGGCTCATCAGTAGAAACTATCCAGTCAAACCTCACTAAAACTAAAAATAAAACTTATAAAAATAAAAAAAAACTATTTGAATTAGAGTACTATCTATTTTAATATGTGTGTGTGGGGGTCTGTGATTATGTATGGGACAGCATTGGTTCTTAAAAATCATGATATTGACAGTATCCTTCAGGTTTCTCATTCAAGTCTGGTAGTGTTCTAGCTCTACCACTTGAAACACACAATTCTCACTTTCTTCTGGTTAACTGGGGATAAACATGTAATGGATATGTCAACCTTTGTTGGTTTCCAACTGTGATCTTCAAATCTTACTCTCTGTAGGAGGTAAGCCATAAGAAGGAGCCATTATGCTCAGCCCAGTATTTCCAGTAAGTTACTTAATCTTTCTGAATCTCAGCTTCTTCCTGTGTGGAAAGTGAAAAGAATTCCTTTGTGGACCTTAGAATCCAGTGGGAGTTATGACGGTACAGGAAGTATAAATGTTCAGTATGTGTGTACAGAGCCTGACACTCTCATAAAACTACTGATGTTTATATTGAAATGAATTCCAGGAATTGGAAAAAAGAGGGATTTTTCTGTTCTTGTTTATCCATTTATGAGCATTGAGGACATTTATGAGACATTCAAGGAAACAGGGGAACAGATGCAGCATGTATACTCTGTAGGTATTATGTTCACAATGAGCTATACCACTGTGGACAGGGAGAGAAGGGAAAATAAAAGACAGAGAGCAAAGGAAGGGATGGGATTGTCAAACAAGAAATGAACTCATTACCTGACTTAGAAAATGGTGATCCGTATGTAACTACCTTAACAATAACAATTTTAAAAATCCGGGTTGATGATTCTCTGCTCCAGTTTTTGGAGGTGCCCTTAAGACTCAGGCCCACCATAGAGTTTTTGAAGGTCAATTTATATGATAATTAATGTAGAGCAAAAATCTCTTAAGAAATGGTATAAAAAAAGGATTTCATTCTTTAGTACTTGTCAGGATTCTCAAATCCCACCTAAAGAGATAATAAGAAATGAGACAACCAGGGGCTCAAGAATTTCAAGAACAAAGGCAGGGACTTGTAGGTAAAGTCTGGGGACTGGGAGGGCAGCAGTGCTGGTGTGGTGATGGCCATGCCTCTCTGGAGGTCCTTTTAAGTGAGTGAGGGCCAGCTCTGCTGTGGGCTAGGCCTCAGTCTCCCCTTGAAGCAGGTACCAGGAATCGCTGGCATAGCCTTGGCCTGTCCCATGGAGCTGACCTAGCATGGGTGCTGTGGACCAGGCAGCTGCTGGGAGACTATGTGAAGCAGGGAAGAGGAAGAATGGCTGGTGGGCACTGCTCCACCCCAGCCAGACCCAGGGCCAATGGGGAAGTTCTTGCTCTGGATCAGGACCTGGGACTGTCCCCTAGACAAATGGCCTCTTGGTACCTGTGTGGTGGCCGCCATGTGTGGGCTGGGAACTTCCTTAGCACGGCTGAGGAGTCTCCGTGGAGAGGCCCATTTGGTCCTGTGCCTCTCCCATCTTCTGGATTCCCCCTGTCCTCCTGCCTCATGCCATGTCCAACTAAAGGAGTCAACTTCTCCAGGCCTCTGAGAAGCCATCCTGGAGATGCTCATAGTGCTTCCCACTTTGGTTCACCATGCATGCAGGGCTCACATGGTGCCATCCTCCAGGCAAAGCATACCCCCATTTCAGCTTGGCCACTCCTGCTTAGGGGACCACAAACTGCATTCTTACACAGAAAGCCAGGGGTAACCAAGGCTGTCCTGCAGCCTAAGGCATCCTTTGACTCCTCCTGTTCAGGTTTGGGGTGGCTGTGGATCCAACTGCACATTCACTTTTGCTTATTTTAAAGTAAGAGGAAAAAGCTTCATTGTCCCAGATGAAACTGTCCTTGGGTTTCTCTGTGTACAATAGTCTTGTGCTGAGATAGGGATCCCCAAAGACCACCAAGGAGCCAATTCCCATGCAAGTACGTGAGAGTCATTTATTGCAGGCTCGAGCCTGGTCTCACAACCATTACAGTTGCAGCAGGTCAGAGTTGAGAGTCTTGACCCTTCAATTAAGAGGTTTTTTAGGAAGTGGCGCTGTAGCTCAAGTGGTAGAGCGCTCGCCTTGAGCTGAAGAGCTGAGGGACAGCGCCCAGGCCCAGAGTTCAAGCCCCACGACCGACAAAAAAAAAAAAAAAAAGAGGTTTTTTTATAGGGTATAAGGTTGAGGTAAGGGGTCCCCTATCTTGGCAGTTACATTATTGGTTGGCATTTAGTAAGTCAATATTGTCACAATCTTATTGGATAGCATGCACACTTTAAGCAGTACTCAGCAAACTATGTTAAATATGCTATCTGAAGAAACATCTGTAAATTTAGGTCATCCGCTGATGGCTATTGCTAGGGAAGTTATGGGCAGAACGTTATTGGGACATTTCAGTTTTTCCAGATACCTAAATTCTAACTTTGAGTAAAATCTTTACAATGGGTACTTTCAGTAAAGACCTTCACAATGGATACTTTCGGTAAAGGACTTTAAAATGAAGTCTAAGTCCAGAATGACTGTATTTTGGCTAAAGTTTCTCACTAGGTTTGTGTGTGTGTGTGTGTGTGTGTGTGTGTGTGTGTGTGTGTGTGTGTGTGTGTGTTTGGTGTGAAAGAGTCAGACACAGCTGAGGTTTGGGGTAAAACATTTCTTCCCTTTAGCATAGAGTTTTGGTATCTAGTGGTTGTTCCCCTTTCTGAATTCTGAGTTCTAAAATTGTCCTCCTATATATTTTTATCCTTTGTTCTTCTTGATATTCAGATTCCTAAGGTCTGCTTGTGAACTTCAGCATTTGCTTCCCGAAAGTCGTGTCTTAAAGAGAGCCCTTTGCTCTCTTTAAATGCAGTTTGTGCTGTGTTAGTGGTTTTACTTAGCTGAGACTGTTGTGGCCCAGGCTGTGACTGTTAATTCTGAGATTATTTTAAGCTAATATGAGATACTATCCTTTCAGTCTATTTAGCAAAAGTAGTTCAGCATCTTTATTGTAACAATTTCCTGGCTTTAAAAACAAACAAAAACATCCAGTGGTATAAATGTACAATCATTTGTTTTTAGTTAATTGTGCACTACTGTAATGAAAAAAATCTTTTTACTAAAGTGAGTATTTAGAATGGGAAAAAATTAAATATTATAGAACTTAAAAATTGATCAAATACCAAAAGAAAAAGAAAGACACTGAGCACGAATGGAGTACAACTGTTAAGTGTTTAATAAATAAATGAAATGTTTGATATTCTTATCCACATAGGAAATACATAGGAAAATAAATAAGAAAGTTACTGAGATCCCATCTTACACACCAGAATAGCTATCACCACTCAGATAAATAAACTGCTGGAGAGGTTGAAATAAATCAGGAACTGTATTTGGTTTTGTGGCATTGTAAATTAGGGCAACCCATATGGAGATCATAATGGAAATTTACACAATACCGAAAAGACACATATATTGATGAACTTAACGGCAACTTGGATACATATTTTTTGTTTTGTTTTGTTTTTGGGTCCAGTCGTGGGGCCTGAAATCTGGGCCTGGGAGCTGTACCTCAGCTCTTCAGCTCAAGGCTAGAGCTCTACCACTTGAGCCACAGCGCCAATTCCGGCTTTTTTGTTTTTGCTTATGTGTTGCTGAGGAATCAAACCCAGGGCCTCAGGCATGCAAGACAAGCGCTCTACCACTGAGCCACCTTCCCAGCCCCTTGGATACATACTGAAGGAATATAAATCAACATGAACATCCATGATGATGGCAGCAATATTCATAGCAACCAATCTGTGTAATCTACCTAGATGCACAAAAAAGATGGAATAAAGAAAATGTGCTATTCTGGTATATAAGAGAAGTGAATGTTTCTACTGTATAATTGCTAAATATTTTTGGATATATACCTAACACTAATTTCATAGGGTTTTGTGGCATTCTATTTTGCTTTAATGAGGGACCTCTATATAGACTTTCAGAGCAGTTACAAGAGGTTGAAGATATCCTGTAATATGTGGATATTAGATAAAAATGTAAATATACCAATGAACACATACAAGGCCATCATATATAGTTTATATGAAGCAATTTATTATTATTGAAGCAATTTAAGAAGGCAACAGTTGGTGGAAAAGACAATGTTAGAAGCTTAATAACAAATACACAGACATAGTAAAATACAAAAATATGTGCAACTAATTAGTGCTAATAATAACAAAACATTTTCCTCATGTTTTAAAAATGAAACTATTAAAATAATAACATCACAGAAACATGTCATAGAAGAAAATGTACTATAGACATATGTTTCCCCATAATTTGTTTATAACAAATGGATTAAAAGAAAATGTGATTACATGTCTGAAGATGATAACACATTCAAGTCTCATTGATTGAATCCAGCAAAGGAAAGTAACAGAGAAGTCGTGAGTAAGAACAACGTGGAGTACAAAATGTCATGTCAAAACCAGCTTTACAATGTCGGTGTGGGGGGGGAGGGGCGTATGACTGGGTGGGGGGGGAGGGGAGAGGCTGGGAAGGGAGGTGAAGCGTAAACAAAGGAGAAGGCTGCAATGCTTGGTAAGAAATGTATGCATTATCCTGCCCATGTAATTGTAACCCCTCTGTACAGTATGTTCTCAAATAAAATTAAATTAAATTAAAAAAAAATAGATGAAGATACTCAGTAGAACTTTTTGAGAAAAAAGTCCGTTTTCCTCATCAAAATAGAGCTAGGACAGCTACCTTTTGACAGAACACTTGTAATGTGGAGCAGTGGAGTTACTAATTTAGGTAGCAATTTATTACTGTTAGTCCCTAATGTTATGATGTGATTCCCAAATGATATGAGTGATCCTATATTTTCTGAGCACTTTTTGCACCCAAAGTTTCTAATTCCTCCCCCTAACAATGATTCTTCTGCTATTCTCATTTCTCTTTGCTTCTGAACTCCACTCCTGTGACCTTTTTATTCCTGAGAAATTGCTGGAGGATGGCCTGGAGTCTGAGCTAACATCCACTCCAGTTTGGAAGATTTGGTGAAGGACCTCCACCTGGGCCTCAGTATCAGATATTAATTGACCTCTTTGGAAATGGAGAAATTCACTCCCTCAGACAGAATCTGTCATTCCTTGACTTTCTCTGAAGAGATTTGATACTAAGGCACAATTCAGAGAATGAGCTTTCCCACCAGCTACCACAGCCTTGTAAGGAGGAACAGGTTCAAAACTAAAAGTGGCCTCGGTTCCCAAAGGGCCAGTCAAAAGCCAAGAGATCACACTTTCTTCCACATCAGGGACCTTATGGTAGGAATAGAGTCTGGGCAAAGTCTAAGATGGAGATAAAGTGAGATTGGGCCTAAGGAGTACACAAAAGAATGGCCCTCTCTTTGACTACAAGTGAGTTGTGTAGTGACACATGAAATCTTCCTTCACATATGAAAATTCACTAGGTGAGTTATCTCACTGCAACTTTGTGGGAGGTCAGTTTGTCCAAAGGAGAAGTTGTTAAGTGTTCTGACTGGGGGCTGGGAAGGTGGCTCAGTGGTAGAGTGCTTGCCTTGCATGCATTAGACCCTGGGTTCAATTCCTCAGCACCATATAATCAAAAAAATAACCCACAAATGGCTCAAGTGGTAGTGCTAGCCTTGAGCTGAAGAGCTGAGGGACAGCGCCCAGGCCCAGAGTTCAGGACCCATGACCTGTCCCACCAAAAATTGTTGTGACTGCCAGTTTGCTCTGTAGAATCTTATCTCTCCAACCCCTTCCCATGCCAGGAATGCATTGCTTCTTTCAGGCATTCAACTACTTATCATGACTCCTAGGCAGGAATACTGTTGGCTATTCTTTGGCTAAGCTCTTGCATTTGAGGTAGAATAGGCCCAGGCTCTGCTCATGCCAAGAGGTAGATTCAAGGTGAGTATAAGCTCAGATTTGTACTGAAAAACACTCATATTGAAAAAATTAAATGAAATTAATAGTTGAGTGATTCAGGGTTTATAGCCACTAAATTTAAGTAATTATTAGTAACACACCTTGAACCATGGATTAGGAAGGGAACATTGAAGTAGGGTCAAGATAAGATGGAAAAGACACATAGTAGTCATAACAGGAGATGAGAGTGTGAAGGAACTATTGGCATAGTTCCATTTACTATCTTAGAAGTGACCTTGGATAGGAGGCTTTTAGAATAATATCTAAAAGAGAGGGACTTTCTGGCAACGGTAGCTCACACCTGTGATCCTAGCTATCTAGGAGGATAAGATCTGAGTATTATGATTCAAAACAAGCCCAGGCAGAAAAAGCCAGAAGTAGTTCTGTGGCTCAAGTGGTAGTGCACTAGCCTGGAGGTCAAGGACACTACCTAGGCCCTGAGTTCAAGCTTCAGGATCAGCAAAACAACAACAACAAAACAATAATGATAAAAAGAAATAAAAGAAGGACTTAAAGATATGTGATGGAATGATGATCCTGTGTAACTGTTTAGGGAACATAAAAGGAGGCAAAATTTGGAACATAATGATACCTATTCATTACTAATAAAGGATACAAGGCAAATGCCAAATTCCTCTTCTTGAAAACTTCTAAACGTGGGCTGGGAAGTTGGTTCAGTGGTTATAGTGCTTGCCTTGCATGCATGAGACCCTGGGTTTGATTCCTCAGCCAGATGAGGCAATATGGCTCAAGTGGTAGAGCACTAACCTTGAGGTGAAGAGGTGAGGGACAGCACCCAGGCACAGAGTTCAGACCCCTTGACCGGCCATAAAAAACCCTCAAAAAACAAAAAAAAATCTTCCAAACTTATCTTTTCTCATAATAGAGGAGAGGCTCCTTTTACAAGAATTCTCCTTATCTAGCTCAAGGTCATCAGAACTTCAATAGAATTTTCCTGTTGAGATGTAATGTCCCTATCTCTACTGAACATAATCATGGCTAGGAAAGTGTGGACATTGATACGTTTATTGTATTTTTCCTTATCAATGTATAACACTGTCAGGTATTATATATAATACCTATTGTAATATACAATATATATTATACATTATGTACAATATATAAAATATTTTATAAGACAACATAAATTATACAATAACAGACCCTAGTTTTAGAGTTAGGAGCAAGCAACATATTGAAAGACAAATGCTTGAATCTCTGAGTAATTTCTCTACCACTGGACAATTCCAGGTTACATTCTTATTAACCAAAGAGCAACATAGGAAAGCGTTGCCCATAGAAGGGGTTCTCTGGATTTTGGAAACTGTGATCTGCATATTTATATTATATATATATAATATACATGTATATTATATATATATGAAATATTGTTTTATATTAGTGAATGTGTAAAACTATAGCAACAGATAAATAAGTGAACACCTACGTACACACACACTTAATCACTTTCAAGTATAAGAATTTCTTTTCTATGCTTCCTATTCACCTCCATAGGGAGTACATGAGTTGGCCTTGAATTGTCCTGGAAGTTCTTTATCTGGCTACAGTAGCTTCACATCTTTTGTTCTCTAAGTAGTCAGATGTTATGTGTTCAACAATAATACTTGTTACAGGCAAAAGTATCCACCCTGACACACAGAGGAACTTGGATTTCAGAAATGCCACAAATAAGTGGGAGGTACTGCAGTAATTTTCAAAATTGAATAGATTACATATTTATTAGAAAGTTTGTAAGAAAAAAAAATTTCAACGTAGGATGAAACACTTGAAGAAAACTACAGATTAAATTACATATAGCCAGGTGTTGGTAGCTCATGCCTGTAATCTTGGCTACAAAGGTAATGCAATAAACATCCATTTCACAGTCTAGTAACATCATAGGGTATAAAGAATCTGATTAACTGATTCATAAAATTCAATATAACGCAGTTAAAACATCCAATATCTCAGGTGTCAACTTAGCAGAATGATGGCTATTTTGTATATTATCCAGCCCTATCCATCCCACAATGGCAGAACGTTCTTCCTGAGAAAGTCCAGAGACCCATCTACTGACTGCTCAATATAGACAGGTTCCCATTCTCTATTATTTGGGCATGTGAATATCTGATAACTTGCCAAAGGCACAACTTGGGACTGGCTTCCAGTAATGATATCTTAGTTCTCAGGAAAAAAAGAAATTGAAGACAGTGGGAAAATCTACCAGATTCCTGAAAGATTTCTATCATTGTGCTAAAACTGTTCCCTTCTACTGACACTTGAACAAACTGCAGTAATTGTCACTCCAACCACATGTCCAAAAAACGGCTTTCCAAATATTTATCTGTTTTCACTTTGTCATATCAAGACACACTATTGTAGTCCCTTTTTACTTAAATGATCAGCTATGGTTTGCCCAAGGGATTGTTGACCTTACCAATTTCGTAAATTTTAGGTCATCAAACAATCACTTCATAGCCCTTAAACATTAAAAATACCTATCCATATATGTCTGCATTACATCCTTACTACTGTTTTTCTTCATTTGTCATCTTTTACATATTTCTGTATCCCAGGGCTTAGTTCTGTAATCTTCCTTCTCATGATTGTTGCTACTGAGTGCATGTAATTATTTCAGTTTGTTTTCTCCAGCTCTGTTCTTTCTTTAATTGAAGTCCTTAATAGCATCTTGTCTACTGACAACTGGTAGCTATTGATTTTAACAAACTCCAAAGATCCCAAAGTGAGCTTTGATCTTTATCTTTAAACCTATCCCTCATTACTATTTGATTAAGTGATAACTCTTCCAGTTGTCTTGTCAAAATACTTTGGGGTCATTTCAGACTTACATACTTTTTCACACCTCATATGTTATATATGACCAGGTTTTTACAAATTAACTCACATAATAATTTAGGATATACATATATACATATGTATATATGTATATATATATAGTATATGAGTGCTAATACTATGACTTAAATTAATGGCCTAGGTTCTTTTACTTTTCTTTTTTGCTCAGGCTGTCTGTCTTCCATTTGAGCCACAGCTCCACTTTTAAATTTTTGGTTCTTAGTTGAAGAAAAGTGTCTAATGGTCCATTTACCTGGTCTAGCTTAAAACTATGATACTCTGTTTTCAGACTTTTAAATAACTAGATTTAAAGGCATGCACCACTAAAACCACCCCTATCATATTTTAATTAAATATAAATTTAAAAAACGAATATTTGTGATATTTTCAAATCAGTATGTTTTCATTTACACCAAAACACATTGCCTTAAATGTTTTTCGTTATTCCAGTTCACTTACCAAGAAAAGAAAGGAAAAATTCACAACCAAAGAATCTCTGAATGTACCAGTGCTCAAGCCTGCTAGCCACAATTTCTTTGCTGGGAAATAACAAAGGATGATATCATCTACAGGCAAAGCAGAGAAAATGCCCTTCACTGAAGTTGCTGAAAGGTTGATAAGTATGAGGACAAGCAACATTACCCAGAAAGTATCACAAAGTGTTTTCTGTGGATAAGTGTGGCCAATCTTAGAGGTTGTTCATAGCGATGAGAATATTTGAAGGTGAATAGGAAATTACAGAAGTGTGCTTTCTTGAAGATATATGTTTATAGCATAGTTTATATACTGTTGAAAATGAGACAGTTAAGATAGGGATGTTGTCATTCCTTGTATCCTTCACAGTACAATATTACAATCAGTTCTATAATACATTATTTATAGTAATTATAGAATATCCCTAATTATGTACATATTATAAATATATCATTTACATGTTATGTAATATAGTATATTACATATATTATGCACACATAATTTAATTTTTCTACTTGTCTGTCTAGGAATTAAACTACAATATCTTTGAAAATTGATAGTAGAGTCCTCACAATTTTCATTGCAACCTATAGTTTTACCCAATAAGTAGCTATTTATTCTGAATTGGTTTAGAAGTGGAATATCATAGTATAATTGAACATTCAAAAATAATTATGTCAGAACATGCCAAGGATGGAATTCAAAAAATATAACATGACTCATGTCTGTAATCCCAGCTACTTAGGGGCTGAGATCTGAACATAGCTATATCAAGCCATTCTGAGACTAATGGCTCAGGGACAACACCCTTACCATAGTTCAAGTCTCAGTACTGGCACAAAAATAAATTATGTGACTAAAACATAAAAATATATGTATTTAAATAAAGTTGTCATTCCTTGTATCCTTCACAGTATAATACTAAAACCAGTTTTATACATATATTATTTATAGTAGTTATAGAATATCAGTAATTATACATATATTATGAATATATCATTTATATGTTATGTAATAGAATACATTACATATATTATGCACACCTAATTTATACTGATAACACTAATATCCATTAAACTGATATATGTTTTAGAATAGGGAATAGATTTGCTTTGGTACAACAAGGAAATATATAGTCACAAAATTATTTCTTTTGGATTATATATCCATAACAAACTATTCCCTGTGTATTCAAGGTACTTCATGATAAAAGCATGTGTTCATCAGTACAAGTGTCTTTGACATGGATTTGTTCTCCTTAAGCAATTATTCCAGGAATAATTAACAGTGGAAGCTGAATGGTGTTCATTCAGGTATTTCTTAAATTAAACCGATCTTTATTTGGTATAAAGATCACTTACACTGTCATTATCCACACCCTTTTCATTTAAAAAATAGCATTGTTATTGCCATTATAACCATAATTAGGAATATAAAGTGGGTTCATCTGCTCCATAGGTATTGAAAGGCAATAATGTGACACAATATCGTCAGATATGCCTGGTTGAAACCTGGATTTGAATTATGGGTGCACAACTGATCAGTCTTAGGTACTTAGGAAATTTGGCCTTATTGCCTAACTTCTGTTTTTAATGAAATACTTAATTCATTTCCTAACTTGAAAAACAATCATGAGCACTAAAATTACCCTAATGCAGGTGCAGTGCTTGAAATGGTGTCTGTGCATTGTGTAGTAGGTCCCGGAGAAGTCAGCTTCCATTAACATGGTCACAGCATGCTTCCTAACTGCCTTAAGAAATATATACCCAATTGATATTAATATCTGTGAAAAATTTGTCTTTACTACAAAAAAGGTCTTTTCTTCATATGAACAATGAAAGTAATGTTGGGGCTGTCCTGTGGCTTTTACAGTGAAGGAGTTTTGCCTAAATTTCATTCTTACTCTATTAGTGTTAGCAGTAGCATTCCTTAGTGCTACCCTTCATGTTCCTTATTCTGTGTTCCATTTGGAATACTATTGTAACTTACTTTATAATCTTTGTTATCAGAATAAATAAACTAAAACTGCTGAAGTTTTCAATAAATAGTCAATGCATTACATTTTATGTGCTTAATACTTTCCTGAAATTATGACTTCTGGATTATATATGCCTAATCGAGTATTTTTTATGATTTCTTATATGATTCGTATAGATTTCTTATGTTACTTTTATATGATTTCTTAGAGATCTAGAAATAAAACAACTCAGAACAAGAAAAGAGTAGGTAAGTAGTCATAAACAATACTTTTATGGTTGTCTTAATGGCTGTTCTCTCCCCCTTCTTTGTAGAAAGGTTCTCACTATGAAGTGCCAAATAGTCTGGAACTTTCTAGCCTTGTCTCAGTGACAGAAGTGATGAATTAGGACATGTGCTCCCATGACTGGCTTTTAGGAAGTCCACAATATAGCAAAACAAATATACATAAAGAAACTTTTGTAGGTGATGTGTATATACTTCCTCAATTGACAAAATTAAATTCATATGTCAAAACATCAAATTACTTACACTTATAATATATGCAGTTCAACTGGCATCACTAGCACCTCCATAAATCAAATGCAAACTAAAAGCTCTACTTCAAAGACCAACATCTAAAGCAGTGTTGGAAATACAAGATGATACACAATAAATCTAAACGAGTGAGATCTTTAACTCTGGCAATGAGCAATGATAGCTGAATTTTTAACCAGGTTTGAAAAGTTAAGGTGTCCACTAACTATGTGATTAGAGTTGCAGTGTTGGCCTTGGTACCAAGATTGGAGGTAAAATTCAAATGCAGCTAAGGTTGCTTCAGTATTGCAGCATGATACAGTGTGACCCTGCCTGATAATGATAAAACACAGAAGAGAAGCTAAGTCAGTAAATTGTATAGGAAGGGTTCTCCACTAGAATAATTGCAGGGGGTGATCATCACTCTTGCATTGAAAATGTATAGCCCATCATTCTACTTTAAACTCGAGCGTTTTTCTGATCCGAAGACAATTATATACACCAATGTGCCATGAGTGCTGAGCATGTAGGTGTACATTATTCTAAAATAAGTGAAAATCCCAACAGGTATGGAATGGCCTGACCCCGACACTTCATTCTGTGTTGTTGAGTTTCATGGAGAAATGTTCATAATTAGGCAATTCACACTCACCTAAGTCTGAACCAGGCAACTAAGTTAAGACATTAGGATCATCACTCCAGTGACCTGGTCTGTGATCTATGAAATATATAAAATTATTTCACAATGTATATGTCTTTCTGAAAGTTTATGCAATACCAAATACCAAATATACAAAAGGGACAATTATCTATCTCTTATATTATCAGAAGTAAAGATACTTCTGAATTGTACTTCCTTGCTAGAGGATCACAGAGTGACTGCTGATGTTTGGTATCTTTCCAGGTTCACCTATATATTTGTCAATATTCTTTTTTTTGGGGGGGGGTGTCCGGTCGTAAGTTCTGAACTCTGAGCCTGGGCGCTGTCCCTCAGCTCTTCAGCTCAAGGCTAGCGCTCTACCACTTGAGCCACAGCGCCACTTCCAGCTTTTTACTTTTTGCTTATGTGGTGCTGAAGAATCGAACCCAGGGCCTCAGGCATGCAAGGCAAGCGTTCTACCACTGAGCCAACTTCTCAGCCCCCATTTGTCATTCTTCTTTGAGGAAGTGTTTTTCCATGGTGTGTTTTGAGGTGTTCAGCATATCAGTACTGTCAGTAAGCGCAACCATGGGATAGCAAAGATGATGGGAAACCTGGCCAAAGAACTGAGAAATCATAGGAAGTGATAGGAAAGAAAACACCAGAGGACCCAAAGCCTCATTGCCAGCTTCTGGATCCCCAAATCCTGCTTAACATGCTTTATATTCATTCTACTACAAGGAGGGGGGGTCAGTGGCTACAGATATGCCGACAAATTAAAGCACCAATCTAGCTTGTGTTTACAACTATTAACATGAGGTATTGTTTGTATACATAGGGATAATTGAATCCCTTACTGTTAGGGAGCAGAAGGGAGCAATAGTCATTACAACCATAGCACAGACATCCATCTTGTCTCCAAACTCTTAATCTTTTAGTGTCCAATAGCTCTTACTTAAATACTCTTGAGGTCATAACTCATACCTCTGCCTTCATTTGACTGTTTGACCTTTCCAGAGCACAACTCTCAGCCTTTTGATCGCTGTTTGAAATGGCTTGCCAATATATCCCTTTCCAGGTCTAACAACTAGACTCTAGAATCCCTCACAAGTACTGTGACAGATGTATTATTTTGAAAATGATACTTTTTTAGGATAGATTCAATTTTTAAATTTTATTTGATTTCAAAAATACTGTAGAGGGTGGTTTCAGTTACATGAGTAAGGTACATTCATTATTGTTACCCAATCCATTGTTGTTCTCATATCCTTTCCCACCCCCTGCACCTCCTCACCCCAGCCCAAAGTTGTCGAGTTCATTTCTGATAGAGTGTGTTGTGTATATCATTGTTGCAATGGGTCACTCTTATTACTTTTTTCATCACTATGTTTTTTCCCTTTCCTTGTCCAAATCAAATAAATGTATATACAAGATGGAAGGTACCAGATTCAAGACAGAGATTGCCAGGCATAAACCAATGGCAAAAGACAAATGAAACAAAATAAAATCTAGATACACTACTTTACAGAACTTAATGTTGACATCTGAAAAAAAATACTTATTGTGGCTTGGAAGGTGGCTCAGTGGTAGAATGCTTGCCTTGCATCGACCTGGGTTCGATTCCTCAGCACCACATAAGCAAAAAGAAGAAAAGACGGAAGTGGTGCTTTGGCTCAAGTGGTAGAGTGCTATCCTTGAGCTGAAGAGCTGAGGGACAGCGCCCAGGCCCAGATTTCAGGCTCCATGACCAGACTCCCCCCCCCCCCCAAAAAAGACGTGTTTTTCCATGCCTTGGAGTTCATTTCAATTAGCATCATTTTGTAAATTCAAATGTACGTAGCTCTGGAACCAGCAATCCCGCTCCTGGGCATTTGTGGAAATGATCTCAAGCTAAAACACACTAAATCTACAACTATGTTTTTGGCAGCATTATTAGGATAGTTAAGATATGGAACAAATCAAGATGCCCCTCAATAGATGTGGATCAAGAAAATGTGGTATATATACATAATGGAATTTTATGCTTCTATCAGAAAGAATGACACAGCACCTTCTTTCTTTTTTCAAATCTTTATTGTGATTAAGAGGTTACATAACATCCCAAATTTCACAGTATTGTGGGATAGTGAAGCTTAAAGTCACAATCACATTCTAACATTAGTAGGACAAATTGTCTATCGTGGTGTATGACATTTGTGAGCTTTGCAATACAGTTATTTCTTCCACATTGGGTGATATGTATATTTATTTTGTTTTGCATAGCATCAGCTGTTCCTTCTTTCCCACTTGTCCCTCCCTCCCATGGCTGCCATTGTGTTGCTTACTTCATTTTGGTCAATGTCAGTGCAGTTGATGGGTCTTGCTGTTGTGTATTTCCCTGATTCCATCTAGTTCTGTTTCGTCCTCCTGGTTTTCTTCTGGTGTGCACATATATACCATATATGTAATCAGTAGCATGAGGGTTATTTAGTAGTGATTCGACCAGGTGAATGGAAGTCCTTTGTTTCTTAAGTCTTGTTAATTTTGTCGAATCACCTAACATTTTGGATTTAACATCCACTTATCAGGGAGACCATATGCTGTTTGTCTCTGCACTTCACTTACTTCGCTCATCATGATTTCTTCTAGCTCCATCCATTTCCCTGCAAATGCCATTATTTTGTCGTTTCTAATGGATGCGTAATATTCCATTGTGTATATATACAACAGTTTGTGGATACATTCATCTGTGGTGGGACATCTGGGTTGTTTCCATATCTTGGTTATTGTGAACAGTGCTACAATAAACATGGAGGTGCATGTGCCCATGTATATTGGTTCCTGTTTTTCAGGATAGATGCCTAGAAGTGGTATGACTGGGTCATAAGGGAAGTCAATATTTAGCTTTCTGAGGACCCTCCAGAGTGCTTTCCAAAGTAGTTGTATAAGTGACCATTCCCACCAGCAGTGCAATAGGGTTCCTCTTTCTCCACATCCCCCTCCCACAGCATTTGTCATTGGTTGACTTGAGGATGAGGAACATTCTCACTAGGGTAAAGTGGTATATTAGGGCTGTCTTTACTTGCATTTCCCTTACAACCAGGGATGGTGAACATTTCCTCAAGTGTTTCTTTGCCATTTTTATCTCTTCTTCTGAGAAGTCTTTCTTTAGTTCCCTTGCCCATTTTGTAGCCCGACTCTTCACTAAGTCTTACGCCTTACTATTTCCCCTTCCCATAAAGCTTGACTGGATCCACTGGAAACCCACTTCCAGTCATTCTCCTCCTTAAAAAGTCCAACCTTAACTAACCTACCCCCTGGTAGCTCTGCTATAAACTTTCAAAGGCTTGACTGCAACCAGACTCCTTCCTGAACTAACGTACCCCCTGGTAGCTCTGCTATAAACTTTCAAAGGCTTGACTGCAACCAGACTCCTTCCTGAAAGCCCTCCTCTGCAATAGGGAAATTCCTCTTCCACTCCACCCCTCCCTGTAATCCCTGTCCTGCACCACCAGAAACCAGGCCATATCATTATCTCCTTCTCTGTCATGCCTTGCTGTAACAAGAACCATGCCTACATCAGGCTTCTCCCTCGAATCCACCAGATACCCGCCCCTAACTACTCCATTACCTCATAGTCTCATTGCTCCCATATCCTTGTTTCTCCAAGCTCTCCCTTCCCTTTCATACCGACCCCCAACCAGCCTTCTCCCTCGAGCCCCTTCTGGTTGTATCAGAAACTCGGCCCATAACTAGCCTATTGCTAACTGGCCTAATCTCTCAAACACAGCCCTGAACCTACCTCTTCCCACAAAGCCCATCATGCTATACCAAAAACCCTTCACCTCTCTATAACTGCCCTTTAAGCCCCACCTTCCTCGGCCAGAAGATTCTCACACATCCCATATCCTGCCTGGAAATCCAGCCCTGCTCCACCACAAGCCTCTCCACCTCCGACATCTACTCTCTCAATGCCCTGCTGTGCTCGCCAGATAAACCCACCCCCTATGGGTTCTTCCCTAAGATCCACACCCTACTCCACCAGATACCCTGCTCATAATTATCCTACACCATTGTAGCCCTTCTACTCCTTCTCAAAGCCATTATTTCAAATAGCCCCATAGCTTCAAGCACTTCCCTGGTCCAGAAAAACCCCACTAGAAAACCCCCACCACACGATCCCATCTCTCGACATTCACATTGCTTCACTGGAAACCACTGCACCAATTGGCCTCCCTCTGGAAGCCTCATCAGGCTCAACTGTAAATCCCTGTCCCTCCATAATCCTTCTTGAAGGTTGCTTTGCCCTACTGGAAACCCTGTCCAAAGTCAATGTCCTGCTTTGCAACACTGAGATCCCCACCTAACCTTACTTCTCTTTTTGAAGTTGTGACTGGCTACTCCAGAAACCACATCCTAACTAGTAGAGCACTGGATCCTATCACTGCTCTCACGAAGCCCTGGTCCTGGAAAACTCCTACATACATTGTAACTACATCCTGCTCTGCAGGAAACCCCACCTCCACCCTAACACACTTCCCAAAGGCCTGCCATTGTCCACCAAACCCTGCCCTTTACAAGCCCATCTCTTCCTAGTACCATTCTGTCCTCTCAAATTCAGAACCTGAAAAGCCTCTCCCTCATAGTTTCTCATTTCTGCATCAGAATCTCCAACTTCTGTCGGCCTCTTGCCTCCATTCCCTGCTCTGCCTTATGGAATCCTCACCCTACATATCCCACAAGGGCTCACAGTGCTCTACCAGCACCCCTCCTCCAAGTAACCTCCTCTTTTGTAGCCTTGTTCTGCCCCAAACAGCCTCCTCCCCAGTGACCCTGCCTTCTTCCAATGAAAACCTTTCCATCTGCCAGCCTCAATCAAAAATCCTGCCTACTCCACAAGAGACCACATCCCTAACAAGTGTAGTCCTTCCTGTCCCCTCCCTGCTATCTCAAACCCCTACACAGACTGTTCTTCATCCTCAAAGCTCTGCCCCGCTCCACCATAGAGGCTGTGCCAATACCAACTCCTCCTTTGAACCAGACAATGCACCACCAGAAACCAAACATCATCTCATCCATGAAAATCCCATCCAGTAACTATTATTACAAATGTGATTTTATACTGGACATAGAATACATACTAATCAATAAGAGAAGAAAGCAGTATTGTAAAAGGCAACAAAAATTAGATAGCTATTATATGTCATAATCAAGTTTGGGGTTCTGTAATCAGGCAGATACACATTGTGTGAAAATTTGGGAAGGTGATTCCTCGTATTGGAAAGCATTCTTTGAAGTATCAGTAAGGTTTCATTAGTGAGCATTTTATTTCTAGAAAATTCGTGCACGTTTGTGCCCATTAACCTCAAAAATATTAGTTATTTTAAATCCTCTGGCTTCATTGAGGAAAGAGTATCAGTGTGTAAAAAGATGACTTTCAACTCATCTCTCTAATGAATAATTTTGGAGTTGTTTACCTTACTGTGTACCAGAGTTTTTAGTAGCAGAAATTCACTACCAGAATCCACTTTGAATTTCCTCCTTCCACTTAAATGACCTTTGGAAAAGATTGAAGTGAGATTATACAAGTAAAATGCTAGAAATAAAAATGTATTGAGATCATAACAAAATTATGATGAAGACCCCACCCAATTGCATTTAAATTTCTAACAAAAGGAACTTAAGCCTATTTAACTGCAGACTTTCTGAAGACTAGAAGACAAAAATATAAGAAATGCCCTGTTATACCATGGTTCTGAAAACAAAAACAAAACAAAGAAAGCCAACATAATGAAACAGAAGGGAATGAGGAAGTTGTACATGTGATATAGAGTGTAAAATATACACTGAATCAGGTAAAAATAATTTTGGTCACAATGTCTGGTTGTTCAATATATTTCATTGTAAATATTGTTCTTTGTTAAGCTGTTACTTAATATAGGTCTCAGCAGGCATCTGCCCAGCTACTTGTGTAGTTAGTCAATTTCATCATTGTAGATCATCAGGATGAAAAACTCCACACACCTTAAGACACACCTGCAACAGCAGTAGACATACACTCCTATTAGTCCAACAATGTAAGCCAGACCTGTGTTTTACCAAAGCTTTGTATCTGGTATGCTATGGTTTATTCAGGCTGAAGAGCTAAAGTAACTCCAATTTGAGATTAACCCCACCATCTTGTGTAGGCTGCCCTCAGATTAACCCCAAAAGAGAGAAAAAAAACACAGGTTGCCACCAACCTGCCCACTCTTAAGAAAGCAGACCAGTTGCCCAAGTGTTCCAGGAATAGAACATACCAATAGTTAATAAAAAGGGCAGTGCAGTTAGGGTGGCCTCAAACCAATCATGTAACTGCTTATGTAGAAATTCCCTAAACTTCTTTTTTCAATACTATAAAAGCTGTGCTGATTTTGTGTTTGGTGTCTCTTACTGTTACAGGTTACCGAGTGCACGGAGGAACAAACTTGAGCTTGCAAATAAAGGACTCTTTTGCTGTTCACATTGGTCGTGGTCCCTGGTGGTCTTTCCAGGGTTCCAAGTCCATACAGCATTTCTGGGGCCTCACCTGCAATTCCCCTTATGAGACCTTCCAGATGCCCTACCACAGAGTCCCAAAAAAACCAGCTGTTAAGTCAAGGCATTGCTGTTCTGTATATTTGGTTGCCTGCAGGTTCTGTATCTGTAATTCTGGTTTCCCACGGGTTCTGTATTCTGGTTGGCAAGGAGTCTTGGCAGATGCTCTATAAGATTGCCAACGTGGTCTGTGAGGAGACATCCCCAGACCCCTCTAGGAAGATTGTTGTTTAGTACGGACATATTTTGGGGGGGAAATGTTCCATTGGAGTCTCACACTTTCATGCAGACATATTTTGGGAAGTTTTCTGTCTGTATTGGGAAGTTTTCTGTTTTTTGGGAAACTCTCCATCAGTAGCCTGGCACTTTCTGGTTGGCAATTTACTATGCTTCAGCATGCCTTTGTAAGGTGTGTGTTAGTGTTGAGTATTTTGTTTGTCATTTGGGGTTTATCTTAGCCTTAAGCCTTGCCCAGGGAGGTCTGAATATGGGGGAGAATCTGCCAGTCTGAGAGGATGGCCTCTAGGGACTTATTTCCTTTTCTCCAAAGTGTCGGAGACACTTCCACCTTGGAAGGCCCCTGGGTCAACAAATGTTGGTGAGATGTCACCTAATTCACTGAGACCTGATTGTTCTCTGTTCTATGTTTCCTGAGATAGGGAAGTTCTCGGTGAGAGTGGCAGGCTCACTAAGCAGACTCTGAATTCAGCTTGCTGAGTGAGAATGGCACAGAGTTCTGGTAGAGACAAACTCAGCCTTTTGTTGTTGTCTTGTCTAGTTCTGTTTCAGAATTGGTATTATTTTTAAGTGTGGGTTTTTGGTTTTAGTGTTTGTGTAATTTATTTGAACATCTCTGGGAAAATAAAAGTTCCAACCTCCAGCTGGGCTCAGTCACAGAGAAGGCTGTGTGCTGGTTTTGACTTTTCAGCTAGTCCCGAAATTGTAAAGTGCTCTTATCTAAAATTGGATAAAAATCAGGCCAGTTCAGATTAAGGTGACCCCCGCAACACCACCCCCAGCCATCTTCTAACAGAAGGGATTCAAAAGACCAATTGGTGAAATTCCTTACTAAACAAGCAAGAACTGGGAAAATGAAGCTCAGCAAAGTTGCTTAGTTTGACAGAAATATTGTCTTAAATTTTTGTTTGAAAACTTCAGAAAATGTACATACAACTGATCCTTATTTTTGCATGCTTAAAGATCTGCGTGAGTGTATTTTGTATGTGTTTGTGAACATGTTCATGATAGAAAGTGTCAGCATGCTCTAACAATTGAGTGGGTTTAAGTTTAAAATTCAAAGATTATGAGGTTTGAACATTACCAAAAAATTTTTAAAGAATTTACACATTGTTTTAAATGGCTTGTTAAGGATTCTGTAACTTGAAAATTAGAAAATCTGGTATTTTAGAATGTGTAAGACTGTTTACACTGTAATCAAGACATTTGGCTTAACAAAAAGGAGAAACTTACAAGCCAACAGAAGACCTATCTTTAGGAATGAAGGGTGAACAGGCAGAAGTGCAGTTCAGCTGGTCATGCATGGTGGAACAGGCCCTGGGAGGAGTCCATGCATGGTAAAAGAGGGCAAGCTGGCACAAATGCAGTTCATCTAACCCTAAAGAGTTGGATTGGGTGCATGCCCATTCCAAAGGAAGGGCCAAGTGGTCCATCTTTATTCTATCACTTTCCCTTGCAGATAGACACTGGAAACTGGTGGTAAAAATGACTGATGTGAAGATCTGATTAGCATTGCTAAAACTGCTCCTTGGACATGTTAAAATTAAAATTAAGAAGGCCTTAAAAAGAGGGTTAAAAAGTTTATTTGTATAATGTGATTTGCTCTTAATGATATTCTGCCATTGGATATGTATTTTTTAAGACATAAAGGTGTAAAGTCTAGCTTTTGATACAGTAATGGTGATTATAATTTTTGCATTAAGAAAAGATTCTTATTTGAGTTTAAAAGTTTTAATGTCTATCTGTTATAAAACAAGCATCCAAGAGGGAATGAGTGACAAAGAGGGAATGAGTGACACCTAGCCTCGAGAGGTCAAGAGATTTTTTTCGTAATGCAACCAAAAACTGAAGTATAGAATATTAAAACAGAGATTAATAGGAGGCTTTCAAATTAGGAATGGATTTCTGTATATAAAGTTTAAAATATAATTGTTCTAAACATTTGCCTCAAAGTGCAAAAAGTAAAAATTAGGATTTCCAAAATAATTGCTTAATTCCTATTTCAGTTTGCTCCCATAGGTTTTTTTTTTTTTTTGTAACAGTTCCAAGCAGGCCCAAATAAAGGAGTGAGGTTTCTTGTTAAGTTTGTCACATGTAACTTTGACTCTTAATAAGTCACAGGTAAGAACATGCTTAAAAGTTACTTCTATCTATGTTGACCACCTTTTAATTGTAGTAAAGGGGCCTTTTATAAGACTCATTGATCTGCAAACGTGCAAAGCCAGCCCGAGTAGAAAAAGGTCCAATTGAGACTGTCACCTCTACTCAGCCAGCAGAAGGCTGAAAGAGCAAGCAGAGTTGCTATAGGATTCAAACTAGCAGAGTGCTAGCCTTGAGCTGTATAGCTAAGGAACAACACTCAGGCCCTGAGTACAAGTCCAGCAACCAACTAAGAGAAATGCCAATGAGGCATTTTTCCCAGTGTGAAGAAGAATCTCCTGGGACGAAAGAAATGGAGGAGCATCCAGAGACCGTAAATCACTGTTTGGATGGCAGAAATAATGTCAGATCTAGAGTCATTTGTGCTTGGCCTTTTAAAAATTGCTGAAGGCCAAATAAAATCTTCCATAGCAAAAAGAAAAATTGAAACAATACAGCTCCAGCAAATCAGCCCTACAAAAGATTCTTAAAGATTTCCTACACATAGAAAACCAACAAGACCATATTAAAGGCCAAGAAACTGAACCCAAACTGAGAATCCAAGAACAACAGGAAGAACCCAGTTTTCACGGTCCCCAAGAAGGTGGATAACATGGCAGGAACTCCCAAATACCTCTCAGTCCTATCTCTCAACATTAATGGACTTAACTCTCCAATTAAGCGACATAGACTGTCTAGTTGGATTAAAAAACAAGACCCTTCTATCTGCTGCCTTCAGGAGTCACATCTTGCCCCATAAACAAGCTGGAGTTAAAATCCTAATATCAGATAAAATAGACTTCAAATTAAAATTAGTTAGAAGAGATAAAGAAGGTCGCTAAAAACTTATTAAGGGATCTCTCCTTCAGGAGGATATTACAATTCTAAATATCTATTCGCCAAACAATGGAGCACCTAAATTCATCCAAGAAACACTACTTTCCCTCAAATCCCACATAGATCCAAAGACATTAATTGTAGGAGATTTTAACACACCACTCTCCCCACTAGAGAGATCAGCTCGGCAACAGACAAACTTGTCAACAGACAAACTGCACATGTAAACAGCTGCGTACATCAACTAGATTTAACACACATCTATCGAATATTTCACCGAGCAGCATCAGAATACATGTTAATTCCAGGAGCACATGGAACATTTTCTAAAATAGACCATATTTTAGGCCACAAACTTATCCAAATGCAGAAACTTTGAATTTATACCTTGCATTCTCTCAGACCACAAGGGAATAAAATTTGAACTCAACACCAAAAGCCACCAAAGAAAGTCTGGTAACACATGGAGGTTGAACAACACTCTGCTGAATCACGAGTGAGTCATGGAAGAGATTAGAAAGGAAATTCATATATTCATGCTATTCAACAAAAATGAGGACACCAATAACCAGCTTCTCTGGGACAAAGCAAAGGCAGTACTCAGACGCAAATTTATAGCTCTGAATTCCTACATCATCATATTGGAGAGATCTGAAACCAACAATTTAATGAGACATCTGAACCCCCTTGAAAATGAGCAGCAAATAAACCCCAATCCAGTAGACGAAAAGAAATAATTAAAATTAAATCAGAATTAAATGAATTAGAATCCAAAAAAATATAGAAAGAAGCAACAAAACAAAGAGTTGGTTCTTCCAAAAATAATAACAAAATTGACAAAACCTTAGCAAATCTTATCAGAAAAAGAAGAGAACACGCCCAAATAAATAAACTCACAGATAAGAATGGAAACATCACCACAGAAACAACCAAGATTCAGAACACTATAAGGGAATACTTCTCAAAACATTATGCTAATAAGTTTGAGAACTTGGCAGAAATGGACCTTTTCCTAACAAACATTGACATGCCAAAACTAAACCAAGATGAGTTATGCCATCTTAACAGGCCCATATCAAGCATTGAAATAGAAACAGCAGTAAGAGACCTCCTCTCTAAGAAAAGTCCAGGACCAGATGGTTTTACCACGGAATTCTACAAGGCCTTCAAAGCAGAGCTCACACCAATACTTCTCCAACTCTTCAATGCAATTGAAAGAGAAAGTTCACTAATGAAGTCAATTTATGAAGCCATCATAACCCTCATCCCAAAACCAGGGAGGGACTCATCAAAGAAAGAGCACTATGGACATATTTCTTTGACGAATATTGTTGCAAAACTTCTCAACAAAATTTTGGCCAATCAACTTCAACAATTCATCCAAAAAATTATACACCACAATCAAACAGGATTCATTTCAGGGATACAAATCTGGTTCAATATATGCAAATCAATTAATATTATTCATCACATCAACAGGAGGAAGGATAAGAACCACATGATTATCTCAATAATGTAGAAAAAGCGTTCGACAAGATCCAACACCCCTTTATGATGAAGGTTTTGGCAAAATTAAGAATCCATGGGACATTCCTCAATACGATAAAAGCTGATTATGACAAACCTACAGCCAGCAATATGCTTAATGGTGATAAAATAAAGCCATTTCCTCTTAACTCAGGAACAAGACAAGGATGTCCAATCTCTCCCCTTCTCTTCAATCTAGTATTAGAATACCTAGCTACAGCAATAAGACAAGATGCAAACATAAAGGGGATCCAAATAGGGAAAGAAGAAATGAAACTCTCCCTCTATGCAGATGACATGATCTTGTATTTCAAGAACCCCATAGATTCTACTCCCAAATGACTCAAGCTGATTCAAAACTTTGGCAAATAACAGAGTATAAAATTAATCCCCCCAAAATCAATGACTTTTCTGTATGCCAACAATGAGAAAATCCTGGCTGAAATTAGGAAAGCAACTCCATTTGTAATAGCCCCACAAAAAATAAAATACCTAGGAATTAACTTAACCAAAGAAGCGAAGGACCTCTATGATCAAAACTTGAAAAAGCATATTAAAACCGAAGTTAGAAAATGGCAAAAACTCCCGTGCTCCTGGATTGGAAAGAGTAACATCCTGAAAATGGCAATACTTCCCAAGGCTATCTAAAAATTCAATGTGAAACCTATCAAAACTCCAACCTCATTCTTCAAGGAAATAGAAGAGGCAATCCAAAAATACATATAGAACAATAAAAGACCCTGAATAGCAAAAACGCTCCTCAACGGAAAGAACACTGCTGGAGGAATGTCAATACCAAATTTCAAACTCAACTATAAAGCCATAGTAATCAAAACAGCTTGGTACTGGCACAAGAACAGAACTCAGGACCAATGGAATAGAATTGAAAACCCAGAAATGAAGCTACAGATCTATAGCAATCTGATCTTCAATAAGGGATCTCAAAAAAATAGAATGGAAGAAAGACAGCCCCTTCAGTAAATGATGCTGGCAAAATAGGTTAACTGCTTGTAGAAAACTAAAGCTAGATCCTTATCTATCACCCTGCACCAGAATCAATTCCAAATGGATCAAAGACCTTGGAGTCATAGCAGACACTCTGAAAACATTACAGGTTGGAATAGGAGAAACCCTATGTCTCCTTGGAGCAGGTCGAAATTTTCTTAATAGTGACCCTGAAACACAACAAACCAAAGAAAGGTTGGACAAAGGGGATTGCATGAAGTATCAGAGCTTCTGAGTGGCAAAGGACATAGCTAGCAAGATCAATAAAAAGCCTACGGATTGGGAGAAGATCTACTCTAGCCATACAACGGACAAGTGGCTCATATCTACAATATATTTGGAACTCAAAATATTAAATCTCCCAACAACACATCCTCAAAGAAACAACTGCCCAATAAATAAGTGGGCTAAAGACTTAAAGAGAAACTTCTCTGAAGAAGAAAGAAGGATGGCCAATAGACACATGAAGAAATGCTCAACCTCCCTAGCCATAAAATAAGTGCAAATCAAAACAACAATGAGATACCACCTCACCCCAGTTAGAATGGCTAGAATCAAGAACTCTAATAACAACAGATGCTGGAGGGCATGTAAACAGAAGGGAACCTTACTTCATTGTTGGTGGGAGTGTAAACTTGTTCAACCACTTTGGAAAGTAGTATGGAGGTTCCTCAAAAGACTCCACATACAGCTCCCCTATGACCCAGCAATCCCACTTTGGGGCATTTACCCAAATGCTTACAAACAAGACCACACTAAAGTTACCAGCACAACTATGTTTATTGCAGCATTATTTACCATAGCTAAGATATGGAACCAACCCAGATGCCCTTCAGTAGATGAATGGATCAATAAAATATCGTATATATACCCAATGGAATTCTATGCCTCCATCAGAAAAAATGACATTTCTCCTTTTGTTAGGAAATTGAAAGTCTTGAAAAAAATTATATTAAGTGAAGTAAGCCAGGCCCAAAGAAACATAGGTCCCATGGTTTCCCTTTTTTGCAATATCTAGTACATGTATGAGTAAAGCAGAAAAGGTCAGATCAGGTGAAGTTAGGAAAATGAATCCTAAGATATGTATTTAAATGTGTTTTTTTCATGCATTTGTTTCGAATGCATTTATAAGGTTATTTCTTTGTTGCTTTGTATGTCCCTCTCCCACAGTATAACCCCTGCTTTCACTATATTTGATGTCGGTATAATTTGTGGAAGGGAAGGGGAAAAATAAGTTGTTTAAATAATGACACAGGTGGACCTTTGCAGCAATGAGAATTACAAGTTTTCATGTCGAAAACGAACTTTACAACTTTGGTGGGGGTGGGAGGGTGTTTCGGTGGGAGGCAGGGGGGAGGCTGGGAAGGGATATGAAGGGTAAACAAAGGAGGATGCTACAATGCTTGATAGAAATTTACTCATTATCTTGCCCATGTATTTGTAACCCCTCTGTACAGTATGTTCACAATAAAAAAATAACAAAATAAAATAATTTTTAAAAAAAGAAAAAAAATACACACACATAGAATCCCAAAATAAAAATTATGAGTAAGAAAAAGTTAATAGAAAACAAAAATTATTAAGTTAAAAATTAATTTAAAAAAGGTTAAGAAAAAAAAGTATAAAAGGTACAAAAAAAGAGATCTTTGATTTTTTGGGGGGATGGGACGATCTTGTATCTCCCTTGTATCCATAACAATTCTCTTGTTGGATTATCTGGTCTGCTTTTGGTGTTTGATTTTCCTGTGGCTTGGTTGGTTTCTTTAGTCAATTTGTTTGAGCATGCAGAAAAATGCTCTGCTTTACCAAATATTTTGTGATCCTCCTCCCAGGCTAGTTCAATTGGAACCAGATCTACTTTGAGTTTCACAAAAGAGGCAGATGGCTGTTTCCTCTAGTTAGGAGATGCTGTGATGAGGCTAGGTTCTGGGTAAAGTTGAGGCCTTTCAGCAAACAGCAGCTTTTCCCTGAGGTATTAGCTTCTGAAAAACTCACAGAGCCCAGCCTGGAGCCATTCTCAGGGTTTATGTTTACTGAATTTCAATTGATTGTCAAGGCTGCTGTAGGGAGGACCAGCCTCTAGCTTTGTTTACCCAGTGAAGGAAGCCCACTCCTGGGGCTGGCTGCTCAAGCTGGGTGACTTTTCCGAGGGAGGAGCTGAGCCTGGCAGGTCAGGTTAGGATCCTGTGACCTGCTAAATGACTTGTTTCCTTCCAAGGCCTGAGTTGGAGCTAGCTGCACAGCCTGGCTTTGTCAGTATCCAAGATGGAGATCTCCGGTCATGGTGAGGGGGGAGAGTTGGCCTTCCCAACTCTGCTCCCTGAGAAGGAGTGAGGATGTCAGGCTTCTACTCACGCCAGAGTCTTGGTTTCTGGCTCATCTCTGGTCTGCGAACTTCAGGGTGAAGATGTGTGCTCCTTGTCAGTTCTTGCTGGTGTTGAGTAGAAACCGTTCACTTGTCGCATCTGGCACTTAAGTCCTGGACTCTCTGTGTTGCAGGTATGGCGGCTATTGCTGCCGCCCCTGCCGCCACATCTGTGGCTACTGGCAAGTGCTCATATCTGTCTCCTTGCCTGGATTTTCCCTCTCTGGCCGAACTCTCTGTCCTGTGATGGCACACTTGGTGTGATTCTCTGGCTTAGGACTATTTATTGGAACAATAAAATTGTTTTGTATGGGAGAGCTTGTTTAACCTCCAGCTTCTCCTCTGCCATCTTCCCAGAACTCATCAGAAAATAACATTTAAAGGCAAGCCCATGCAGGAAAGTACATGGGACATTTTTTCTGTGTGTGCCAGTCATGGGGGTTGAATTTGTTCTACTTTATTCAAGGCTGGTGTTCAATTACTCTCAGCTAATCGGTGGGATGACTACCAGCTAATTGGAGGTAAAGAGTCTCATGGAATTCTCTGTGCAGGCTGACTTCAAACTGATAATCAGATTTCAGCTTCCTGAGACATTCTGTGCTTTGCATGAGACACTTATCTCCAATGAACCACCAAAAAGAAGAAGAAGAAAAAAAAAAACATCTGGTTTTGAGATGTGGCTCAAATGGCAGAAATGTGACAATGATTTCTGGCACAGCACCCACACCTTGAGATCAAGCTCCAGGACCAGCACACAAAAGAATAAAATAAATAAATGAATGCCCCTCAGTAGATGAATGGATCAAGAAGATGTGGTATATATACACAATGGAATTCTATGCCCCCATCAGAAAGAATGACATTTCCCCATTTGTTAGGAAATGGAAAGGCTTGGAAAAAATTATATTAAGTGAAGTAAGCCAGGCCCAAAGAAACTTAGGTCCCATGGTTTCCCTTATTTGCAATATCTAGTATAGGTATGAGTCAAGCGGAAAAAGTCAGATAATGTGATGTTAGGAAAACGAAACCTCAAATATGTATTTTAATGTTTTTGTTTCTTTCATGCATGTGTTTCTAACGCATTTATAATATTATTTCTTTGTTGCTTTGTATGTCCCTCCCCCACAGTGTAACCCCCGCTTTCACTATATTTGATGTCAGTATAACATGTGGAGGAGATGGGGACAAACAAGTCGTTTAAGGATTCAGGTGGACCTGTTGCAACAATGAGAAGTACAAAATGTCATGTCAAAACCAGCTTTACAATGTCGGGGGGGGGGAGGGGGGGTATGATTGGGTGGGAGGGAGGGGGGAGGCTGGGAAGGGAGGTGAAGGGTAAACAAAGGAGGAGGCTGCAATGCTTGGTAAGAAATGTATGCATTATCCTGCCCATGTAATTGTAACCCCTCTGTACAGTATGTTCTCAAATAAAATAAAATTAAATTAAAAAAAAAAAAAAGAAAAGTGGAAGAAGAAAAGGGAGAGCCGATTTCAGAGGTTAAAATGAGCAAAATTGAGTTAGCTTACACTTGTTATTGTACTTACTCAAGGGTCTTACATCTGAGGATCAGTACTCAAGGCCAGCCAAGGCAGGGGAGACCATGAACTCTACTCTAATTAGCCAACTACAGTTATTTTTTAAAAGCTCTTAATTGTGGTGTGGCTCACATATTAGAGGGTTAGTATTAAAAATGTACTGGGAGGGGGCTGGGAAGATGACTCAGTGGGAGAGTTCTTGCCTTGCATGCATCAGGCCCTGGGCTCAATTCCTCACCAACACATAAGCAGGAAAAATCAGAAGTGGCTCAGTAGCACAGTGGAGCTGAGGGACAGCGCCCAGGCCCAGAGCTCAGGCTCCATGACAGGCAAAAAAAAAAAAAAAAAGGAACTAGAACAATACCTAGACTCTGATTTATAGCTCTAAGCCCAGCATACATATGGAAATAAAAAGTAGAAATTAAAAAATGTATAAGAAAATCCAATTAAATTTTCAAAATGAGTCATGAGTTTTTGGTTTTTGTGTGTAATCCTCTTTTTTTGGTCGGTTGTAAGGCTTGAACTCTGGGCCTGAGTGCTGTTCCTCAGCTCTTCAGTTCAAGGCTAGTGCTCTGCCACTTGAGCTACAGTGCCACTTCCTTTTGCGTGTAATCCTAAATACTAAGATAGATTAAATCTGAGGGCTACGGTCTCTCATCTTCAAATCACCAGCAAAACAAATAAACAAGAAAACAGTAGTGACTCAGTGATGGATTTGTAAAGCACCAGGCTTGAGTGAGAAAGCTATGAAACAGTGCCCTTGCTCAGAGACCCAGCCTCAGGATCACTAAAATGTAAATAAGAAGAGAACATGGGGCTGGTGACTCATGTCTGTAATTCTCCAGGAGACAGAAATATGGGTATCCAGTGTAAAGGCCAATTCTAGCAGGAAAGTCCAGAAGACAGTTGCTTGTGGGCCATCCTGGGGCTAGAAATGTAGTACTCCCAGATTTTTGGCAGTTAATTGGAGGTAAGGATCTGAGACTTTCCTGCTCAGCCTGGTTTTGAACCATGATGGTCAGATTTCAGCCTCCTGAAACAGGCCAGTCCTTGCATGAGTTCTGGCTCCAGCACTAGCACACTCACAAAAAATGAAATGAATACACGCAAAGAAGACTAGAAGAGAAAGAAGAACCAATAACTGAGGCTGCAATGAGCCAATCAGCTCATCACTGGTGGCTCATAACTGTAATTGTTTACTCAAGAGGCTAAAACGTGTGGATAATATTTAAAGGCCAGACCGAGTAGGAAAGTCCATAAGACTTGTGTTTGTGTAAGTATGTCTGTGTGTGAGTCCTGTTGCTTGAGCTTGTACTGTTTTGCTCAAAGCTCTACTAATCTCAGCTTTTTAGTGGTTATAATTGGAAGTATCATGTACTTTCCTGCCCAGGCTGGCACCAACTTTGATTCTCAGATTTCAGCCTCATAAATCTGGTCTGGCTCTACATTATATTCATTCTAATTAAACACCAAAACAGAAAAAAAATCCTGGAGTTTAGCTGTGGTTCAACTCTCAGAACTGGGAAAATTTCTAGGACAGCACCCAGACCCTGAGTTCAAGCTGGAGGACAAACACAGAAGAAATAAAAAGAGTATAGAAGTACAAAAGGAAGAGTCAGTGACAGAGGTTGAAATGAATCAAACAAATCAATCAAATTGGTTTCTCACACATGTTGTACAAGGTACTCAGGAGAATTAAATCTAAGATTCACGATTCCTGGTCAGCCCAGGCAGGAGGGTCCATGAGACTCATATATCTAATTTTCCACCAAAAATAAGCTACAATTTGTACTTTGGCTCATTTGGTTGAGTGCTAGTCTCAAATAGAAACTTTGGGACAAAACCTAGGCCTTGAGTTGAAGTCCTAGACATACATTTCAAAACAAACAAATATCCCCACGACTTAAAAAATGATGGGAAAAGAAAACTAAGGTTTGAGTTGGTTCATGTATGTATTCCTATCCATTCTAGGTTCAAAGCTAGACTGGGCAGGAAAGTACATGAAACTGTTAACCCCAACTACCCCGCCGAAAGCTGGAAGTGCAGATATGACTGTAGATGTAAAGCACTGTATTTGGTGCAAAAGATAATTTAAAAAAACTGCTGACCCAGAGTTCAATTCTTAGTGGTAAAAAATTGTAGGAGAAGTGAAGAAAGGCCAATTGTAAATTTAAATATAAGCCTGGTGTTTGTTGATCATGGCTGTAGTTGATTCTTGCCTGCAAAAATCTTGGGATCAAGTTTCAAGGTCAACCCAAAAAACAAAGTCAAAGAGACTTTGTGTGTGTATGTGTGAATGTTTGTGTGTGTGTGTGTGTGTGTGTGTGTGTGTGTGTGTGTGTGTGTGTGTGTTTCTATGTGTGATGTGTGTGTTTCTGTAGTATCCTTTGCCTAGTGCCCTAGCATTCCCAGCTTTTGGGTGGTGAATTGGAGATAAGAATGTCATGGACTTACCTGCCCAGGCTGGCTTTGAAACATGGTCCTCAGATTTTAGCTACCTTATTTAGCTGGAAGTTGAGCTGTGGCTTAAGTGGCAAACTGGGCAAATATTTTCTGGAACTGCAGGCAAGTTCAAGCCCCAGGACATGCACAGAAGAAAGAAAGAAGAGTACATGTAACCAAGGAAGAGCGAGTGACAAAGGCTTAAATCAATCAAGCATCAGTGGCTCATACATGTTTTACTAGCAATTCAAGAGCCTGAAATCTGAGGATGATGGTTCATGGCCAGCCTAGGCAGGAGAGTCCATGACTCTCGTCTCTAATTAATCAACCCCCCCAAAAAGTGGCAAAAAGTTATGATGTTTCTCATGTAATAGAGGATATCCTTGAATAAAAACTTTTAGGATAGAATATGAGCCCCAAATTGTAGACCCTGGAACAGCACATGCATACAAAAAATAGAAAGTAAATAAAAAAAGGAAGTGGCAAGTACATATTAAAGTTTTAAAATGACACAAGGGTTGTTGGTCATGTGGATAATCCTAACTACCCAAGAGCCTGACATCTGAGGATTGTGGTATCAAGTTAGCCTGGGTAGGAAAATGCTTGAGATGCTTATCCCAGCTACTAGCACAAAGCCCTGAGCTGGAGCTGAGGTGGTAAAGCAACAGCCTTCAGTTACAAAGCTAAGAAACAGTCCCCAGAGCCAGAGGTCAAGCTGCAGGGCCACTAAAAATTACAAATAACAAACAATCAATACAAAGGAGAGCGGAAGAACAGAGACTGAAATCTGAGGATGCACAGTTCAAAGTTAATGCATGGAAGAAAATCCATGAGACATTCTGGTATGTGTGCATCTATGTGCCATCTTGCAGCTTGTGTGTGTCTCCTTGAACTTGTGATGGTTTGTTCAAGGACATAGCTCTACCACTCCAAGATTTTCAATGGTTAATTGGAGGTCATGGTCTCATGGATTTTCCTTCTCTGCCTGGCTTGATTCATGGTAGGCTTTCCTCAGACTCTTATCTCCAATTAATTGCCAAAAAGAAAAAAAAAAAAAAGCCTGGGAATTGAGTTATGGCTCAAGTGGCAGGATTGGGCAATCAGTTTCTGGGACAGCAACCAGGCCCTGATTTCAAGCCCCAGGACAATCACAGAAGGATTAAAGAAAGAGAGACTAGTAGTGCAGAAGGAAGATCCAATGACAGAGGTTTAAATAAATCAAGCATTGGTAGCTCACCGATGTTCTATCAGCTACTCAGGAGGATGAAATCTGAGGATCACCATTGATGGCCAGCCCAGGTAGGAGAATCCATGAGACCCTTATGTGTCATTTCTCACCAAAAATATGGCACTAGCTGTGTTCTGGTTCATGTGGTATACAAAAACAAAGAAAAAAGAACACAAATTATGAAAGATGTGAGAAAGAGAAAATTATCATTTAAAAATGAGCCATGGGTTGTTGGTTTATTTGTGTATTCCTAGCTACTGAGGAAGTTGAAATATGAGGATCACAACTCAAAGCCAGCCTGGGTAGGAAAATGATTGAAATTCTTATCTTCAACACCCAGCAAAAGCTGGAAATGAAGGTGTGATAGTAGTTGTAAAGTACTGAAATATGGCGAAAATCTGGGAAACGGATTCCTGGTCCATAATTCAGCCCATAGTCGACCAAAAGCAAAACTGATAGAAGAGAAGAAATGACCATTTGAGATTTAAAAATAAGCCTGGCGCTATTGGTTCATGCTTATAATTTTAGATTTCAGGAGGCTGAAGTTTGAAGACAGTATTGAAAGGCCAGTCCAAACAGGAAAGGCCACGGGGCTTTTTTTCTTTGTGCCAACCTAGGGCTTGAATTTGTGTAGGAGCTCTACCACTCCCAGCATCTTGGTAGTTGATGAAAAGAATCTCATGAACTTTCCTGTTCAGGCTGGCTCCAAACTGTGATACTCAGATTTCAGCCTCCTGAGTCTTGCCGGGCTTTACATGTGACTCATCTCCAAAAGAAAGAAAAATAAAACCTGGCGATTGAGCTATGGCTCCAATGGCAGAAATGAGAAAATAATTTCTGAAACAGCACCCAGACCTTGATATTAACTTCAGTGCCAACACACTCACAAAGAATAAAATAAATGTGGAGAAGGGTGGGAGAAGAAAGAGCCAATTTCACAGTTTAAAATGAGCCAAGCATAGGTGGCAAACACCTGAGATGGTAGCTACTCAGGAGGCTCAAATCTGAGGCTCACAGTTGAAAGCCAGCCCAGATAGGAGAATTCATATACTCAACTCTAAGTAGCTACTTAAAACCAAACAACATCAAAAAATAGCCACAAGTTGTGTGTTGGCTCATGTCTTAATTTGCTAGTCTTGAGTAAACCCCTCGGGGATAGCACCTGGGCTGATTTGTAGACCCAGGACCGCATACACAAGGAAATAAAAATACAAAAAAAGGTGTAAGGATTGCAGGAAATATGGCTTAGTGATAGAGTGCTTGCCTAGCATGTTTGAATTCCTGGGTCTGTTTCCTCAGTACCTCATGAATAGAAAAGGCTGGTAGTGGCATTGTGGCTCAAGTAATAGAATCCTCACCTTCAGTAAAAGAAGCTCAGGAACAGTGCCCATGCCCTGATTTCAAGTCTCAAGACTAGGGGAAAAAAGGTGTGAGAAAATCCAATTAAAGATTCAAAATTATCCATGAATTTTTGATTGGTGTGTTTAATCCTAGTGATTCAGAAGGCTAAAATCTAATGGTTGTTGTTCATACCCAACCTGGGAAGGGAAGTGCCTAAGTCTCCAACTAATCAGCAACAAAATCCAGAAATGAGGATGTGCTTGTAGTTGGAAAGCACCAGCCCTGAGGAAAAAACTGAAACAGTGCCCTGGCTCAGAGATCCAGCCTCAGGATCACAATAAGAGAATTAAATGATTGAAGAAGAGAACCTTGGACTGTTGGCTCATGTCTGAAATTCTAGAAAAGCAGGAGGTTGAAATATAAGATCCAGTGTAAAGGCAAACCCAGGCAAGAAATTCCAGGAAACCATGGGACCTATGTTTCTTTGAGCCTGGCTTACTTTGCTGAATATAATTTTGTCCAAGTCTTTCCATTTCCTAACAAATGGGGCAATGTCATTCTTTCTGCTGGAGGCATAGAATTCCATGGTGTACTGAGTCAAGCAGAAAAGGTCAGATAAGTTGATGTTAGGGAAATGAACCCTAAGGTATGTATTCAAATGTTTTTTTTTCTTCTTTCATGCGATTGTTTCTATCACATTTATAAGATTATTTCTTTGTTGCTTTATATGTTCCTCCCCTACAGTATAACCCCTGCTTACACTGTATTTGATGTCGGTATAATTTGTGGAGGGGAAGGGGAAAAACAAATCGTTTAAACAGGGATACACGTGGACCCATTACAACCATGAGATGTACAAGTCATTATGTCGAAAACGAACTTTACAACTTTGGTGGAGGCGGGGGAGGTGGAGCAGGGACGACTGGGTGGGGGGGAGGGGGATGATAGGAAGGGATGGGAAGAGGAAACAAAGGAGGAGGCTACAATTATTGATAAGAAATATACTCATTATCTTGCCCATGTAATTGTAACCCCTATGTACAGTATTTTCACAATAAAAAAAGGAAAAAAAAGAAATTCCAGGAGACTGTTTTGTGTGTGTTAGCCACACTGGAGATAGGATTTTTTTGATTGAATGGAAATAAGAGTTTCATGGACTTTCTTGCTCAGGCTGCTTTCAAACTATGATGGGCAGATTTCAGCCTCGTGTATCAGGCCAGGCCTTGCAAGAGTTCAAGCTCCAGGACCATCAAACATAAAAATAATGAAATAAATGAAAAGAAGGGTAGAAGAAGAGAAGAAAGAGGCAATACCAGAGGTTTCAATGAACCAATCATTGGTGGCTCATATCTGTGATTCTAGCTACTCAGGCTGGAATTTGAGGATACTGTTTAAAGCTCAGCTCAGTTATATGAGTTCATAAGTTCTCTCTCTGTATCTCTCTCTCTCTCTCTCTCTCTCTCTCTCTCTCTCTCTCTCTCTCTCTCGTGCCAATCCTTGTGTTTGAACTTGCACTCTTTTCTTCAATGACCTACTTACTTTCTGATTTTTAGTGGTTAATTGGAGAAAAGAGTGTTAAGGACTTTCCTCAATTTTCAGCTTCCCGAATCTGGCCTAACTCTACATGAGTCTCCTGTCTCCAATTAACTTCCCACCAAAAGCCAAATATAATGGTTAGTCCCATATATGCACTGAGACAGCATCTGAGCTTCAATTTCTACTCCTAGGACAAGCCAAAATGAAGAAAAGAAAGTGGAAGCAAGCACATATTAATGTTTTAAAAGGACCCAAATGTTGCTGGTCATGTATGTAATCCTTACTATACAAGAGGCTGACTTCTGAGGATTGCAATGTCAAATCAGCCTGGGCAGGAATGTGCTTGAGACTCATCTTCATCTACACAGCCCAAAACCTTGAGCTGTGGCTAAGGTTGTAAAAGCATCAGCCTTGAATGTAAAAGTTAAGATATACCCCCCAGAGTTAGAGATCAAGCCACAGGACCAATAAAATTTTCAAAGAAGAGAAGATGAAGAGAGGCTGAAATCTGAGGATCATGGTTCTAAGCTAGCCCATGCAAGAAAGTCCATGAGGCTTTCTCTGTGTGTGCATCAGTGTGCTGTCCTATGGCTTGAATTTGTGCTGTTTTGTTCAAGGATAGAGCTCCACCACTCCCAGCTTTTCATTGATTAATGGGAGCTAAGATTCTCATGGACTTTCCTGCCTTGGTTGGCTTTGAACCATGATCCTCAGATTTCAGAAAACTGATCCATGCTGGGCTTTGCATAAGACTCTAATCTCCTATTAGTATCAAGAATTAAAAAAACTGGAGTTGAGCTGTGAGTCAAGTGGCAAACTGGGAAATCACTTTCTAGGACAGCACTCAGAGCCTTATTTCAAGCACCAAGACAAAAAAGTATAGCCACAAGTAACATTTTGGCTTACGTGGTAAGGCCACTAGTCTTGAAGAAAAAGCTCTGGTATTCTATCCAGGCCCTGATTTGTAGCCCCAGGAATAGCACATAAACAAAAATAACAAACAAGGAAAATTTTAAAAAGAAAAATTGGAAAAAATAACATTAACGTTTTTAAATGTACAATCGGTGTGTGGTTCATGTGTATAATCAGAGCACTTCAGGAAGCTGAAATCTGAGAATCATGGTTTGAAACCAGACTATCCAGAAAAGTACAATAAAATCTTATATTCAATAAGCCAGCAAAAAGCTAGGAGTGTAGTTATGGTTGAGTTGTAAAGCATAATCCTTGAGTCAAAAAACTAATAAACATAAGGGCACCGAGTCTCTAGCCTGTAATCTTAGATATTCAGGGGTTTGAGATATGAAAATCATGGCTCAAATCCAACCTGCGAAGGAAAGTTAATGAGAACTTATCTCCAAATAACCACCAGAAAACCTGAAGTGGCTCTGTGGCTGAAATGGTAGAGCATTCACCTTAAGCTGAAGGGCTCAAAGACAGCACTCAGGCCGAGGGTTCAACTCCACCCTCCTTAAAAATAGGTAAAAACCAGCAATGAGGCCCAGAGATCAGGTCTACTGACCGCAATTAAAAAGCATTGAGGTTGAAGTCAAGAAAGAGCTGAGTAAATATATTAAAATGTCAGAGGCTGGTTGCTCATGCCTGTAGATTCTAGCTACCCATGCCACAGTTCAAAGCCAGCACTAGCAAGAAAGTCCATGAGATTTGTGTATGTAATTACCAGTACTAGGGGTTGAACTTGCCCTGTTTTACTCAAGTCTAGAGTACTACAACCCCCAGCTTTTTGGAGATTAATTGGAGATAAGAAACTGAGACTTCTGGGAAGTTGGCTCAGTGGTAGGTGCTAGCCTTGCATGTATGAGGACCTGGGTTTGAGTCCTCAGAACCACATAAGCAGGAAAAGCCGAAAATGTTGCTGCAGCTCAGTTGATAGAGCACTAACCTTAAGCTAGAATGTTGATGGACAGCGCCAAAGCCTAGTTTTCAGGCCCATAACCAATGACAAAATAACAATAAAAAAAAACCCCTCAGACTTTGCTGCTCAGACTGGCTTCAAACCAAGATCCTCAGATTTCAGCCTCCTTAGTAGTGCTGGGGTTTGCATGAGACTTCAAAAAGAAAGAAGCTGGAAGTTGAGCTGTGGCTCCATTGGCAGAACTGAGTAAAATCTCTGAGACAGTGGCCAGTCCCTAGATGGAGAAAAAAAAACATAAAACATTTTCGAAAATAAATAATAAATTGTAATACAGAAAAAATCATGTTTAATATGATACAAAGGAAAACTGTTGTTTATTTTTAAGTGCAGCAAACAAAAACGTACTACAGAGTTTCAAAATGGCATACTGAGAGTAAGGAGAAAAGGAAATTTTTTTAAGTTTATGTAAATATTAAATCCAAACTGACATGGACACAACCTAATATGAGCAGAACCTTATCTCTCACTTGTAATTTCTTACAAACAATTGTCCCTCCAGTTTCAGCACTAGCATGGAGATTTAGGAAGGACCTCTCTATGCAGCCTTGAATGAATAGGGATCTTCCTGCTTTAGCCTCTTCAGTTAGAAATACAGGCTTTGCCCTTATTTTAATACACAAATTACACTTTACAACTCAACATCAATATTCAAATAATGGATTATGTGTAAAAGCATGAATAAACATCCACCAGAGAACCTCTGAGCAATACAATCATAACAGTAGAAAATTAGCTACCACTTAAGGTAGGTAACAGAAGGAAGATTTAGCATTTTTTTTTGGAGGTGCAGGGGTCTGAACACAGGGCCTCATGCTTGCTAGGTAGAAAATTCAGTGACATTAATTACATCCACACTACTTTTTAACCATTACCTCTGCTTGTAAACTTTCTTTTCAATACTGATGGAATCCACAGAATGACCTGCACCAGAAACTTTTGTTTTGTTTTGTTTTTGATCGGTCATGGGGCTTGACCTCTGGGTTGGGCACTGTCTCTGTGCTCTTCAGTTCAAGGCGAGTTGTCTACCACTTGAGCTACAGCTCCACTTCCGGTTTTCTAGTGTTTTATTTGAGATAATAGTTTCACATACTTTTCTGCCTGGGCTGGCTTTCAACTGTGATCCTCAGATCTCAGCCTCCTGGGTAGTTAGGATTACAGGTGTGAGCCACTGTCCCCCAGCCCCAAAAACTTTTAATCTTCCCTTTTTCCATTATGAAATTGCTTAGTCAATATATTTCACATAAATAGATTATTTTGTGTCCATCCATGACAGACATATATTAATTGCAGCCTTTTGTGTATGAGTCATAATTTATGCACACCTCACATTTTATAAACCTATTCATCTGCGCCCACATTCAGCAGCTTGTTCTGAGAAGAATGGTAGCTATTTTGCTAGCCACCGCTATCCTCTGCCGTTTCCTACTCAGATTAGTCTTTTGTATCCATATGAGTCTGCTCAGAGGGTAGAGTCATAAGGGCTGGCTTTGAACCATGATCCTCACATCTCGGTCTCCTAAATAGCTAGGATTACAGGTGTCAGACAACTGCACCAGGCCATCATTTCTTCCTAGAACATTTCAGGGGGATGGAATAGTACTGTACCACATATATTCATTAGCAACTGCCCCAGGGTGAGCCAGATACTCAGACCAAATCCACTGACCTTGATAATGTCTTTGGTGTCCAAAAGGATATTGTTGGTCTTAAGGTCTTCGTGTATTATTTTGTTTGGTGTAAGTAGTGAACAGCACTTACATGTGTGACAAGCCTCCTGGCTTCATCCTCATATAGGTGGCAGAATTTTCAGATACACCCGAGGAGGTACCACCTAGTGGCCAGTTCCATGATGAGATACACATACTCTTCCTTCTCCATTACCTGGTACAAACTGATGATGTGTTTGTGCCATACCTTCTTTAAATATCCACCTCATTTTTTATCCAATGATGAGTACTCTCACTTTCAGAGTATTTTAAATCCCATGTCCTTATCTGTAAGGAGGGAATGGGCCAGCTTCACTTTTCCATAGGTACCTGTGTCGAAGAGCTCTTTTTTCTGGTATTGTTTGATGATCTCCTCCATCAAGCAGCTTTAGATTGATTCTTTCTGTTCTTCCATCCTTCTGCTACAATGGCAGGTAGCAAATCTACCTTAATAAATTAAATTAAATAAAGGAAAACCCAGAAAGAGTAGAAAGAAATACCAAAATCCAAATAACAGCCCATCCTCACTACCAAAAAATCATTTAACTTTGATTCAGTCCAGCGAGTCATCAAGCAAGAGCTCCAAGCTCTGTTAAATGACATAGGTTGGAGCACAGTGGCTTCCTATATATCCTTCATGACCTCACACAATGGAGCAATCACAACCAGGCATAGTGATGTCATAGAAGAAATGGACCAATCAGAGTCTGGGCCAGTGAAGTCAGAGAAATAGCGGACCAATCACAGCCTGCCAGCATTGATACTCTAGCTCTTAGACTTCAAAGACTGTTGCTAAGGAATCCATGTGGCTTGAGGTTGCTCTGGTCATTCTCGTGGCATTTCTGAAACCACTAGGACAGTGGTCAAAATCCTCTTATTTTCTAGAGGACTACTGAATCTTATAAATTGCTTCTCTGTAGACACTAGCTAATAGCCTCCATTCTTGATGGCCACCTTATCCAATGTCTTTTTCCAGCAATAGCACTGCACAAAGGCCTCCGTCCTTCTCAAGGACAGCTGTGTCCTACAACTTCCTCCTGAGGGGACAAGTTCCAGGGTGGCTTTGAGCCACCACCCTCACAATTCACCATCCTGAGTAGTTAGGATTATATGTCTGAGCCATCAGTAGGTACTTAACTCATCTCTGACATTTGGAGCACGTATATTTGTTAGAAAGGTGGTATTTAGATCTCTCCTTTTAACACTTTAAATTTTTTGCCCTTGCTGTCTAATAGTGAATCTAGTTTCTGATGAGAAATTTGTCTTAATATCATTGAATATTACTTGTGTGTGATGAGTTGTGTCTTTGTGCTTTGGGAGGTTTTCTGTTTTGTTTAATTAGAATGTGTCTTAATGTGGACCTGTGTAATTAAGTTAATTGACATTTTTGAGCTGATAGATTCCTGCATGGAAGGGTTCATGCTTTCAATAAAAATTGGAAGTTATTGGTTTTTATTCCTTCAAATACTATGTATTTCTATTTTTCCCTCTGTAGACATATATATATTATACATTATATATTCACCTTGTATATGTGAATATACATACATATACCTACATGTTTATATTATATATACATTTATATACATGTATAGTTTCACATAGCTTCCACTTTTGTGATTGTTTATGGTAGGAAGTTTAGATTGATCCTAGCTACTCAATCAGAGTTAGAGTTTGAAGTTTTCCTCTTTATTTCTTGATAAAAATATGCATTACTCATCAAGGATATTGAAATAGGTATTAAACACAGATAGCCTCTCTCTCTCTCTCTCTCTCTTTCTCTCTCTCTCTCATTTCCTGCCTTGGTTTGGTCTCTGAGCACAGGGCCATTGCTTGTCAGGTTCTTCTAGTGTGCTGTGAAATTTTGCAGTGTCATATTCTGCTTCAAAGCCCACCATGCAGGCCTGCACTTGGAAGAGGAGCTTCTCAAAGGCAGCCTGCATGGGTGCACCTGCCTGCCTCTGTCTTGATGTCAGAGCCCCATAGCTACTTGGGGTGGCCTTAGCAAATGCCCTTTTGCCTAGACTGCTGACTGGTGACTGTGCCAGCACAAGCACAGCCTCTTTTTATTACACATCAGAGGTCTGCGGTGGAACCTGGGGGTGTTCCCTTGTTGGTGGCTATGCTTGGAGCAAGGGTGGAGGCTGCAGAAGCCTCACTGTGGCCTGACTTCTGGGGTACAACAAATGCCAAGGGTTTCTCTGGGCTCTTTACAGAATACATGGGCAGGTTCAGGAGCAGAAGCTGAGCTTAGGGGGCCCCTAAACACCGGGTGGGCTTTGGAGCAGGGCATCACAGATTGATCTTTTTGAAGGGCTGCGGACAGCATCTGGAAGCTGTTGGACCTTTAGGAGGTCTGAGTACATTATGCAATTAGGTGTGGACCTCTGAGCTTCATCCATTGTTTGCAATAGGGCTGAGGCCTCCCTCCCGTATTGTCCTGGTGCCCTCTGAGTGGGTGCTGGTTTCTAGCAGTGATTAAAGTTTAATGTGTCTTTTTTTCACTGAGCCTCACTAGGAAGTTCTATTGTTGGCAGGGATAATTCTGTCATTGGGAGTTCTTTGTGCTCTCTGATTAAGGGAATCTACAGACCTCAGAGCACATGTTGGCTTTCTCTCTGAAAGGTCTAAGTGTTTAAGGCTTCAGATGCTTTATAGGTTTCCAGACATATGCAGGGCTTTTTCTTTTTGATCTTTCAATGACAGCTTTAATTTCCTTCCTTAGTCATGGTCTATTGACCGCTTTGACTCTGGCATAAATGAGGGAACACAGACAGGGCTATTGTGTTGCTAAGGAAAGCAGACAGGGCTGCCTTGTTGCTGAGAAAAAGCAGGCAGGCCTGTCTTATTACATAGTTTCATTTTATTCCCTGATGTTGGTAAGCAAAACCTCCAGGTTGGACTTCAGGAGCTGCCCATGATCATTTTTCCATTCCTTTTCCCTGCTCTTACCCTACTTACTGCCTTTCTATTCAAATTCATTTTTACTTTTAATTTTTGTCAGAAACAAATAGGCAATTAAAAAATCTATATGTAATGTTAATTTTTATTCTTTAATTACTAAAATACATGAAGAACATGTCAAAGCAGCATAAAATGGCAGGTGGTATGAGCTTGATCACTGTGCCTGTACTCTGTCTCTCTTAGACTACCCTGGGGTGACCACTGCGACTACTTAGTTATGTATCCCTGCATCTAAAGCACATGTGCACAAAGAACAGGCTATTAAAAAGAGACTTTCTCACAGCTATGCAATTCCCTAAAACTGCTATCTAAGGAGGAGGCCAAATTTCCATTCACACTATGGAGATTCAAACGTCTACACTCATGTTCACAGACCTGAGCCAAGTCTGTGCTGGAACCAGGACTGAAGGTGGTAACTCATTGTTCACTAAGGGAGAAGAAGTCTGCAATAGCTAGAAATCTGCCCTTTGCCTTTCCCAGTAAGTCACAGTATCAGGTATGAGGATCAAGGAGTGACACAGACCTTTTAGAGGTTACTAGACTTTGGGTTTTAACTTTTGTAATTCCAAGTTTCTCTTCAGATCAAATATTGGGCCTGCACAACAGCAGCCCATGAGGAAGTGATGTCCAGAACTTGTGTAACTGTCTCAGACTCTTTGAACTTTTTTACTGAATTGTCTCTTTTTTTTACAGTCCACACCAATGGCCAAATAGGGTGTAGAATAAAAAGGCCACTTCCATCAAACCAGATTGTTGGTGTTCAAGACCTAAATTGAATCCACTCCATTTGATGCAATACTGTTCAAAGGAACATTCATTCAGTGAGGAGTAAAACATTGTACATCTGTCAGAGATAGATGTTAACAGATATCCTTGACTTTTAACGTTATAGGTGGTATTTGAGCCAGATGCTGGTGGCATATACCTGTAATCTTGGCTACTCAGCATTCTAGTTTGAAGCCACCCAGGTACAGAATGTCTATGAGACTTTTATCTCCAACTGACCACCAATAAGCCCGAAGTAGAGTTGTGGTTCAAGTGGTAGAACAATAGTCTTGGACATAAAAGTGCAAGAACAGCACCCAGGCCTCAAGTTCCAGGGCTAGCAAACACATACCAAAAATATGGTATTTGCAACCAAAGAATACATTTTAATTTGATCTTTTTTAGCCAATTTAATGTCCGAGCTCTTGATCTGAAAGCGTCTTGGCCACTCTACTTCTGGAGAATAATAATTATTCAAGTGGAAAAGAAGGATCTATAATGATTCTCCATTAGAGATGCTGATGTTTGAAAGACTATGTGAAAAAAAATTCTTCAGTCTCTAAAAGAATATAGCACTCACAGTGGAACCTCTGAATTTGTAAATTGATGGTCAGTATATAGGCTTGAACTCAGAACCTCAAGGCTAGCACTCTACCACTTGAGACACATCTCCACCTCTAGTCTTTTTGGAAGTCAATTGGAGTAAGAGTCCCATGGATTTTCCTATCCGAGCTGGCTTTGAATAACGATCCTCAGATCGCAGCCTTCTGAGTAGCTAGGATTACAGGCTTGAGCCTGTGATGGCTAATTTAAATTTAATGGTACCAACTACCAGAGATGGTAGTTAAGACATTTACATCCACCACAAAAGTCCAAGTTAATTTCAGCTTTGGTTTCTCCAACACACTTAAGAGAAAGATCAGTAGAGATCTATCATTAAACCTTAATAGTAGAATTCAAATACTCTTGGCTTATTTTTTTTAAATTGTGAGAATACCACACAAAGGAGTTACAAATACATGGGCAAGATCTTGGTTTATTTTGAGTCATGCTAAATCCCAGATTTGCAGGGACAATTCCCAAAATACATGTTTTAGGAGGTCAGAGACAGGAGAGTTTCCTGAAATTGCATTAAAATTAATATTAACATTAATATCATTTGTTTAACTAACAATCTAAAAAGTACACTTATTATAATTTTTCCAAGCCTTTTCATTTCCTAACAAATGGAGCAATGTCATTATTTTTGATGGAGGCATAGATCCATTGTGTATATATACCACATTTTTTGATCCATTCATCTACTGAGAGGCATCAGGGTTGGTTCCATATCTTACTTATGGTAAATAATGCTGCAATAATAAACATAGTCTTGCTGGCAGCTTTAGTGTGGTCTTGTTTGTGATCATTTGGGTAAATGCCCAAAAGTGGGATTGCTGGGAAATAGGGGAGCTCTATGTGGAGTATTTTGAGGAACCTCCATATTGCGTTCCAAAGGGGCTGAACAAGTTTACACTCCTACCAACAATGTAGTAATGTTCACTTCTCTCTGCATCCCCTCAAGCATCTGTTGTTATTAGAGTTCTTAATTATTGCCATTCTAACTGTGGTGAGGTTGTATCTCTATGGTTTGATTTGCATTTCTTTTATGGCTAGAGAGGTTGAGCATTTCTTCATGTGTCTATTGGCAATCCTTCTTTCCTCTTCAGAGAAGTTTCTCTGTAAGTATTTAGCCCACTTATTTATTGGGCAGTGGTTTCTTTGGAGACTTGTTATTGGGGGATTTAATTTTTTGAGTTCCAGGTATATTTTAGATATGAGACCCTTATCGGTTGTATGGCTAGTGAAGAACTTATCCCAATCTGTGGGCTTTCTATTGATCTTGCTAGCTATGTGCATGGCCATGCAGTAGCTCTTCAATTTTGTTCAATCCCATTTCTTCAACCTTTCTTTGATTTGTTGTGTTTCTGGGTCTCTATTAAGAAAATTTCGGTCTGCTCCAAGGAGACCTAGGGTTTCTCCTATTCCATCCTGTAATGTTTTCAGAGTGTCTGCTTTGACTCTGAGGTCTTTGATCAATTTGGAGTGATTCTGGTGCAGAATGATATATAAGAATCTAGCTTTCATTTTCTACAAGGAGTTAACCCATTTTACCAGCACCATTTACTGAAGAGGCTGTCTTTCTTCCATTCTATTTTTGAGCTCCTTTATTGAACATTAGTTGGTTATAGGTCTGTAGGTTCATTTCTGGGTTTTCAATTCTGTTCCATTGGTCATGAGGTCTGTTCTTATGCAGGTTGTTTTGATTACTATGGCTTTGTAGTAGAGTTTAAAATTTGTTATTGATATTCCTCCAGCCCTGTTCTTTCTTTTGAGGATTGTTTTTGCTATTCGGGGTCTTTTACCATAAGTATTTTTGGATAGCCTCTTCTAATTCCTTGAAGAATGAAGTTGGAATACTGATTGGTATTGCATTGAATTTGGAGATAGCCTTCGGAAGTATTGTCATTTTCATGATGTTAACCTTTCAAATCCAGGAGCATGGGAGTTGTTGCCACTTTCTAAGTTCTGTTTTGATTTCCTATTTCATGTTTTCAAAGCTTTCTTCATAGATGTCCTTAACTTCTTTGATTAAGTTAATTCCTAGGATTTTATTTTTTGTGGGGCTATTACTAATGGAGTTGCTTTCCTAATTTCAGCCACACTTTTTTCATTGTTGGCATACAGAAAAGCCATTGAATTTTGAGGGTTAGTTTTATACCCTGCTACTTTGCCAAAGTTTTGAATCAGCTTGAGTAATTTGGGAGTGGGGTCTGTGGGATTCTTTAAACACAAGGTCATTTCATCTGCAACGGGGGAGAGTTTTACTTCTTCTTTCCCTATTTGGATCCCCTTTATGTCTGCATCTAGTCTTATTTGTAGCTAGGCATTCTAATACTAGATTGAAGAGAAGTGGAGAGAGTGTACGTCCTTGTCTCGTTCCTGAGTTAAGAGGAAAAGGCTTTAGTTTTTCACCATTAACTGTAATGCTGGCTGTAGGTTTGTCATATACAGCCTTTATTGTATTGAGGAATGTTCCATGGATTCCTAATTTTTCCAGAACCTTCATCATAAAGGGGTGTTGGATCTTGTCAAATGCTTTTTCTGCATCTATTGATATAACTATGTGGTTCTTATCCCTACTCCTGTTGATGTGATGAATTATACTAATTGATTTGTGTATATTGAACCAGCTTTGCATCCCTGAAATGAATCCTGTTTGATCTTGGTATATGATTTTTTGGATGAATTGTTGAAGTCGATTGGCCAAAATTTTGTTGATAAGTTTTTCATGAATGTTCATCCAAGAAATGGGTCTATGGTTCTCTTTCTTTGATAAGACCCTGCCTGGTTTTGTGATGAGGGTTATGATGGCTTCATAGAATGAGTTCCATAGTGAACTTTCTCTTTCAATTTCATTGAAGACTTGGAGGGGTATTAATGTGAGCTCTGCTTTGAAGACCTTGTTGAATTCCGCTGTGAAACCATCTGGACCTGGGCTTTTCTTAGATGAGAAATCTTTTATCACTGTTTATATTTCAGTGTTTGATATGGGCCTGTTAATGTGATTTAACTCATCTTGGTTTAGTTTTGGCTTGTCAGCATTTGCTAGGAAAAGGTCCATTTCAGCCAAGTTCTCAATCTTATTAGCAAAAATTTTGAGAAGTATTTCCTTATAATGTAGTGAATCTTGGTTGTTTCTCTGGCGATCTTTCTATTCTCATCACTGAGTTCATTTATTTGGGTATGTTCTTTTCTTTTTCTCATAAGACTGGCTAAGGGCCTGTCAATTTTGTTATTTTTTTGGAAGAACCAACTCTTTGTTTTGTTGATTCTTTATATGGCTATTTTGACTTCTAATTCATTTAATTCTGATTTAATTTTAATTATTTCTTTCTGTCCATTGGGTTGGGGTTTATCCTGCTGCTCTTTTTCAAGGAGGCTCAGATGTCTCATTAAATTGTTGGTTTCAGATTTCTCCAATATGTTGGTGTAGGAACTCAGAGCTATAAACATGCCTCTGAGTACTACCTTTGCTGTGTCCCAGAGGAGTTGGTAATTTGTGTGCTCATGTTTGTTGAATATCATGAACATTTGAATTTCATTTCTCATATCTTCCATGATGCACTCGTGATTCAGCTGTGTGTTGTTCAGCCTCCATGTGTTAAAGGACTTTCTTTAGTGGCTTTTGGTGTGGAGTCCTACTTTTAATCCCTTGTGGTCTGAGAGAATGCAAAGTATAACTTCAATGTTTCTGATTTTGGACAAGTTCGCTTTGTGGCCTGAAATGTGGTCTATTTTGGAAAATGCTCCATATGCTGCTGAAAAAAAGTGTATTCTGATGCTGCTTTGTGAAATCTTTGGAAGATGTCTGTTAAATCTAGTTGATCATGCAGTTGTTTAGATATGCAGGTTCTTTGTTGAGTTTTTGCCAAGTTGATCTCTCTAGTGGGGTAGTGGTGTGTTAAAGTCCCAAACAATTAATGTCTTTGGATCTATGTGGGATTTGAGGGAAAGTTGGGTTTCTTGGATAAATTTGGGTGTTCCGTTTGGTGAATAGATATTTAGAATTGTAATATCCTCCTGAAGGAGTGATACATTAATTAATATGTAGCAACCTCCTTTAACTCTTCTCACTTATTTTAAATTGAATTCTATTTTATCTGATATTAGGATTGCAACTCCTGCCTGTTTATGGGGGATGTTTGCTTGGTATATTTTGTTCCAGCCGTTAACATTGAAAATGTGCTTGTTTTTATGGGCAAGATGTGACCCCTGAAGGCAGCAGATAGAAGGTTCTTGCTTTCTAATCCAACTAGACAGTCTGTCTCTTAATTGGAGAGTTAAGTCCGTTAATGTTGAGAGATAGAACTGAGAAATATTTGGGAGTTTCTGCCATTTTATCCACCTTTTTGGGGGCTGTGGCAACTGGGTTCTTTCTGTGGTTCATGGATTCTCATTTGGCTGCGGTTTCTTGGCCTTTTTGTGGTCTTGTTGGTTTTCTCCATTTAGGTCATCTTTAAGAATCTTTTGTAGGACTGGTTTGGTGGGGATATATTGTTTCATTTTTTCTTTGCTATGGAAGGTTTTTATTTGACCTTCGTTTATGAAGGAGAGTTTAGCTGAGTACAGTTTTCTTGGTTGATTGTTGTTTGTCTTTACGGCATGTCATACATCATTCCAGGCTCTTCTTGCTTTGATTGTCACTGCTGATAAATCTGAGGTGGTTCTAACTTGTTTCCCTTTATAGGTGATAGATCTTTTCTCCTTGGCATTTCAAGGTTCTTTTCTTGGTCTGAATTGATCCTGTAAAAATTATAATGTGATGCTATGTTGTCCTGTTCTGGTTCCGGTCTATTTAGAGTTCTAAAAGCTTCTTGTATCTGAATAGGCCTATCTTTTTGCATGTTTGGGAAGTTCTCTGCTAGGATCCTGTTAAACAAATTTCCAAGACCATTAACTTCTGTTCGTAGGTGCTCCTCTACACTCATTATCCTCAGATTAGGCCTTCTGATGGTGTCTTCCAAATGTTGAATAGATCTATCATATTTCTTGGACTTTTCTTGGATGGTTGTATGTCCTTTCTCCATAATATCTAGGCTGTCTCAATGCCTAAGACTTAGTAAGAACATAGTAGATATCCTTGAATACTAGATACATGATTCTGGCACTCTCTACTAATACGCATTTATTGGCATACTACCACCTGCCTATCCATGTATGGCTATTTTGGCCACCTCTAGGGTTGATCTCAGAGCCTGCCAAGAATTTCATCCTCGAGTAAGAAGCTAAGTGTGACACGTTTTCATTTTCTAGGATAGTGCTGTGTGTGAGGCATGATGGAGAACAAGTCTACAAATCTAGATGCAATTTGATAGTATGTAAACAATGTCATATATGTTTAGGTGTCCTCACAGTTGGTAAAATAAACGGTAAACAAATGAATAAAACAACAAATACAATGAATAAACACACCAAACATGATATAGACTGAACAAGTATATGGAAGCTCAATCCTATCTTTAAAATCTATATAAGGAGTATGACTGAAGCATGAATTCAGGCTTAGGGAACAGGCCTGAATTTCTAGTCTTCAAACATAGTGAGCTTCCCCTTCCCCCACAGTCCTAGTTCCCTAAATTCAAATCCCAGGCCTTGCAGATAAAAAAATCACACATTCTAAGCCAAGGAGTTTCATTAACATTTTTAATATTTTTTTAAAGTTCACTTTGACTTTATTTGAAATATTTTGATTTTATAACATGACAGTTTTTCAAAAAAGGGGTTTAAACTTTTGCATTTCAGCATAACACATTGGTATTTTTGACCATCTGCCATGAAGAGTGAGAATGAAAATGAGGATATCATTTCTCCCTAGAAGTTTGGAACAGTTGATGTTATTTCTTATTTTTTCTATTTTTTTTTATTGTCTGTCGTGGGGCTTGAACTCTGGGCTTGGGTGCTGTCCCTGTGCTCAAGGCAAATGCTCAAGCACTTGAGCCACAGCACCACTTCCAGTTTTCTGGAGGTTTATTGGAGATAAGAGTCTCAGAGACTTTCCTCCCTGGCTGGCCTTGAGTCACCTTCCTCAAATCTCAGCCTCCTGAGTAGCTAGGATTATAGGCATGAGCCACCCGTGCCAGGCAGTTGATGTTATTTCTATTTAGAGTTATTTTTATAATTATAAAATGTCTGCAATTGTGTCCTGTAAGTTTTCCTCAGTGCCTACCACGAAATAGACTAGGGGAGTCCTCATACCACCAAAGGCTGAGTTTCTGAATAAACACTCACTTCTGTGAGGAGAGTAGGTACTTGTAAGCATTTTGGGAATAAACTAGATTCTAAAATGAAAAACAAAAACATTGGAACTAAGATGTAGCTCAGTTGTGGAATAGTTGCCTAAAGAGCATAAGACCCTGGAAGAAAAGTTTCCTAAGGCTCAGAATGTTAGAATTTTGTATGACCAAACTTCTTTCTTTTTTTTTTTTTGTCGGTGGTGGGGCTTGAACTCTGGGATTGGGCATTATCCCTGCGCTCTTCAGCTCTTTGCGAGCACTCTACAGCTTGAGCCACATAGCCACTTCCGGTTTTATACCGGTTTTCTACGGGTTCCAGTTTTCTCCTGGGGCTTGCCTTGAATGTCATCCTCACCTCTCAGCCTCCTGGGTAATTAGGATTATAGGTGTGAGCCACTGACGCCTGGTACATGAATAAACATTTTAAGACTGATTCTAAAGAAAGAAACCTCGAACGTACTTTTTGTACAAATAATTTATAATGCCATGATTAAGGCACTAATTCAGAAGTATTTTTTCATTGGCTGGTTTCTTAGTTTATATATATATAATATATATATATATATACATTATTAATTTATATATACACATATTATTAAAAACATAGCTTTGAAGTGTACCTAAGAACATATGGGCTCATGTAAAATTATACAAATGAAAAAGCTTGATATTTTTTCAGTTTATTGGTACCATAAATTAGATGGGATTTGTGTACTGTTGTTTTGTTCTCTGTTTTTGGAGGATTAGTTTCCCCTTTATCCCCCTATCCCCCTCTCCACGCAATTGAACTCAGCTTGCTCTTTCGTGGCTTGTTTGTTTGTAGCTGATTTTCTACCACTTCAGCCATACCTGTAGACTGGGTTTTTGCGAGTTATCTGGAGATGATATCTCTTAGGCTTTGCTGCCTGGATTGACTTTGAAACTTGATATTCCAGTTCTCACCTCCTGAGTAGCTGGGATTACTCATATCAACTACTGGGGTGCCTCGGGATAAATTAATTTGCTTGATGTATTCTTTCTGTTTTTCTAAGCATGGGATGATGTACTATAGAATTTCTTCTTTAAAAAATTTAATTTAATTTTATTTGTGAATATACTGTACAGAGGGGTTACAATTACATGGGCAGGATAATGGGTGCATTTCTTACAAAGCATTGCAGCCTCCTCCTTTGTTTACCATTCTCATCCCTTCCCAGCCTCCCCCCTCTCCTCCAATCCCAGTCCTTCTCCCCCCCCCCCCGCGGTGATGTTGTAAAGCTCATTTTGGACATGACAACTCGTACTTCTCATTGTTGCAACAAGTCCACCGGTATCCTTAAATGACTTGTTTTCCCCATCTTCTCCAAAGTTATACTGACATCAAATATAGTGAAAGCAAGGGTTATACTGTGGGGGAGGCACACACAAAGCAACAAAGAAATAATTTTATAAATGCGTTAAAAACACATGCATGAAAGAAAAAAAAACATTAATATACATACCTAAGGGTTCATTTTCCTAACATCACATTCTCTGACCTTTTCCGCTTGACTCATACATATACTAGATATTGCAAATAAGGGAAACCATGGGACCTATGTTTCTTTGGGCCTGGCTTACTTCACTTAATATAATTTTTTCCAAGTTTTTCCATTTCCTAACAAATGGAGCAATGTCATTCTTTCTGATGGAGGCATAGAATTCCATTGTGTATATATACCACATTTTCTTGATCCATTCATCTACTGAGGGGCATCTGGGTTGGTTCCATATCATAGCTATGGTAAATAATGCTGCAATAAACATCGTTGTGCTGGTAGCTTTAATGTGGTCTTGTTTGTAAACATTTGGGTAAATGCCCAAAAGTGGGATTGCTGGGTCATAGGGGAGCTCTATCTGATGTCTTTTCAGGAACCTCCATACTGCTTTCCAAAGTGGTTGAACAAGTTTACACTCCCACCAACAATGAAGTAAGGTTCCTTTCTGTCCACATCCCCTCCAGCATCTGTTGTTGTTAAAGATCTTGTTTTTTGCCATTCTAACTGTAGTAAGGTGGTATCTCAATGTTGTTTTTATTTGCATTTCTTTTATGGCTAGATATGTTGAGCACTTCTTCATGTGTCTATTGGCCGTTCTTCTTTCTTCTTCAGACAAGTTTCTCTTTAAGTCTTTTGCCCACTTATTTATTGGGCAGTTGTTTCTTTGAGGATTTGTTGTTGGGGGATTTAATGTTTTGACTTCCAAGTATATTTTAGATATGAGACCCTTGTCCGCTGTATGGCTAGTAAAGATCTTCTCCCAGTCCGTGGGCTTTATATTGATCTTGTTAGGTATGTCCTTTGCCATGCAGAAGCTCTGCAACTTTATGCAACCCCATTTGTCCAACCTTTCTTTGATTTGTTGTGTTTCAGGGTCTCTTTTCAGAAAATTTCGGCCTGAATCCAAGGAGGCCTAGGGTTTCTCCTATTCCATCCTGTAATATTTTCAGAGTGTCTGCGTTGATTTCGAGGTCTTTGATCCATTTACAGTTGATTCTGGTGCAGGGTGATATATAAGGATCTACCTTTAGTTTTCTACAAGTAGTTAACCAATTTTGCCAGCAACATTTACTGAAGAGGCTGTCTTTCTTCCATTCTATTGTTTTAGTTCCCTTATCAAAGATGAGGTGGCTATAGGTCTGTAGGTTCATTTCTGGGTTTTCAATTCTATTCCATTGGTCCTGAGTTCTGTTCTTATACCAATACCAAGCTGTTTTGATTACTATGGCTTTATAGTAGAGTTTGAAATTTGGTATTGCTATTCCTCCAGCAGTGTTCTTTCCGTTGAGGAGCGTTTTTGCTATTCGGGGTCTTTTATTGTTCCATATGAATTTTTAGATTGCCTCTTCTATTTCCTTGAAGAATGAGGTTGGAATTTTGAAAGGTATCGCAGTGAATTTGTAGGTAGCCTTGGGAAGTATTGACATTTTCATTATGTTACTGTTTCCAATCCAGGAGCATGGGAGGTTTTGCCGTTTTTGAAGTTCTGTGTTGATTTCCTTTTTCAAGATTTTAAAGTTTTCATCATAAAGGTCCTTCACTTCTTTGGTTAAGTTAATTCCTAGGTATTTTATTTTTTCTGGGGCTATTACAAATGAAGTTGCTTTCCTAATTTCAGCCACACTTTTCTCATTGTTGGTATACACAAAAGCCATTGATTTTGGGGGGTTAATTTTATACCCTGCTACTTTGCCAAAGTTTTGAATCAGCTTGAGTAATATGGGAGTGGAGTCTATGGGATTCTTTAAATAGAAGATCATGTCATATGCAAAGAGGGAGAGTTTTATTTCTCCTTTCCCTATTTGGATTCCCTTTAAGTTTGCATCTTGACTTATTGCTGTAGCTAGGCATTCTAATACTAGATTGAAGATTGGTGGAGAGAGTGGTCATCCTTGTCTTGTTCCTGAGTTAAGAGGAAAAGGCTTTAGTTTTTCAACATTAAGTATAATGCTGGCTGTAGGTTTGTCATATACAGCCTTTATTGTATTGAGGAATGTTCCATGGATTCCTAATTTTTCCAAAACCTTCATCATAAAGGGGTGCTGGATCTTGTCGAATGCTTTTTCTGCATCTATTGGGATAACCATGTGGTTCTTATTCTTGCTCCTGTTGATGTGAGGAATATTATTATTTGATTTGCGTATATTGAACCAGCTGTGCATCCCTGATATGAATCTTGTTTGATCATGCTTTATGATTTTTTGGATGAATTGTTGAAGTCGGTTGGCCAAAATTTTGTTGAGAAGTTTTGCAACAATGTTCATCAAAGAAATGGGTCTATAGTTCTCTTTTTTGATGAGTCCCTGCCTGGTTTTGGGATGAGGGTTATGATAGCTTCATAGAATGTGCTCGGTAGTGATCTTTCTTTTTCAATTTCATTGAAGAGTTGGAGGAGTATGGATGTGAGCTCTGCTTTGTAGGCCTTGTAGAATTCCAGTGTAAAACCATCTGGTCCTCGACTTTTCTTAGTTGGAAGGACTCTTATTGCTGTTTCTATTTCTATGCTTGATAGGGCCTGTTAAGCTGGTTTAACTCATCTTTGTTTAGTTTTGGCATGTCAATATTTGCTCGGAAAAGGTCCATTTCTGTCAATTTCTCAAACTTATTAGCATAAAGTTTTGAGAAGTATTCCCTATTAATGTTCTGAATCTTGGTTGTTTCCGTGGTGATGTTTCCATTCTCATCTCTGAGTTTATTTATTTGGGTATGTTCTCTTCATTTTCTGATAAAATTTGCTAAGGGTCTGTCAATTTTGTTAATTTTTTCGAAGAACCAACTCTTTGTTTTGTTGATTCTTTCTATAGTTTTTAGGATCCTAATTCATTTAATTCTGATTTAATTTTAATTATTTCTTTCTGTCTACTGTATTGGGGTCTATCTTACTGCTCATTTTCAAGGATGTTTAGATGTGTCATTAAATTGTTGGTTGCATATCTCTCTAATTTGTTGATGTAGGAGCTCAGAGCTATAAACTTGCCTCTGAGTACTGCTTTCATTGTGTCCCATAGGAGCTGGTAATTTGTGTGTTCATTTTTGTTGAATAGCATGAACATTTGAATTTCCTTTCTAATCTCTTCCATGACCCACTCATGATTCAGCAGTGTGTTGTTCAGCCTCCATGTGATACCTCGCTTTCTTTCTGGTGGCTTTTGGTGTTGAGTTCTAATTTTATTCCCTTGTGGTCAGAGAATGCAAGGTATAACTTCAATGTTTCTGAATTTATACAAGTTTGCTTTGTGGCCTAAAATGTTGTCTATTTTAGAAAATGTTCCTTTTGCTGCTGAGAAAAATGTGTATTCTGATGCTGCTGGGTGAAATATTCGGTAGATATTTGTTAAATCTAGTTGATCTATGCCGCTGTTTAGATCTGCGGTTTCTCTGTTGAGTTTTTGCCGAGTTGATCTATCTAGTGGGGAGAGTGGTTTGTTAAAATCCCCAACAATTAATGTCTTTGGATTTATATGGGATTTGAGGGAAAGTAGTGTTTCTTGGATTAATTTGGGTGCTCCATTGTTTGGCGAGTATATATTTAGAATTGTAATATCCTCCTGAAAGAGAGATCCCTTAATTAGTATGTAGCGACCTTCTTTATCTCTTCTCAGGAATTTTAATTTGTAGTCTGTTTTATCTGATATTAGGATTGCAACTCCTGCCTGTTTATGGGGACCATTTGCTTGGTAGATTTTGTTCCAACCTTTAACATTGAAAATGTGTTTGCTTTTACGGGCAAGATGTGACTCCTGAAGTTAGCAGATAGAAGGTTCTTGTTTTTTAATCCAACTAAACAGTCTATGTCACTTAATTGGAGAGTTCAGTCCGTTAACATTAAGAGAAAGGACTGAGAAATATTCGGCGTTTGTTATCCACCTTCTTGGGGACTGCGAGAACTGGGTTCTTCCTATGGTTCTTGGATTCTCAGTTTGGATGCAGTGTTTTGGCCTTTATTGTGGTCTTGTTGGTTTTCTATGTGTAGGACATCTATAAGAATCTTTTGTAGGGCTGGTTTGGTGGAGATGTATTGTTTCAATTTTTCTTTGCTATGGAAGGTTTTTATTTGGCCTTCAGTTATGAAGGAGAGTGTATCTGGGTACAGTATTCTTGGTTGATAGTTGTTTGTTTTTAGGGCATGGCATACATCATTCCAGGCTCTTCTTGCTTTGATTGTCTCTGCTGAGAAATCTGAGGTGATTCTAATTGGTTTCCCTTTATAGGTGATTAATCTTTTCTCCTTGACAGCTTTAAGGATCTTTTCCTTGGTCTGAATTGATCCTGTGTGGATTATAATGTGACGGTGGGATGTCCTATTCTGGTCTGGTCTGTTTGGAGTTCTAAAAGCTTCTTGTATCTGAATAGGCCTATCTTTTTGCATGTTTGGGAAGTTCTCTGCTAGGATCCTGTTAAACAAATTTCTTAGGCCATTAACTTCAGTTTCTAGGTGTACCTCTACACTCTATCCTTAGATTAGGCCTTCTGATGGTTTCTTCCAGGTGTTGGATAGATCTATCATATTTCTTGGACTTGTCTTGGATGTTTGTATGTTCTTTCTCTATAATATCTAGGCTGTCTTCAATCCCTGAGATTCGATCTTCTGCATGGTCTAACCTGCTCTCAAGACTTTCCACTTCGTTTTTTATCTCTTTTCCTTCTAATCGGTCAGCTTTGATGGCTTCAAATTCTTTGTTGAAGCTTTGCTTTGGATCTAGTATGAACTTCTTTACTTCCTTAATTTGATGTTCAGTGTTTGTTCTCAGATCACTTAGTTGATTGGTTATGGTTTCCTTGGACTCCCATTCCTTCTGTTGGGTTCCATTCAGCATTCCCTTTGTGGTCTCCCTGACTTCCTTCAGCTCTTTGTTAATGGATTCCATGAATGCCTTTAGTGATCTTTGATAAGCTTCCTCCCGTTCGTGGGATTCATGTAGTTTTCCTTGAGTGTTCTTAGCCTGTTCGCGCCATTCCTGTCTTTGTCTTTGAGTATTCTCAAGCTGCTCATGCAAATCCTGTATCGGCTTTTGAGTAGCTTCCTCATGCTTATGATATTCCTGTTTAATCTTTTGGTTGCCTCCTCTCTCTCCCTATCACGCTCATACAGAGTCCTTTGTATGCTTACAATATTTTGATTTATCATGTTTGCCAGCAGTGTTTGTAGAGCTATTTGGGAAATCTCCTCTGGATTATTCATTATCTGTTCTGTCCCCTCATTATCAAGATTGGGAATTGAGATACCCGGATTTGCCATTTTTCTTGTGTTTTTCCAGCTTACTCTGCGCATTTGAGATGAAAATAGCACCAGTTTTGTGCTAGAACACTATCTTAAGGCAAGCATCAACCCAAGTCTGAATTTGCACAGTCAATAGTCTACAGATACAATCTGGTTCAACAGATATATCTATTCAACATCAAACAACTATAGGCTAATGGGCTACAAACCGCAAAGAAGAATTTGGAAGACCAGAAATTATTAGGGTTAGGGAGAGATGTGGGTAATAAAATAGGAATAGATTGATGTGGGGAGGCTCAGGGAGAGTTAACTAAGTCCTAATCTCAAAGCAGGAAATAGGTTGTGCAGGATGAAAGTAGAGAGAGGGAAAAAAAGAAGTAAGGGAACTGGAAAAGAGAAGAGACCAGAAAAATTAGAAAGGTAAAATTAATAAAATTATGAAGTTTCAATAACAATCTATTTAGATAAGAATGTGAAGTTATTGAGATAAGGGGAGGGATATAAAGGAGATGTGAAAAACTTAAAAATAAAAATGCTTAAAATATTATATAGGTATAAAGAGGTAGTACTGCTATTAAGGGATTTAAGTCTTAGAGGTTTTGACTTGAGTAATAAATTTGTGGATTAAGTGTGTACACAATGGGGGATAGGGTCTAATAGTCAACTATGGGTTTATCTGAGGATGTGCAGAACAAGAATTAAGTCACATAAAGAAGAATGAAAGAGAGGAGAAGGTGAAAAGTATAAGAAAGGAAGAAAAAAAGATGAGAAGTTCAGTAGAACTAAACAAAAAACAAAAAGATAATTAAAAAGAGAAAAAAAAGAGAAAGAAGACCAAAAAAGAAAGAAAAACTCACACTCACATATCCCTAAAATAAAAATTATAAGAGGAAAAAAAAGTTTCTGGAAAACATTTTTTTCCAAAAAAGGCAAAGATTAAAGATTAAAATATTAAAAATAAATAAATAAAAATAAAAATAAAATAAAAAATAAAAAAAAGAAGAGAGAGAGAAAAAAAACTTCTTTGATTTTTTTGGGAGGAGTGGGAAAAATCCTGTATCTCCCTTGTGTCCGTAACCAGCCTCTTGTTGGAGTCTCTGGTCTGCTTGTGGTCCTGTGGCATGGTTGGTTTCTTAAGTCAGTTTGTTCGAACAGGCAGAAAAATGCTCTGCTTTACCCAGGATTTGGAGATCCTCCTCCCAGACTAGTTTATTGGGAGGCAGATCTGCTTTGAGTATCACAAAAGAGGGAGATGCAGTGATGAGGCTAAGTTCTGGGTAGAGTTGACTCCTTTTAACAGACAGTAGCTTTTCAGGGACTATTTTGTGAAAACCTCACAGAGCCCAGCCTGGGGCCATTCTCAGGGTTTCTGTTTACTGATTTTCAATTGATTGTCGAGGCTGCTAGAGGGAGGGGCAGCCTCTGGCTCTGATTACCCAGTGAAGAAACCCACTCCTAGGGCTGGCGCCCGAGCTGGGTGACTTTTCCCTGGGTGGAGCTGAGTCTGGCAGGTCACACCGCCGTTAAGTTCTTATGACCTGCTAAATGACTCATTTTATTCCAAGGCCTGAGTTGGATCTAGCAGCTCCTCCGAGCTTTGTCAGCATCCAAGATGGAGATCACCGGTGCTGGTGGGGCGAGGGGTGGCATTCCCTCCTCTGCTCCCTGAGAAGGAGTGAGGACATCAGGCTTCTACCCACGCAGAGTCTTAGTTCCTGGGTCGTCTCTGGTCTGTGAACTGCAGGATGAAGATGTCTGCTCCTTGTCGGTTCTTGCTGGTTTTGAGTAGAATCTGCTGCCCTGGTGCATCTGGCTCCTTTGTCCCGGATTCTCTGTTGCTCAGGTATGGCTCATGCACTCGCCCACTGCCGCCACAGCTGCCGCCGCCGCCGCAGCTGCTGGCAATCGCTCAGAAGTGTCTTCTTGCCTGGGTTTCCTTCTCTGGCCTAACTCTGTCCTGTGATGGCACACTTGGTGTAATTCTCTGGCTTAGGACTGTTCACTGGAACTCTAAAACTGCTATCTATGCGAGAGCTTACTTAGACTCCAGCTTTTCCTCCGCCATCTTCCCAGACTCCCCCTACTATAGAATTTCAATGAATGTCCTGGGTCTGAAGTAAGATATATAATACATACGCTAATCTGCATATTTCTCATAAGATGTAATCAATTTAATACATGTTATAAGTGTAATAGTAGTTAATAAAATAATGAATGAATAATACAAAAAATAAAATAAATACACTCACAGCAAATTGCAATAAACATAATTATGTAGATATTAATCATTATTTCAAATGTGGATGAATATTACATTAACAGGGCTGGGGATTGAATTCAGGCCTAGGGAACAGGCCTGAATTGCTTGTCTTCAAAGAGGGTGAGTTTCCCCATCCCCCCAGTGAATTAGAGTTACCCAGACTCTGAGTTCCATTGCCAGGCCTGGCAGAAAACAAAGGGCATGAATTCCAAGACAGGGAGCTTCATTAGTATTGTATGTATGTATATATGTATATATGTATGTATGGGACTTGAACTCTGGCCTTGGGAGCTGTCCGTGTGCTCTTCAGCTCAAGGCGAGTGCTATAATGCTTGAGCCACAGCACCACTTCTGGTTTTCTAGTGGTTTATTGGAGATAAGTGTCTCACAGACTTTCCTGCCTTGGCTGGCTTTGAACCGTGATGTTCAGATCTCAGCGTCCTGAGTAGCTGAGATTACAGGCGTGAACCATAGCTGATGCCAGGCTATTTTTAATTAATTATTTATTTATTTTTATTATTATTATTTTTTTTGCCCAGCACTGGACTTGAACTCATATCGTGGCAACTCTGCTCAGCTAACATCAACCTAGGCTTGGATGGTGCAGCCTCTGGACCCACAGCCCATCCTGGGATACTAGGCCTCGGGGCTGACAGGAAAGCAAAATGAAAACAGCACCAATAAAAAAAAAATCCAGGAACCACCTACGGATGGCAGTACCTTGGTTTTCCTTTCTTGCATGTTGACCATCCCTGGTCCAAATAACACTGCTGCAACCTGTAGGCCACCTGGCATTGCTGAAGGCTGACAGGCTGTCAGCGAAGCCATAGGCCAACCTGGACACATAGGCCCTGAGTTTGAATCCCAGTCATGCTACATACAAAGGGCTGGAGAGTCTAAGAAACTATTGTTTGTCCATAGGAACGCCAGAGAAATATGATCAATGTCATGGTTGGATGAGTAGTTCATCAATCAGTCTAGTAGAAATTTAGACCCAATAATCACAGAACACAGATTGATTTCAATTCATAGTTTATTATGCATTAGAAGAATACTATTCATTAAATGGAGTCCTCACTAAACACCTGAGAATCTGTACGAATGTAGTATATGTCATTTAATTCCACATAGACATCACTGGCAGTATCAAAATATCTAAATACATATTTATCTGTATACCAGATAAATATATATATATATATCTGTTATATATACCAGATAGAAAGGTACTGCTATTTTGGCCAAACCTGTGGCTCCATCCTAGGTCATGGGATCCACTTGGCAGCTGAATGGGCTAGAGGCTGCCATGCTGACACTCACCCATTCATGAATTGGGACTTCTAGGCCCTCAGTTCAGGTACCAGCATTGCCAAATATTTCATCTTGGAGTAAGAATCCAAGTGAGACACCTGTTTTCCATTTCTGTGCACTTGCTGAGTGTCATGTATGATGTACATAATATGTATGCAAAGCTACATGCTACAGAATAGATTGGAATAAATGTAATAAATGATATAGGTGCACTCACAGTCCATAAAATAAATATTAATTCAATCAATCAATAATAATGTGTAATGAATCACTACAACAAACATGATACAGACTGAATATATAGATTAATATAAATAACATTTAAAATGTCTATAAATGTTATATTTTTCGGGCTAGTGCTTGAATTCAGGCCTAGGGAAGAGCTGAGAAGTTCATGCATAATTCATATAGGAAATGATAGGCAAGAACTCTGGCACAACAATTATTTTTAATTAAGACTTCACGAAATGTGACAATAATAATTACATTCAGGAAATCGAGTCATTAGGAAAGATCCAAGAATTGGTAGTCACATGGTAGATAGGATTCCAACACAGCTTGCCACATCTTCTCTATACAAATAGGTATTTATTAGCATACAAGCTTCAGCTTATGAATGGATAAATATGGTGCACAAACCCGACCCCGAAGCTCACTCTCAGGTCCTTGGTAGGACCTAGATCCTTAGTAGCTCAAAAGCTGTTGTGCTCATATGGACCCATTAGAAATATGGGCCTGCTTGGCCCAGAGTTCAACTCCCAGCAATGCCAAAAGGTTCATCCTGATGTGAGAAACTAATCCTTACAACTCTTTTCCTGTCTTGTGAAAGTCCTGGGCCTCATCGAGGATGGAGAATGCTATATAGGCAACTCTATAGCCATGGGAATAGGTTGTCATCCATGGCAAAACAGATATACCTGTCACCATACTCAATAAAATACACAATACATCCATGAATAAGACTCAAAATTAAAAAAATATCTACATTGAAAGCAAAATGCATACCACACCTGTATGTAAATAGAGATCCTATTTTTAAAAAAGGTAAGCTTGTTATTTTTTCCACTGCTGGAACTTCAAATCAGGCCCTGGACCAGGCCTGACATTCTAGTCTTCAGGGATGATGAGGTTTCCCTTCCCTCACAGTGCAACAGGGTTACCCAGATCTGAGTTCAAATCCCAGGTCTGACAAAAGATTCATCCTGATGTTAGAAGCCAGTCTTTACACCTGTTTTCCTCTCCTATGGAAGTCCTGGGTCTCAGCTAGGATGGAGAATGAATGCATAGGCAAGCTTATAACAATGGGAACAGGGCATCATCCATGTCAGCAGAGTTATACCTGTCACCATACTCAGTAAAATACACAATACCTCCATGTATTAGACACAAAATAAGGAGGAGTGCACGGAACTCAAAATGCTATCCACACATATATGGCAATACATATACTATGTTTCAAGTATGAATTTATGCCTATCCTGGCCCTCACTGGGGCACAACCTCAGGTCTTGAGAATGACTTAGCTCCTTAGTTGCTAACAGGCCGGTGTCCTCACCTTGACTCTTTTGCCAATTCGGCCTGCTGGGCTCTCAGTTCAAATCCCAACACTGCCAAAACATGAATCCTGATGTGAGAAGCCCATTGATCCACCTGTTTTCCTGTCTCGAGAATGTCTTGAGTCTCAGCTAGAATGGAGAAGCAGTAGGAAGCTCTATAGAAATGGGCATAGGTTGCCATCCAAGTCAGCACAGTTATATCTGTCATCATATGCAATAAAATATAAAATGCATCTCTGACTAAGACACACAATAAAAAGCACAACTACACTGAAAACATGATGCATTCCACACATGTATGTAAATAGAGATCCTATGTGTAGCATAGGTGGGCATATGATTTTTGCCTGAGCTGGGGCTTCAATTCAGCCCTGGGACCAGGCCTGACCTTGTAGTCTTCAACGATAGTGAGCTTCTCCTTCCCCCACAGTGCAAAAGAGTTACCTAGACCTGATTTCACATCCCATCTCTGGCAGTAAAATGGCGCGAATTCTGAGCTAGGGTGCTTCATTCATAATTTTTCAATTTTTTAATATTTTTTCCAGACCTGGGGCTTGAACTCAAATTGTGGCAAATCTGCCTCGGGTCCGATCATCCTAGGCTGCAGCCTCTGGACCCACAGCCCATCCTCGGATCCTAGGACCCCAGGGTTGTAGGAAAAAATAAAAAGCCAGTGGAGAAAAAAATGGCGGGAAGTTCCAACTGGCATTTTTAGGTTTATTTTCATTTGAATGTTGACCATGGTAAGAATGAACCGGGTGGACTGCAGATTGAAGGTGACCTGGTGTGGCTGAAGGCCTGCTGGCTGTCGGGGGAGCCACAGGATGACCGGGCAACGGAGGCCCCGAAGTCGAATCCTGGTCAGCCATTCTACATTGAGGGAATGGCAGGAGTTCCTGAGATACTCAATTCCGGACCTATGAAGAGCCATGAAATATGACCAATCTCTTCCTTGAATGAGTAGTTCCTAAGGATTCGAGTAGGAAATGATAGTCAAGACTCATGGGGTATCGATTATTTTTAGTGAAGAGTTGATGAAGTGTGACCATAATCATCACAGTCATTAAAAGGAGGCATTGGAGAAGATCCAAGAATCGGTAGTCACAGGGTAGATTGGATTCAATCACAGCTCTCCATCTCTCCTACTCTATACAGATAAGTACTTATTTGCTTACTACCTTCAGCTTATGAATGGATGACTATTGTGCTCCCCCTGCCTTACCCCTGGGACTCGATCTCAGGTCCTGGGAATGGCCTAGCTCCTTAGTGGCTCACAGGCTGGTGTGCTTCTGTGGACCCATTCACCTATTGGGCCTGCTAGGTGCTGAGTTCAGATCCTAGCAGTGCCAAAATATTCATCCTGTCAGAAGCCAGACGTTGGACCTGTTTTCCTGTGTGTGTCCTGGGGTTCAGCTAGGATGGAGAATGCATGGGCCACCCTGTGGCCATGGGAAAAGGTTGTCATCCATGTCAGCCCAGTTACACCTGTCATATATACTCAAGAACATACATAATACATCCATGAATAGCATACAAAATAGAGAGGATAACTACACTCAATGCATGAAGCAGTCCACACACGGCTGTGAATATACATCCCATGTTTCAATGATGGATTGAGGACTCTTGTGGCCTCCCTGGGGCTTGATTTCAGCTCCTGGGAACAGCCCAGCTCCTTAGTGGCTCACAGCTTGTTTTGTTCATGTGGACCCATTGGGCAGTTGGGCCTCCTAGGCCTCGAATTCGAATCACAGAACTTCCCAAAATTCACCCTGATGTGAGAAACCATTCGTTGCACCTGTTCTTCTGTGCTGTGCAAGTTCTGGGTCGCAGCTAGAATGGAAAATGCATAGGCAACTCTATACTCATGGGAATAGCTTGTCATCCAGGTCACCACAGTTATATCTGTCATCCTATACTCAAGAAAATACACAATATATCAATGAGTAAGACACCAGATAAAGACAATAACTACACTGAACCCAAGATGCCGCCCACCCATGTATGGAAATAGAGATCCTCTGTTTAAATTCTGAATTTATGACTACGATAGCGCCCACTGGGGCTTGATCTCAGGTTCCAGGAAAGACCTAGATGCTTAGTGGCTCATGTGCTGGTGTGCTCACCATGCCTCATCCAACACTTGAGCCTGCTAGGCCTTGAGTTCAAATCCCAGTACTACCAAAAGATTCATCCTGATATGAGAAGCCAATGGTTGCACCAGTTTTCCTATGTTGTGAAAGTCCTGGGTCTCAGCTATAATGGAGTATGCTATGTTGGCAACTCTGTATTCATGGGAATTGGTTGCCAGCAATGTCAGCATAGTTATAACTGTTATCACACTCAGTAAAATACATATTGCATCTACAAATAAGACACGAAATCAAGAGAATGAGTACACTAAATGCAAGATGCCGCCCACCCATGTATGGAAATATAGCTCCTGTCTTTAAATTATGATTTCATGTGTATATTGACCCTAACGGGGCACGAGCTCAGGTCCTGGGAATGGTCTAGCACCTTAGTGGCTCACAAGCTGGTGTGCTCACCTTGACCCATTCCCCAATTCTGCCTGCTAATCTCTGAGTTCAAACCCCAGCACAGCCAAAAGATACATCCTGATGTGAGAAACCAATGGATCCACATGATTTCCTGTCCTGTGAAGGTCCTGGGCTTCATCGAGGATGGAGAATGCTATATAGGCAACTCTATAGCCATGGGAATAGGTTGTCATCCATGGCAAAACAGATATACCTGTCACCATACTCAATAAAATACACAATACATCCATGAATAAGACTCAAAATTAAAAAATAACTACATTGAAAGCAAAATGCATACCACACCTGTATGTAAATAGAGATCCTATGTTTAAAAAAGGTAAGCTTCTTATTTTTTCCACTGCTGGAACTTCAAATCAGGCCCTGGACCAGGCCTGACATTCTAGTCTTCAGGGATGATGAGCTTTCCCTTCCCCCACAGTGCAACGGGGTTACCCAGACCTGAGTTCAAATCCCAGGCCTGACAAATGATTCATCCTGATGTCAGAAGCCAGTCATTGCGCCTGATTTCCTCGAATGTGGAAGTCCTGGGTCTCAGCTAGGATGGAGAATGAATGCATAGGCAACCTTATAACTATGGGAATAGGTCGTCATCCATGTCAGTACAGTTATATCTGTCACCATACTAAGTAAAGTTCACAATACCATCATGAATTAGACATAAATTAAGGAGAAGAAATGCACCGAATGCAAGATGCTGCCCACACATATATATCAATACAGATCCTATATTTCAAGTATGAATTTATGTCTATCCTGGTCATTCCTGGGGCTCATTGTCAGGTCCTAGGAATGGCCTAGCTCCTCAGTTGTTCACATGCTGGTTTCCTCACCTTGACTCTTTCAACAATTAGGCCTGCTAGGCTATCAGTTCAAATCCCAACATTGGCAAAGTCTCAAGGACTTTCCTGCCTGGCTGGTTTTGAACTATGATCCTCATATTTCAGCCTCCTGAGTAGCTAAGATTATAAGCATGAGATCCCAGCACCTGGCTCTATGTCTCATTTTAGATGTTCAAGAAATGGAGTACATGATTAAGACCTGCCAGGAAAGTCCACATGACTATCTTTGTGAAGTACCTGTCACAAATTAGTAAGAACTTTTCATATGACTTCAAAACCTAACCCAGAGCTGATTTTGGGAGTAATGGAAAGTCTTTAGGGATGAAAATTATGGAGTTCATTGAGTGCCAGAACATGCTTCTCTATATTGAACCTGATGAGATGCATGGTGCATATAGGCCTGCTCTGTCTCCCGTAGTTGAACAATCCCTGAGATATTTGGAGCATTTTGATCAAAAAGATGAGTGGCAATATTTTGAATGTGGTGTAAAAAAGGAGATTTTTTTCAGTCACAGACAATATTCTTTAGACAAAGTTGGGCTTATGTGGGACAGCTTTCCTATAACCATGATGAATATAGGGAAGACTATGGTAAGTGTCTCTCTTTGCCCAAGAAATACTTCAGGGACAGAGGAAAACATCCGAATGCCCTGAATAAGGAAAAACATTCTACATAAGAAGTACAGTCACTACTCATCAGATAATATTCACAAGAGAGAATCCTTTTCAGGTAATGAATGTGAAAAACCTATCAGTAGGGAAATTTACCTTACAAAATTCCAGAGCAAATATGCAGAGGAGAACTCCAATGAGTATGTAAAATGAAAAAAATTATATCTCTCGGAAGTCAGACCTCACTTTCCCACCTCAAATGCTCACAGAAGACAAGCCTTATGAATATGAGGATCGGACAGTTTCCACCCAGAAGTCAACTTTCAGCATGTATCAGAGAGCTCATACAAAAGAGAGAACTTATGAATGCAACAAATGTGGCATGTCTTTCTGGCTAAAGTCATACCTCACTTTTCATCAGATAATATATACAGGAGAAAAACCTTATGAATGTAACAAATGTGGATAATCTTTGACCAGAAGGCACTACTTACTCTCCATCAGAGAAGACACAGAGGGGAGAAATCCTATAATTTTAACAGGTGTGGAGAGTCCTTTACCAAGAAGACAGTCCTTACCGTTCATCAGAGAAGACACACAGGAGAAAGACCTTATGATTATATCACGTATGTTAAGTCTTTCATCCAAAAGGCAGACCTTCACATCCATCAGAGAATCCACAGTGTAGAGACACTTTATGAATGTTTTGAGTATGTAATACCCTTCACCTGGAAGGAAGCTGTTACTAATCATCAGAGAAAAAACACAGGAGAGACATCTTATATATGTATTGAGGTTGCAACGGTTTTCACCTGGAAGGCAACTTTTACTGATCATCAGAAAAGACACACGTAAGAAAAACCTTATGAATGTATCTCACCGAGAAGGCACACATTACACTCCATCAGAGAACACACAGGAGAAAAACTTTATGAATACGAAAAATATGTAAAGTCTGTCACTCAGATGGCACCACTTACTGTCCATCAGATATGACACACTGGACAGAAACCTTATGATTGTAAAGTGTGGAAATTCTTTCACTTGGAAGGTACACCTTAACAAACGTCAGAGAACACATACAGGATAGAAACCATATGAATGTGTCCAGTGTGAAAAATCTTTCACCCATAAGGCAGACCGTACTTAACACAAACAGAAGACACACAGGAGAGAAACCTTATGAATGTGTCCTGTGTGAAAAATCTTTTACAGAGAAGGCAGACCTTAACGTCCATCAAAAACACACACACAGGAAAGAAAGCTTCTGAATGTATTAAGTGTGGAAAGTCTTTACCCGGAAGCAGAACTTACTGATCATCAGAGAAGACACACAGGAGAGAAATTTTGTGAATATAACAGGTGTGAAATATCCTTCAACCAGAGTCCAGACTTCAGTAAGCATAATGGAATTCAAACAGGTGAGAAATTTTAGGAGTGTAATAAATGTGGAAAGTCTTTCACCTGGAAGAAAACTCAGCTTGCATCAGAGCACCAACACAGGAGAGAAGTCTCATGAATGCAGCAACTTTACAGCCCTTTACCCAGAAGGCTCAGCTGAGCGTTCTTCACTGAACATTCAAATGAGAGAAATTCTATGAATGCAACAAATGTGTTTTTTTTTTAATTCATCCCTCTGTTTGCATCAGAAACACACAGGAGAAAACACGTTCACGTTAATTTATAGAACACACACAGGAGAGAAACCTGATGAACATTACCAGTGTGTAGAGACTTTCATCTGGGAGGCATACCTCATTGTTGATCAGAGAACTGACATATAGCAGAAAGAAACATAATGAATGGAACAAATGTTCAATGACATTTAATCTGAAGTCAGTCCTCAGTGAAATTGAGAAAATCCACGACAAAAAACGTAAATACAACAAATATAGAAACATTCAGCAAAAAGTATATCTCAACAGGTATCAAAGACTTGGACACATGACAGAATCTCCGTAAAAGTAAGCATTAGAGGAAGTCTATCGATTGGATGTCCACCTTCAGCAAGCATTGGAACATTAACACAGAAAAGAAACCCAATGTGGGAAAATTGTTGTCACAGATCTCCGTAATTTATAAAGAGAAATCTTTCATTGCAGAGGTAACCTAGGTGTAATGGGAAATCTTTCTTTACTCTTAAGCATTCACTGAACCAAGAATTCTTATTCTTTCATTGTTTTGAGTAGGATATATATACTTGAATATTATTCAAGGGATTTGGACACAAGTGATGAGCATTATTACTTTCAGGCATGCAGAGTGATTAAAAGCATAAAGTTGTTGACTTGTTTCTCTATAATAAGCAATGACTTCTCATGTTAATTTTATAAACTCTTCTCAGAAATAAGAGTTCCAGCCCTTTGAGACTGGAGTCAGATGATCACCAAGTGCTTTGGGGAACAATAGATGTGAAAAGACTGTCCTGAGTTAAGCCCAGGACATGAGAGCAAAGATTTCTCCACTGCTCCCCTAAAGTCTCCACAGTATGTGTGGTCCATTCCTCATAACACAAATGACACTACTTCCAGTTCAGTTTTTGAATGGAAGATCATGTTTATTACAAAATGTGCACGAGCCTAAAATCTGTCTGGACACCATTTATCTCTAGATCATTCATATAACATTCAAAGAACATGGAGGTACAGATATTTGGGAACACATTTTCTTTGTGTGCGGACATAAATCTTACAATTTAAACTCAGAGTCTAGGAACTGCCCTTAAACATTTTGGCTCAAGGCTATTGCTCTAACACTTGAGCCATAGATCCACTTTGGGTTTCTTTGGATGGTGAATAAAAAGAAGAGAATTCTGCATTTGGTTATGGATGAGTAACACCAAAATGATTTCAGTGCTTAATTAATCACTGGAGATGAGCCACTTGTAATTGACTCACTCTTAACTTATTCTGATGTTCTGTTGAGTGAGTTATAATAAAACATCAGTATGGATGATGTAAGAGCTTGATTTTTCTCACTCGTCTGGAGGATGAAAGTGGAGTTGTTAGGAAGATGAGTATCTCTCTATCACCACTGCTGTCCCTTAATCTCGCTCTCTTCCGATAACTTATCAAATCACTATTAAAAATAGTTTTGGTAAAAATTCTGATAGCAATGTAAAAAATTAGAAACTTTGTAAAAGAGAAACTTGTTAGATGATAGTTGCAAAAATCCAAGGGATGAGAGAGACATAGATAGAGGTAGGACTCTGCTAGATGTTTAGTAGGGTAAAATTCAAGTAAAAAGTGATCCTCATCACTTTCTATTGCGTAGATAAGTACATACAGCAATTTGATACAATATTATATTCCATGTTTTCTTGATGCATTGATTTTCTATCTAACACCTGGAACACATATATTTGTTGACTTATTTGCAGTCATTTGCAATCTCATGAAAGACCATGGAAGGTAGTCCATTTAGTGAAATAACCACGCAGAGAAAGCCATTGAACAATCTCAACAAAAATGGAAACTGTCAAAAATAGAACCAATTTCTTAATGAAGTTGAGAGAAGAATAAATGCTACCAGAGTCATGGAGAGATTGGTCAATTTCTACTTGATTCTCTGTTCAAGATTTTGGTATTATTCATCTGTTGGTCAAATTGACGCAAGTAAGATTGTGCTTTTGAAGGGTTTCCAGTGTGGTATGCACTTATATATCACAGAGGAGTTATGTGGTCAAATGCCTTCATTTGGAGAGTTCACATAGAAAGAACAGACCAGATAGAGAGAATGGTGACAGAAATCACAGAATTGCAGCCTGATGTCTTTGATTTGAATTGAACATGGAATCTGCAATGTACTCTGTGCCAAAGATCCATGATAGACTGTGGAAATGTTACCCCTGTCTATGTTATTCACATTGGATAAACCTGGGAAAAGACAGGTGAACCTTAACTGTTCTTCCTTTATGTGGTTATGTAATTTGGAACTCATATATAATGTCTATGTTTTCCTATGCAACCTCTTTACAACTGTCAATAGTATTAATAATGCTGTAGTTATCCTGAATGTGCTAATATCTATTTAGGACCTATTTACATTCCTTGTTTCCTTACTTCTTTCCATTCCTCCTTCCTTCTTGTCTCTATGTATATCAGGAATTGGATTGCTAGATAATAAGCTAGTTATGCTTTTAATTTTTAGAGTGCTTTTCATACTGTTTCCCAAGGCAACTGCACTATTTTATATTTCTACCAGCAGCGAACAAAGGTTCCATTATTTTGTTGGTCATGGGGCTTGAACTCTTGGCCTGGGTGCTGTCCCTCAGTTCTTTAGCTGAAAGCTAGTGCTCTACCACTTTAGCCATAGCGGCGCTTTTGGTTTTTGGTGGTTTATTGGAGATAAGTGTTTTACAGACTTTCCTGGCCAGGCTGGCTTTGCTCCATGATCAGACCTCAGCCTCCTGAGTAGCTAGGTTACATGCAAGAGCCACCAGTGCCCAGCATTCAGCATCCTTTTATTTATTTTTATGGTAGGCATCCTAAGGAGTCATTGACATTTTACTTACATTTTCCTACTGCTTAGTAATATTGAGCATATTTTCATACATTTGTTAGCCACATACAAAGATTTATGTATCTTTGTAAAAACGGTGAATTTCAGTGTTTTTCTCATTGTGTGTTCAACTTAATCTGCCATAACAAAATAGTATACAGTGAGTTAATTAAAGAAAAAATTTATTTCTCATAGTTCTGAAAGCTTGAAAACTCAAACCAGTATGCTTGTGTGACTGGGTTCTGACGAAGGATCTTTTTTAGGTTTGTAGATGGCCTATATCTCATTGTGTATCTACATGAAATCTTGGTATGTTCATGACTGGGAAAGGAGGAACAGTTGAGATGGAAAGGATTTTTCTTTCCTTTTTCTGTGAAAGTTAAATCCATTTGGGGCCTCACCTCCATGATGTCATCATACCCTAATTACCTACCAAAGGCTCCATCTCCAAATAATATTTTGAAGATTGGGAATTCAACTTATAATTTTGGAAGAATGAAATACAATCCATAGTGCCCATTTTTAAGTTAATCATCATCACCATCATCATCATCATCATCATCATCATCATCATCATCATCATCATCATCATCATCATCATCATCATCGTCAGTCCTGACAGTTGCCTTGAGTGTTGTCTCTGACTGACCTCTCAACTCAAGGTGAGCACTCTACCAATTGAACCACAGCACCACTTCCTATTTCTGCTGCTTAATTGGCCAATGATTTTTTTTTTCTGCTTATGTGGTGCTGAGGAATCGAACCCAGGGCCTCATGCATGCAGGCAAGTGCTCTACCACTGAGCCACCTTCTCAGCCCTGCTGCTTAATTGGAAATAAGAGTCTCACAAACTTACTTGCCCAGGTTGGCTTTCAGTTCTATTTGAGGTTTTATACTTTTCAATATAGAAGTCTTTTACTTCATTAGTTAAGCACAATCTTAAGCTAATTTTTTGAGACTATTGTGATTTTTCTGATTTCTTTTCCAGACTGTTCATTGTTCGCAGACAAGCTAATGATTTTTACATGTTGATCATATATTCTGGCACATTTCCAATAGCATTTATCAGATCTAGTATTTTTCTGTATAAATTTTTAGGATCTTTTAAATACAGGATCATATTATCTGTGAACAAGCATAATTTAAAAGTTTTCTTCCCTTTTGACCTATTTATTTCTTTCTCTTTGTTGGGAAAAAGGTGAAAAAATAGACATTTGTGTCATTCCTGCTATTAGCAGAAATGATTTAATTTTTCACATATACCCATAATCCTATCGAGATATATACCCAGTATCACTAGTTTCTTCAAGGCTTTTATGATAAAAGAATGCTGACTTTGGCTGGGCATTGGTGGCTCACACTTGTAATCTTGACTTCTCAGTAGGCTGAGCTCTGAGGATCACAGTTCAAAGCCAGCCCGGGCAGGAAAGTCCGTGAAGCTCTTATCTCCAATAAACGACCAGAAAACTGGAAGTAGTGCTGTGCCTCAATGACTGAATGCTTGCCTTGAGCTGAAGAGCTGAGGGATAGCATCCAGGCCCAGAGGTCAAGCCCCACAACTGACCAGATGAAAAAAGAAGAATGTTTACTTTTCACAACGGCTTTTTCTGCATCCAGAGAAATGAGTGCGTGATTTTTGTCCTTGATCTGCTTACGTGCTGCATTATCCTTAAAGATTTATGTGTGTTAAACAATCCTTCATCACTGAAATGAAACTAAGTTGACCATGATGTATGCTATTTAAATAAATAATCTTTCCCTCTTGTTCCTAATTTGCTTAGTGTTTCTTGTCACCAAAAGCCAATTAAATTATAACAGATAGCTTATGAACACAGAGTGAAGCAAAGATGGGTTTTGTCTAGGTTTGAAGAAATTTAAGAAAAAATATAAGGACAAGCCTTAATGATAATTCAGAAAACTTTTTCCTAAAATAGAGTCTTTTCTCTCTGGCTGAGATTTGCTCTCAAAAATGAGAATCCACAGTTTGGAGATATTTTGTAACCAAAATCCCGATTTCTCATCACTTTTAGTCAAACCTTCTTGGGTGACCTTCAGAACTGAACAGAGTAAGCGTCAGAAGATAAATGTCTCCCAAATTCTATTGATGAGTAAACTTTCTTCATGGTTCCAAGTAAGAGAAGAAGTCCTAGGAACATCTGCTTCCTTTTCCTGATCTCTTCTGTTCTTATCATATTCATTCTAAGATTCAATTCATATCCACAATAATCACTACCACTTATTTTATTTTCACAATATTTTAGACTTTATTTTAAATGTCCCATGAACAAATATATTTGAATATTACCACAACATAATGAGGCAAATAGTAAACTATAATCACTTACGTGATGAGAAAACTGAAACCTAAAAATGTATTGTGTCTGAGATAACACCTAGTGGTGGTGAAGTCTACCAATACATTTTCTCTAAAGGCACTTACAAGTTCATAAATACTTACACAGCATTATAAAGTCTTAGCTATCTTAGCCATACACCTTCACACCATTCACTAAATGATTGTTCCAATCTCTGTTCCAACCTCTCTTCATTTTCTTATACCAAACTGATAGTTGCACCAATAAATCCACACTATTTGTAAGTTTTAAGGAAAGTTTACTGATACCCAGAAAATTCCTTCTATTGAAAAAAGACGCTTCTGTTAAGAAGCAGCCCCCAGCCCTAAAGAGTTTCAAATTTGATGGCTTAGAAGTGACAACTAAAAAAAGTGACCTAATATTTCACATAGATACATATCCTTCTGAGGCTAATTTCAAATATCAATTCTGTGAGGAAGAGGAGGATTGGTCCCCTCTTCTGAGCTTTAGTTAGCTGATTCTGGAATTTTCCATAGTTGTTTGTTTAGCTGTAGCCTTTACATGTGAGTCTTTTGAGTGGTTGGGCAATAACTGATCTTTCTTCAGATGTCTGAGGTCTCAAATGAACCCCCCTCAATATTTTCAGGCTAAACAATAAGTTATAATCAATATATGAAATAATTAATCAGTTTTGAAATTTAAGTAAAAGCAACAGGCTCGAGAAATACTGAAGTTAACATCTTCAAATTCAATTTCAACTAATTTATTTCAACTAGAGATGTCAGAGAAAGTAAATTTATATCTGAGCTCAAAAACAAATGATTAGGGTTTTGGAATGTAGCTTAATGGTTGCATAGTTGCATTGTTGCATGAAGCCCTCAGTTTGATTCCTTAGTACCACATAAACAGGAAAAGCAAGCTGAATATGGTGCTCTGGCTCAAGTGGTAAAGTGCTAGCCTCAAGCCAAAGATGCTCAGAGAAAGGGCCCAGGCCGTGGACTGGAAAAAAAAGCAGAAAGAAATGCTTAGTCCCATTGATGCTGTATTTTAATAATTCACAAGATTCTTTGGTGAAATTTTTTTGGTTCTGGGCCTGAGACTTACAATCAGGACCTAAGCACTGTTCCAGATCCTTCCTTGTGTGCTAGCAAGGCTAGCACTCAACAACATGAACCACAATACCAATCCTGGCTTTTATGGTGGTTAAGTGGATATGAGTCTTACTACTGCTTGGGCTGGCTTCCAACCTTAACCCTCACATCTCAGCCTACTGAATAGCTAGAATTACAATCATGAGTCACTATAGTCTGCCTGATGAACATTTTCTTTCTTTACCGTATCACATTTTTTTTACCTTATCACATGAAAAACAGACATACATACCAATTTATTCAATTATTAGATGGTACATACTTTTTCAGGCAAAATTACATAGAAAAAAATCAAACTAATTTCACAGTCATCTGTTATACCTAGTTGCAATTTGAATGTACTTAATTGTCCATATAGATTTCTGCCAATAATTTCTTCCTATTCTCACTGCTCTGTCATATCTTTTTCCAGCCAAGTTTTGTAATTCTCCACTTTCCCCGTGTTCTCTTTCATTAAATGTCTCCATTAGCCTTGTCTTCTTCCAAGCTTCATTTCCTTCATTCACAGACCTTGTTTGCTCTTCGGTTTGTATTCTCAAGTGCTCTCCCTCCCGCAGTCTAACTTATATGGATTTGAGAGAAAAGTGATAGGAGACAAAAGCCTTAAGAAATAGATTCTAATTCTATATGTGACTTTCATTGAAGGGAATGCCCAAGACAACCTTAGGTAAGGAACCTAGTTTGAAGAAGTTCTCAGGAATTATAAATTTCTCAAAGTCAAGTGGATTAGAAGAGGCCCAGAAACCAGTGTTCCCTCCTGGAGAAGCAAATACACAAGGACAATACTGCAAACAAAAATTGGGTAAGAGAAAATAACTTGGGAAATTTACTAATTTTGGAAATTCTAGCAAGGTTGATGAGGGTAAACTGACTATGTGAGGTGGACTTTGGAAAGTTCAAACATAGGCCGAACTTAGCTGTGGAACTAGTAATTAGGTTTCCAATGAGCAGCACATAAGAATTTGACAATGAAGTTACACACTTGGGTTATTATCCACATGGAGGCACTTAGGTCATGACACATTTTACAATCTCCCTGAACTTCTGAATGTTTATCTGAAGAACATGGATAAAGATGCACAGACTGCACTGGCAATGTGACTTGTTGTAGCGCATGTGTCTTGTATGAATGAAGCCCTTGGTTCTATTCCTTAGAACCACATGAACAGAAAAGGCCAGAGGTGGCAATGTGGCTCAAGTTGTTGAGTGCTAGCCTTGAGCAAAAGAAGCACAGAGACAGTGCCCAGGCCATGAGTTCAAGCCCCAGGACTGGCAAGAAAAATGTGTACAGCCTGCATGTTGTCTGAAAACGATAAGTAAAAGGTAAAATAACAGATACATGCAAAGTGTCTAATAAACCTGTTACCACACATTTTCAATCCTGTATGTCCAGGTCTTTGCTCAATACTTAACATACCCTCAACAAATATTCTGAATGAATAAATTCAACAATGACCACTTTATAAGAGATTTAATGAAGTAGAAATTAAACCTGAAAATGGGAATGGCCAAAACTTAAAACTGAATTAGAAACCTGTAGTTAGTGTTAAAGTAAAGTCTTTGCATCTCTGAGTCAAAGGTTAATGGGGGACCAGATTATGTGAGAAGAATAGATGATAGTTTGGTAGTAAGAAATTTTACTTTTCTGAAGAAATAGGGACAAACATTGTTGATCCCAAACTTAACAAACCATTGTTTTTCAACATGGATGTAGGAAAAAAGAGGTAAAAATGAGCATATACAGCCTACAGGAAAGAAAGAGTTATGCTTATGAAGATATCCGTAAACACCAGGATGATGATTACCTATGTAAGTAACCCTCTGCGTTTGTTCAAACAGAAGGCAAATGTGCTTTTATAATAATTCATCAGGTCATTTGGCCCCCAATTACTGGTTTACTCTAGTAACTTCACATGAAGAACTAAGTGACAATGATATGCATTCTGTGCTCTTTCTCATGATTGTTAAATCTGGGAATGTACATATTTTTTACTAATTTTTGCTAGTCTTGCCTCAGATTGTGAGCAGTGTCAGAACTTCTTCATCAACAGCTACACTGTTCATGGGCCACCTATATTTGTAAGAGATAATGTGGTGGACAAGGGGCATTATGACCATTCAGTCCTCAATCTACCCACTGGGCTGAGAATTCATCAGTACAGTATTCCTGAGGCTGGGCTTAGAGTATGGAATGAGGAATCTGATCTGCCATTGGGGTGCACTTTAGCCCCTATGAGGGCTTGTTCATAGAAGACAAAGATGCTGACAATAGGTACTCCTGGATGGTAAGAAATGCCCTCCCTTTCCCCCCTTTCTCTAACTCCATGTGTCCCCCTGTGCCTCCAATGAAACATTGCTAGGACATGGACAAAATAGTTGTATGTGTTTGTGGAATCTGCATAAACATGGACATTCTGATTTAGGATCAAAGTATAGTGCATATAAACAGAGTGTGTTAGAGGCAAAGTGCATCCACGCTTAAGGAGCCTCTGTTAGGACTATGACAAATCCCCTCAGATGTGTAGACGGCATCCTATGTGTTCACAATCCATGCAGGCTCAAAGAGCATCACTGGAATCAAGTAATGTGATTTTGCCTATTATTATTCAAAAGCCTTTAGCTTGTCTTTCTGAAACTCAGATCACAAAAAGGAGAAACTACTATGTGTAGATGCAAAAGATAAATCCCAGGCCATCTGGAGTGAGTCCAGCAGTCATTTTCATGGTTCCTAAGAAGATATTCTCTTCACAAGACTTGCACCCTGATCATCACACCTTTCTCAATGGATTCCCATATCTCCATTTTTCTTTTGCTGTACTTGGTGCTTTCAAAATTATGAATATTTGAAGGAAAAGAAATAAAATATAAAGAGTATAGCTGGGTTCCATAGCTTAACCTTTAATTTGGACTTTTGAGATAGAGATGATGAGATCTCAGTCTGATACCAGTCCTAGCATAAAAGATTATAAGACCCCGATTACTACCAATGGCTGAGCACGTTGGTGCACATTTGTTATCCCAGCTAGAGTGGAAGTACAATGGCTGGATAAAGTGAAGTATCTCCAGCAACCCAGGCAAGCACAAGCAGGATGGCAACCCAGGACAGCAGGGGAAATAATACCTCAAAAATAAACTGCACACTGGTGGCTCAAACCTGTTAGTAAGTACTCAGAAAACTCAGATATGAGTATCATGGTTCAAATCCAGCCCATGGAAGAAAGGCTGTGAAACTCTTATCTCCAATAAACCACCAGAAAATCAAAAGTGGCACTGTGGATCAAGTGGTAGAGAGCTTGCCTTGAGTTGAAGAGCTGAAGGACAACATTCAGGCACAGAGCTTATGCCACTTGACAGACAAAAAATACCTCAAAAATAAACAACACAAAAAGGGCTAGTGGTTAAAGTGGTAGAGTGCTTTTATTACAAGAGGTAAGTTTAGTTACTGAGTTCAATCATTAGCTCTGCTATGTATGTATGTATGTATGTATGTATACATATATATATGTGTACTGTATCAAAATAAAAATTTCCATAAGAGACAAAATTAAGACATCAGAAGAAAAACCAAAGGGCCTAACTTCATTCATAGATCCTGCATCTATAAAGCTCTTACTGTATATGAGTCAAAGAATTACCCTCAGTAGTTGAATAAATCATATTCCTTGAGTAATTGCGAAACACATGTGGAGATAGAAATGACAATTTCATTGTAGGAGTATTTAAGTATAATTTTTCTTCCTAGTTTTTGCAAAGTACATAGTGCCCTAACAACCTACAAGAAAGAACTTTAGTCTATTAGGGTACACTCAAACACGTAGAAGCAGAGTTGGAGCAGTGGTGAGGTTCAGAAAGCAGTGGGTCTGTGATATGTCCTGCAGCCCTGTGCCATGGGGAACCATTGTCTTATCATGAAACGACATCATGAATAAACAAATTTCCCTCTATTGTCTTTATAAGACAAAGGGTTCTCTGAATTTCTATGGGAACATAGTGGAGACAGGTGCATGAGTGAGTCCAATCTAAGGAAAATTACTTGGGCCAAATGTCAAAGGATGTGTGCTAATCTAGAAACAGAGTACATGTCCCCACCCAAATCTATGACATAAACTTTAACTCAATTTAGAGAATCTGGAAATCAATCTATTTGAGACAAATAAGGATTAAGAGAAGTCTGGAACTGGGCTTTGAAAACAGTGCACTTAGGGTTCTAGAGTGGATGAGTATTAGGAGTAGATCCAAAGAGAGCAGAAACTTACCCTCTTAGGTTTCCTTGCTGTGCCTGCTTCAACTTTAGGTATATGAACTGTGGCAGGTATGCTGAGAATCAGAATCTGAGGGCCTTTCAGTACCACAGGTAGATCTTCTACCAAACCTGTCATGTCATCAAGGCAGTATGTGAGCTGCTTGTCTCGTATGCGGATGAGTATTGACAGCAACTGGGCAGTAAGTGGAAGAAAGAGCTCACAGCAGAAATAGGTGGACCTCACTATGGTTCCTTAAAAAGGAAGAAAAGAAAACAAAATAATTCTCTTTAGGAATTTTGAAATATCAACTCTTCGGTAGAACAAAAGGCAATTTAACGTGAGAAAAATTTCAAGTTAAGTACCTCTGAATTTAAAGATGCAGTTTGTGATACTTTATTAGGAAAATTTCCTTATTTTTAACTATTTGTCCTGATTTTACATTTTAAGAACTTCATATGTTTGAATGCAATACAAAATACTGCGCTAAAAGGCTTAGAGGCCAAACAAAGAACCTACCAGCTCTCTTTCAAAGAACCAGTTACTTCTGGCCATTGCAGTTTTTTCTTAATTCCCTCCATATTCGCAAATATTATGCATATGTCATTGTTCATTCATTACAGAGTCTACATATTCTGTGAATATATTACTAGGAAGAAAATCAGTTAGAATGAGAGTTCCCATAAAGACTTGTGTCTTTGACAAAAATGAATCCATCTTTTCTCAGGGCGTTTTGCTCTAGCCATGGCCCTCAATTCTTGGTTCCATGGCTGCAACTAGGCCTTACTTTTCTTCCTCACTAGAAACAACTAAAAAGTTTTTAGAAACAACTAAAAAGTTTTTAGTAAGGATGTTCTTTCAGTAGAAAGGCCTGAGATGGAGAGAGGAAACATAGCCCTGTGAATATCTCCGAGATGGCCTGTCATCGGCGTGGAGAAGTTGACTCCTGTAGTTGGACGTGTCAGTGAGAGGACAAATAAGTTGGCAGTGATATCAGAAAATCTAAGGAAAATATCTGTTAACTGCTACTGGAAAAAGAGTGTCAGTTCATGTTCTAAGAAAATGTAACAGTAAAAATAACTAAGAAAGCAGACAGCCCTGATCTGTCCAGGAATCTCAGACTGCCCTGACAGATTATCTCCCAACTCTATCAGAAAGCAATTTAGGTCGGGAAATAATCCAGGACTAGTGCCCTCAGCATTCCTGTGATTGGCCCCACCTACCCCAACTTATAATATGCTTGCTATTTATGATTTAACCTATCCTGTAACTGCTAAGCTAGAAAGTCCCTGCCCTTACTGGAAATGATCATTCCCCAACCAATAAATGTAAGACTAGATTTACTACGAACCACCGACCTATCACAAAATCAGTGTTGTAATGATTCTTCCACCTGCTTCATACACAATAAAAAAACCTTGCTGAACAAGAGATTGAGACTGACAATTTCTGACCTGCTGTATCAGGGAAGATTTGTGAGTCCAGCTCGAGCTGTAATAAACGAGCCTCCTGCATTTACATTGGCAACGGCTCTCTGCTGGCCTTTGGGGGGTCTATGGCCTGGTACTTCAGCAGGAAGCAGGAGGACAGCGAGAGTCCAGAAGACAGGAGAGGCACAGGAGTGAATGCACCTTTCCGTGGAGACCACTGGGCCATGCTTATTAAGTTCCCATCATGCACGTGTTGGCCACCACGAAAGTCCCTGGAAGTCCCACTGGTCTGGGGCAAACTGCCTGTTCTAGATCTACAGTCCGAACTTCCCCGGTGGCCCTGGACCTGGCTGGGCTGGAGCTGCACCCACCAGCCATGCTTCCTCCACCCTGTTGCGCATAGCCTCTCAGCCACTGCCTGGTCTTCAGCATCTATGCCAGTGTGGCTCTCTGGGGCAGGCTGAGGCTGAGGTGACCATTCCAGGTGCCTGTTCAAGTCGAGTAAGGCCAAAGCTGTGGTGGAGCCAGTCCTCACACACTTACAGGTATGTCCAGAAAGGATTGAACGCCACTGGCCCAGTGCTGCCGTCCTCTCCATTCCCAGAGTTTACCTCCATGTCCCCACCTTTGTTGTTGAAATTGTTCAGCCACTGTGATCTTAATTTTCATTGTCCTCCTTTGCAGTACTTGAGACTCCTTCCTCTTCTCACCAGGCCACCAGGCCCCATGGGATCCGCCCCAACAACCCCACTCACAGACATTCTCCAGAACCAGGCAGCCTTTGGGCATGCTGCATCCTAAGCCTCTGGCTTCCTGCCTCTTTCCTTGCTTCACCAGCTTCTGCCAAGGCCTCCTCTCCCCTCCACACTGCCCCAAACCCCAACCCCAGTGTGGCCTCCCATGTGACCAAACTCATCTCCCTACCACGCCCAATCCAACCCCAGTGTGGCCACTGCACTGGAGAAGACAACTAAGGTCCAGCAGCAGCAAAGATGCCACAGTGTACAACTGGCTGAGAACTGGATGCAGAGCAGAGAGACCTCTCTCTGATCATCTTTCTCTTCACTTACTCAGGTATTAATTGAATTTAGTATTTAATTTTTGGTACACAAAATTTCATAAGTATCTTCTTATTAAGCCTTTGCAGAATAGCTGGTAGAAATGCAGTCGCAAAATACGGATTGTGTGTTGTTTAATTTTTTTGAGATTCAGAGATGTTTTAAGTAGTTATAATCATCATGAATTCTCACTTTCATAGCAGAGCGCTATTCAGAAAATAATTACTTATGCATCTATTATCAATTATTTACATGACTTGAAACTTAAAGTTTCAAATATTACAGGAAGATCTTTGATTCATGTTGAGTGGATGTGAGTAGGTTGAGCTGTTGCATACATTTATTGTGTGTGTGTGTGTGTGTGTGTGTGTGTGTGTGTGTGTGTGTGTATAGGGGGTGTATATGTATTATTGAAATCAGGGATAAGGATGAGCACTGGTCTGAACTTGTTTACTTTTTCTGAGATATATGGTATTTCTGTGTTGGTGGTAGGCTCTGACTGCTTGCCTTTGCCTGATGTGCACTTTGCAGTTTTTTTTTCAAATATGCTTCTTATTTCTTATTGAGCAGATAGGGCTCTGATATTGCTTTGCCTTTAATCTGCCATCTAGGATCTTATTTTCCTCTTTAAAAATTAACATACAATATAAATTTTATCCCCTGTCTTATTTTCCCTTTAATTTGCATTTTGAAATAAGTAGTATAAGAAGTTTGAGCTCTGTATTCATGAAGTTTGAATTTTCTGTTTAATGTAATAACTGGACACATTTGTTAGCACAAAGATCTTAAATTTCTTTTGTAGTTTTAGTTTAAAATACCCTCCTCCATGTTTTTAGCATGGGAAGACAAACAATTCCTAGTAAAAATGATAACAATTTATCCTTTAACTATCAGATAATTCATAATTAATGTCTAGTGTCAAATGAATACATTTGCTGAATAGATTTCCTTGATAGACCCGTGCACAAAAATACCCCTCATAGGTTCTGAGAAGGTAGATCAGTGGTAGACAGATTACCTTGCATGCCTGAAGCCCTGGGTTTGATTCCTCATCACCACATAAGCAGAAAAAGCCAGAAGTGGTACTGTGGCTCTAGTGGTAGAGCACTAGCCTTGAGCTGAAGAGCTGAGGGCAGCGACCAGGCCCAGAGTTCACCACCAGCAACAAAAATAAATAAATTAACAAATAAATATATAAATGAATAAAGAAATAAAACAAACTCATACACAAGTAAATTAATTTCAAAGGTTGATTACTATTTTAGTTAGGGGCAGGGTGCCAAGATATAGCAGACCTCTGTCCCAGAGCTTCAAGAAGGTTTTCAACAGTTGACAAATACTGAAAACAAAAAGTAAAAAACATAGCTCTGCCAATAACATATAGAATCTCCATTCAAACAGAAAGAAGTACTACGAATGAAATACTTTTTATAACATTTGTTAAGAGATTTTGGCTCTATATTAATTATCATATCAATTGACCTTCGAAAACTCTATAGGTGGGCTTGACTCTCAAGGTCCTCTCACTAAAACTAGAGGAGAGAATCATCATCCTGGACTTTAAAAAATTTTTATTGTTAATATAGTGGACATACGGGTCACCATTTTGTAATTTAGATAATGAGTTCATTTCATGTTCGAAAATCTCATCACTTCTTTGCTCTCTCTCTGTTTTTCCCTCCTTTCCCTGCCCACAAGTGGTATAGTTGATTGTCAACATAATATCTACAGAGTATCACTGCTGCATGTGTTTCCTTGTTCTCCTTGAATTTCTGTGGCTCCCTCACTGCCCAGAAATGGATAAACAAAAAAAGAAAAATCCATCGTTTCCAATTCCTTTAATTCATTTCAATATAAACATCAGTAGTTTTATGAGATTGTCAGGCTCTGTCTGCACATCCCGAACACTTACATTTCCTATACCTAGTCATAACTCCCACCAGATTCTAAGATCCACAAAATAATTCTGTTCACTTTCCACACAAGAAGAAGCTGAGATTTAGAAAGATTAAGTAACTTCCTGGAAATACTGGGCTGAGCATAGTGGCTCACTCTTATAGCCTTACCTACTCCAGAGAGTGAGATCTGAAGATCATAATTTGAAACCAACCAAGGTTGACATATACCTTACATGTTTATCTCGTTAACCAACAGAAGTCAAGAATTGTGTAATTCAAGTGGTACAGCTAGAATGCCACCTGACTTGAATGGGAAACCTAAAGATAGTGCCAATAGGATGATTTTTAAGAAACAGTGCTGCCCCATACAAAATCTCAGACACCACACACACACCTTTAAAAAGATGTTAGTAATGAAACCCAAATAGTTTTTTTTAATTTTTATGTTTAGTTATTACCTTTATTGAGGTATTAACTGACAGTCTTTGCTGATGAGCCACAATTTAGTACTTTGTTGTAATTATATCCATGTCTGTGCCAGAGAAACATTCTCCTAGTTGTCTTCCCCCGTTTCTAGCAACGATAAGTTGTCTCGTCTTGGCCCAGTTTCAAGTTCATTGTTCTAGTAGATCACAACCATCCTAATAACAAGGGTTATAGATGGTAACTACTGTACTGGACAATACCTGCCTTGGGAAAATTGTTCAAATTTCTCCATTCAGTGGAGGTTGTTAGGATACACCCATGATCACTTTGTGCTCAGAATTGGGAACTTTTTAGGTCCAGGAATTCAGGGCGAGCACTGTGTGCTATTTCATACTTGTTAACTTTAATTTCAGCTTCCTATTATCTACTTTAAGCATTGTGTGAAGAGGAAAATTGCCCCTAGGAGACAGAAACACAACACTAACTGTTGTTCTCAAAACACAGGAGGAGGGAAAGAAGTTCTGAAAGCGGAACATAGCCTAGACAATGAGTTCTTAGAAACTTGGGCTGCCTGTTAATCTTTACTTCAACATAGAAAGTCAGAGCCTGCAGAGGCTTGTAAGCTCCATTTATATTCCTGAGCATGCGGCTCCCTTCCCCTCAGCCCTTCTGATCCTTTACATCAGGGTTTCTTAGTGTGTTTTAATGTGTTCCTGTTAGTTCAGTGCACAGGTTAAAAATTTAAGCATGCCCAACCATGGGTTTCCATTGCCCTAGCAGACGTTTTGCATTTTAGGACATTCCTTCCAGGGAACTCTCTTCTTGGGCCCTCATGTGCATATGATCACAGAAGCGAATGTCTCACAAACCATGGAATGCAGTTGTTCAATGATGATTAACTCACGCAGAGGCTCAGACAGGTTGGGTTAGGAGCCTTTGTGAGTGGCCTTGGACTAGGCACTGTGGCAACATTGACAGTAATTCCTCAGAGAAATACCACTGATTAGAGGGCTATGGAGAGGTTAAAGGAGAGTGAATTTAACCAAGTTCTTATATCAGAGAGAGAAATAGTTTAGACAGAATGATAGGAGAGTGATTTAAAAGAAAAGAAGAAAAATGGAAATAAAAATTTAAATTTAAACAGTGAAACACTTAAAAATTATGTAAGTTTAAAGAAATGGTATTGAGAGAAGGATAGAATGAGAGGAGGTGAGGGATAGGAGACATGAAAAACTAAAAAATAAAAGTGCTTAAAATTAGTTATTAAAAATTAGGGCTGGGAAAGTGGCTCAGTGGTAGAGTGCTTGCCTTGCATGCATGAGGCTCTGGGTTCGATTCCTCAGCACCACATAAGCAGAAAAAGCTGGAAGTGGTGCTGTGGATCAAAGTGGTAGAGCGCTAGTCTTGAGCTGAAGAGCTGAGGGACAGTGCCCAGGCCCAGAGTTCAGGCCCCATGACCAACAAAAAACAAACAGACAAACAGGAAATTATATAGGTATAAAGATATAATATTGCTACTAAAGTATTTAACCTAAGAGCTTATGAATTGAGTAATAAATTTCTGGATTAAGTGTATATACCATGGGGTATAAGGTCTAATAATTGACGACGGGTATATATATGGGGATGAGCAGAATATCAATTAAGTCACTCAAAAAAGAAAGAAAGAGAAAAAACAGAAAATAAAAAAGTAACAAAAGATCAGAAGATATAAAAAAAAAAGCACACACACACATACACATAAAATAAAAATTATGAGAGGGAAAAAAAGATTAATAGAAAGCAATGAAAAAATAAAATTAAAAAAAGGTACAAAAAGAGTTCTTTTTTGGAGAGGGGATGGGAAGATCCTTTATCTCCACTGTGTCCATAACCACTCTCTTGGTGCAGTCTCAGGTCTGCTTGTGGTGTTTGGTTTTCCTGTGGCTTGATTGGATTCTTAAGTCAGTTTGTTTGAACAGGCAGAAAAATGCTCTGCTTTACCCAGGATTTTGTGATCCTCTTTCCAGGCTAGTTCAATGGGAGGGAGATCTGCTTTGAGTATCACAAAAGAGGGAGATGGCTGTTTCCTCTAGTTTCGAGATGCTGTGATGAGGATAGGTTCTGGGTAGGGTTGAGGCTTTTCAGCAAACTAGCTTTTCCCTGAGGGTCTAGCTCCAGAGACACAGAGCCCAGCCTGGATCCATTCTCAGGGTTTGTGTTTACTGAATTTTAGTTGATTTTCTAGGCTGCTGTAGGGAGGGGCAGCCTCTGGTTCTCTTTACACAGTGAAGAAAATCTCTCCTAAGGTGGGAGGTGGATCTTCCTCTGTCTGGGCTGGGTGATTTTCCCCTGGGTGGAGCTGAGCCTGGCAGGTTAGGTCAGGTTCTTGTGACCTGCTAAATGACTCTTTTCTTTTCATCCAAGGCCTGAGTTGTAGCTAGTTGCTCACAGGGGCCTTTGTCAGTATGGAGATGGAGATCTCTGGTGGTTGGGGAGGGATGGCTTTCCCTCCTCTGCTCCCAGATAAGGAGTGAGGATGTCAGGGTTCTACTCATGCAAGAGTGTTGGTTCCTGAGTTGTCTATGGTGTGTGATCTGCAGGATGAAGATATCTGCTCTTTGTCAGTTCTTGCTAGTGATGAGTAGAATCTACTCACCGGCTGTGTCTGGTGCTGTTTTCCTGAACTCTCTCTGTTATAGGTATGGCCACTACCACCACTGTCACTGCCGCTCCATCCGTTGCAGGCTTGGCTACCTGCAAGTGCTCAGTTTTGCCTCCTTGTGTGGATTTTCCCTCTCTGGCCAAGCTCTCTGTACCTGACGGCAAACTTGGGGTGATTCTGTAGCCTAGGACTGTTCACTAAACAGTGTTTAGCAACACTAAAACTGCTTTCTATGCTGGAGCTTGTTTAGCCTCCAGCTTCTCCTTTGCCATCTGCCTCGGAACTTCTCTAATGAGATTCTTATCTCTAATTAGCAATCAGAAAACTAGAAGTGGACTCTGGTGGAGTGCTTCACTTCAGCTGAAGAGCTCAGGGACAGCACCCAGAGTTCATGTCCCATGACTGATAAAAAATAGAAAGAAAGAAAACAAGTGAGTGCCCAGAGCCAGTGGCTCATACCTGTAAGTCTAGCTAGTCAGAAGGCTGAGATCTAAGGATCAAGGTTCAACACCAGCTTGGTCAGGAAAATCTATGATATTCTTATTTTCATTTAACCACTGAAACCCATAAGTGACCATGTAACTCAAAGTGGTAGAGCACTAGCTTTGAGCACAAAAGCTCAGGGGCAAGATCCAGGACCTGAGTTCAAGCCCCACAACTGACAGAAAAAAAAAGAAAAAGGAATGAGAAGCCACCTTAATGAAATAACTAGACAAGTACAATATACAGAATAACTCCTCCCTTCGTTCTTTTCTTCCTTCCATATGTTCACATCTTTCCCTCGTTTTTATCCTAGAACTTAAACTCAGGGTCTCATGCACTTTAGGTAGGTGCTCTACCAGTTGAGCCATACACCTGCTTTTTTTGCATTAGTCATGTTTGTTTTTGTTGGTCATGTGTCTTAAACTCTGAGCCTGAGCGCTGTCCCTGAGCTCTTCAGCTCAAGGAGAATGCTTTACTACATGAGCCACAGCACCACTTCTGGTTTTCTAATGGTTTATTGGAGATGAGTCCCACGGATTTTCCTGCCTGGGATGGCTTTGAACTGTGATCTACAGATCTCAGCCTCCTGAGTAGCTAAGTCTACAGGCATGAGTCACCTGCACCCGCTCTGCTTGAGACATTTTTGTGGTATGGTTTTATGTTTATGACCAGGCCATTATGGACCACAATCCTTCTTTTTACCCTTTCTGAGTAGATGAAATAAAAAGCACAATGCATTGGTTTCAGATATTGATTGCGATCCAATATTGTGAATGGTTTGCCTGGGCTAGCATCAAATCATGGTCCTCTCTGCATCAGTCAAAACACAGCAGATAGCATTACAAGTGTGAGCTCCCATGCTTGGCTGAAATTTCTGACTATTAAAACATATGAATAAAGTTTTAATAATTTCAAATGATGAATTTGGGGACAATGGGTGCTCTTACTTGCTTAGTTTCAAATTTCACCAAAAGTCCCAAACGTTAACTTTTGATTTCCTCGAGTAAATTAAATAAGCAGATAATTTATTTTATTTTATTTTTTTGGGTCCGGTCGTGGGGCCTGAATTCTGGGCCTGGGTGCTGTCCCTCAGCTCCTCAGCTCAAGGCTAGCGCTCTCTACCACTTGAGCCACAGCACCACTTCTGGATTTTTTCTTTTTGCTTATGTGGTGCTGAGGAATAGATCCCAGGGCCTCAGGCATGCAAGGCAAGCACTCTACCACTGAGCTACCTTCCCAGCCCAAACTTTTAAAAGCAATTAACTAAAGAAAAAAGTTAAACAGAAAACATCCTTACAATTGCAACTTTGGATTTAACACATTGTCAAACATTGCTTATATCATAGTTGTTTTTTTCTGGGCAGTATATTCCATACACGAATGATGCCACCACCAAAGTTGAGGGCTAAACAGCTTATAGGCTGTAGGAAAACATACAAAGGAAGGCATGGTCCAGCAGCATTGTAGGTATTAATGTCCCAAAATAGGACTTGGAAGGTTAGGGCAGCTTAAATAGAGCTTTTTTCTTAGAAATAATACTCTATTAAGCCATACCTCTTTTTCTGGGTTTATCACTGATTAATTGAAGACAAGTCTCATGGACTTTCCTGCTTGGGCTGCCCTGAAATCATGCTTCTCAGATCTCAGACTCCTAAGCTGTGAGGATCATAGGCATGAGCCACCAATGTCAAAATCAATTATTCCTTTAACAAAAATCAAAATGGCTACAGTATGGTTTAACAGAGAGCTTGAATCCTTATCAGTTTTGCTCCTGACCTGCTATTCTTATAGGACCCCACAAAATTCACATTCAATTCTCCACTGAAGTAGAGGGTATCCATTGCATGCTCTGCAGCATCATAAATCACTTGCTGGTGAGGAAAAATACCTCTTTTCCATAGGAAATGCTCAATAAATTCTGATTATTGAATAATCATAAACCTAGGAGATGGAAAATACCACAATCCAATCACATTTTTTTGTTGTTCATTGTGGTACTTGAACTCAGGGTCTGGGTACAGTCCTTGATCCATTTTCTAGCACTCTACCACTTGAGCCACAAACCCACTTCTGTGTTGATTTTTTGTTGTTGTTGTTCATGGGGCCTGATATCTGGGTCTGGGCGCTGTCTCTCAGCTCTTCAGCTTATGGCTAGCACTCTACCAATTGAGCCTTAGCACCACTTCCAGTTTTTTCTGCTTATATGGTGCTGAGGAATTGAACTCAGGGCCTCATGCTTGTAAAGCAAGCACTCTACCACTGAGCCAAATTCTTAGTCCCCCACTTCCGGTTTTTGAGTGATTAACTGGACATAAGTATCTCATAGGTACTTTTCTGCCCGGGATGGGTTTAAAACATAATCTTTCCATTTCAACTTCCTGAGTAAGATTATAGTCATGAGCCATTTGTCCATGGCTCAGTCCACATTTTTGTACAAGTGAATAAAGCTCAGTGATAAAGTGTCTTCTTCTTCATGCAAAAGCAGATAAATAACCAAAAGTGAATTTGAAATTCAGTTGAATCTCAGGCTATATTTTTAACAACTGGGTTGTAAGTTATTTGATCTTTGCACAATTTTGTTAGTAGATACAGTACAAATGTCATGAATTTTCTATTTCAAATGACCATGTGTTCGCACCACCTCACTCGTACTTCCAGTCTGGGTCGGTCCGATTGGCTCTGAGGTAATTACTCTCTCCAGATGCTGTTTTACCATCATGGACTGCAACCCATACCAGAGGTTAGACTTTTCCAATTCTCATAGCAAAGCATGACATTAAGGGATTAAGATGGAACCTTGCTAGGTTTGAGAACTATGTTATAAAATTGTGCATGTGTGCGCGCATGTGCACTGGTCTTGGGCCTTGAACTCAGGGTCTGAAGTGAATCTGAGATATTTGATTAAGGTAGAGCTCTACTACTGGAGCCACAGCTCAACATATGGCATTTTTGTGGTTAATTGGGACTAAAATTCTCCCAGATTTTCCTGTCTGGATTGGCTTTGAACACGATCCTTGGATCTCAGACTTTTCAGTAGCTAGGATTTACAGGTGTGAACTATGGGCGCCTCTGTATTTGCTTGATTGTCATCCAGAGAGAACTGTGCTTGGTAAGTATTCTGGAGTAAAAAGATTTGAACTCTTCAAATGAGCAGTGGTGAAAATACTCAGGTTCTAGCCTGGCATTGGTGGATCAGGCCTCTAATTCTACCAATTCAGAAATATGAAATCTGAGAATTGCAGTTTGAAATCAGTGTGTGGAGGACAGAGTCCTTGAGACTCTTTATCTCCAAAGAACTACCACAAACCTGGAAAGTGCAACTGTAACTAAGTGGTAGAGTACCAACCTTGAACAAAAACGCTCAGGGACAGCACTTAGGCCGTGAGTTCAAGTCCAATGAGCACAAAAACAAAACAAATCATGAAAAAATCCTGGGTTCTTCAATAAGAGTTTATCATTATAAATATCACTTTCCCATTATATTAAGCTCTGTCATAGGTACATGAATTTTAGGGTATTAAGAAACTTAGCTAAGCCCGGTTCCGGGAAGATGGCGGAGGAGAAGCTGGAATCTGAACAAGCTCTTGCATAGAAAACAGTTTCAGAGTTCCAGTGAACAGTCCTAAGCCAGAGAATCACACCAAGTGTGCCATCACAGGACAGAGAGTTAGTCAAGAGAGGGGAATCCAAGCAGACACATCTGAGCGCCTGCCAGCAGCTGCTGCTGCGGCGGCAGGGTCGCGGCAGCGACCACCTCCGCCGCGGGGGCACACCTGAGACACAGTCCGGGACGAAGGAGCCAGACGCAGCGGACGAGTGGATTCTACTCAACACCAGCAAGAACCGACAAGGAGCGGACAACTTCATCCTGCACTTTGCAGACAAGAGACGACCCAGGATAAAAGACTCGGCGTGAGTAGAAGCCCGACTTCCTCACTCCTTCTCTGGGAGCAGAGGAGGGAAGGCCACCCCTCTCCCCCCAGCACCGGTGATCTCCATCTTGGATACCGACAAAGCTCGGAGGACCGGCTAGCTCCAGCTCAGGCCTTGGAATAAAACGAGTCATTTAGCAGGTCACAAGAACTTAATGGCGAAGTGACCTCACAGACTCAGTTCCATCCAGGGAAAAGTCACCCAGCTCAGGCGCCAGCCATTGGAGTGGCTCTCCTCACCGGGTAACCAGAGCCAGAGGCTGCCCCGCCCTCTAGCAGCCACCACAATCAATTGAAAAACAGAAACCCTGAGAATGGCTCCAGGCTGGGTGCTGTGAGTTTTTTTCACAAAATAGCCCCAGGGAAAAGCTACTGTTTGTAGAAAGGCCTCAACTCTACCCAGAACCTAGCCTCATCACTGCATCCCCCTCTTTTGTGATTCTCAAAGCAGATCACCCTCCCAGTAAACTAACCTGGGAGGGGGATCTCAAAATCTTGGGTAAAGCAGAGCATTTTTCTGCCTGTTCCAACAAACTGACTTAAGAAAGCAATCAAGCCACAGGACCTCAAGCTGACCAGAGACTCCAACCAGACTCTGGTTACAGACAATAGGGAGATACAGGACTCTTCCCACCCCTCCCAAAAAAAAAAAAATCAAAGAACTTTTTTTTTCTTCTTCTTCTTTTCTTTTTTCTTTTTTTGTTTTGTTTTTATTTTTTTCGTCTTTTGTTACCTTATATATATATATAAAAAAAATTTTTTTGCTTTTCTAAAACTTTTATTAATCTTTAATTTTTGCCTCTTCTGAAAAAATAATTGTTTTCCATTAACTTTTTTTTTTCTTTCTCCTCTTATAATTTTTATTTTAGGAATACGTGAATGTGTGTTTTCCTTTCTTTTCTTGTCTTCTTTCTCTTTCTCTTTCATTCTTAATTATCTTTTTGTCTTTTGTCTAGCTCTACTGAATTTCTGATCTTTTCTTCTCACTCTCCTATCCTTTCCATCTTTTCCTCTTTGTTCTTCTTTATATGACTTAACTCTTGTCCTGCACATCCTCAGATAAACCCATAGTTAACCAGTAGACCCTATCCCCCATTGTGTACACACTTAATCCACAAACTTATTACTCAATTCAAAACCTCTGAGACTTAAATTCATTAATAGCAGTACTACCTCTTTATACCTATATAATATTTTAAGCATTTTTTTAAAGTGTTTCACATCTCCTCTATGTCCCTCCCTTTCTCTCAACATATTCTTATTCCTCTATAAATAGATGGTCCTTTAATCTCTAAAATAACATTAATTTTTACGTTTCTTTTTTTTTCTGGTCTTTTCATTCCCCTTTCCCTTCTTCTTTTTCTCTCTCTCTCTACTTGCATCCTACCCAACCTATTTCCTGCATTGTGATTAGGACATAGTTAACTCTCCCTGTGCCTCCCCACACCAATCTATTCCTATTTTTTACCCACATCTCTCCCTAACCCTAATAATTTCTGGTTTTCCAAATTCTTCTCTGCGGTTCGAAGCCCTTTAACATATAGTTGTTTGATGTCGAATAGATGTATCTGTTGAACTAGATTGTATCTGTAGACTATTGACTGTACAAATGCAAACTTTGGTTGATGGTTGCCTTAAGATAGTGTTCTAGCACAAAACTGGTGCTATCTTCATCTCAAATGGGCAGAGTAAGCCGGAAAAACACAAGAAAAATGGCAAATCCGGGTATCTCAATTCCCAATCTTGATAATCAGGGGTTAGAAGAGATAATGAATAATCCAGAGGAGAGTTGCCAAACAGCTCTACAAACACTGGTGGCAAACATGATAAATGAAAAGTTTGACAACGTACAAAGGACTCTGTATGAGCGTGATAGGGAGAGAGAGGAGGCATCCCAGAAGTTTATACAGGAATATCATAAGCGTGAGGAAGCTACTCAAAAACTGATACAGGATTTGCGTGAACAACTTGAGAATACTCAAAGAGAAAGGGAGGAATGGCGTGAGCAGGCTGAGAACACTCAAAGAGATCTGCAGGAATCCCACGAACGGGAGGAAGCTAATCAAAGAGTAATACAGGAATTGAGAGACCAGGTAGAGAACAAACAAAGATCACTAAAGGCATTCATGGAATCCATTAACAAAGAGCTGAAGGAAGTCAGGGAGACCACAAAGGGAATGCTGAATGGAACCCAACAGAAGGAATGGGAGCCCAAAAAACCATAACCAATCAACTAAGCGATTTGAGGACAAACACTCAATACCAAATTAAGGAAGTAAAGAAATTCATACAAGACCTAAAACAGAGCTTCAACAAAGAACTTGAAGCCATCTAAGCTGACCAACTAGAAGGAAAAGAGATAAAAAACAAAGTAGAGAGTCTTGACAGCAGGTTAGACCATGCAGAAGATCGAATCTCAGGGATTGAAGACAGCCTAGATATTATAGAGAAAGAACATACAACCATCCAAGACAAGTCCAAGAAATATGATAGATCTATCCAACACCTGGAAGACACCATCAGAAGGCCTAATCTAAGGATAATGGGTGTAGAGGAGCACCTAGAAACAGAAGTTAATGGTCTAGGAAATTTGTTTAACAGGATCCTAGCAGAGAACTTCCCAAACATGCAAAAATATAGGCCTGTCCAGATACAAGAAGATTTTAGAACCCCAAATAGACCAGACCAGGACAGGACATCCCACCGCCACATTATAATCCACACAGGATCAACTCAGAACAAGGAAAAGATCCTTAAAGCTGTCAGAGAGAAAAGGGTAATCACTTATAAAGGTAAACCAATTAGAATCACCTCAGATTTCTCAGCAGAGACAATCAAAGCAAGAAGAGCCTGGAATGATGTATGCCATGCCCTAAAAACAAGCAAATATCAACCAAGAATACTGTACCCAGCTAAACTCTCCTTCATAACTGAAGGAAAAATAAAAACCTTCCATAGCAAAGAAAAATTGAAACAATACATCTCCACCAAACCAGCCCTACAAAAGATTCTTAAAGATGTCCTACACATAGAAAACCAACAAGACCGCAATAAAGGCCAAGAAACTGCACCCAAACTGAGAATCCAAGAACCATAGGAAGAACCCAGTTTTCGCAGCCCCCAAGAAGGTAGATAACATGGCAGGAACTCCCAAATACCTCTCAGTCTTATCTCTTAAAGTTAACGGACTGAACTCTCCAACTAAGCGACATAGACTGTCTAGTTGGATTAAAAAACAAGACCCTTCTATCTGCTGCCTGCAGGAGTCACATCTTGCCCGTAAGAACAAACACATTTTCAATGTTAAAGGCTGGAACAAAATCTACCAAGCAAACGGACCGCATAAACAGGCGGGAGTTGCAATCCTAATATCAGATAAAATAGACTTCAAATTAAAATTCGTGAGAAGAGATAAAGAAGGTCGCTACATACTAATTAAAGGATCTCTCCTTCAGGAGGATATTACAATTCTAAATATCTGTTCGCCAAACAATGGAGCACCCAAATTTATCAAAGAAACACTACTTTCCCTCAAATCCCATATAGATCCAAAGACATTAATTGTTGGGGATTTTAACACAATACTCTCCCCACTAGATAGATCAACTCGGCAAAAACTCAACAGAGAAACCGCAGATCTAAACAGCTGCATAGATCAACTAGACTTAACAGACATTTACCGAACATTTCACCCAGCAGCATCAGAATACACGTTTTTCTCAGCAGCACATGGAACGTTTTCTAAAATAGACCACATTTTAGGCCACAAAGCAAACTTGTCTAAATTCAGAAACATTGAAGTTATACCTTGCATTCTCTCTGACCACAAGGGAATAAAATTAGAATTCAACACCAAAAGCCACCAAAGAAAGTCCGGTATCACATGGAGGCTGAACAACACACTGCTGAATCATGAGTGGGTCATGGAAGAGATTAGAAAGGAAATTCAAATGTTCATGCTATTCAACAAAAATGAACACACAAAATACCAGCTCCTCTGGGACACAGCAAGCAGTACTCAGAGGCAAGTTTATAGCTCTGAGATCCTACATCAACAAATTGGACAGATCTGAAACTAACAATTTAATGATACATCTAAACCTCCTTGAAAAAGAGCAGCAAGATAAACCCCAATCCAGTAGACGGAAAGAAATAATCAAAATTAAATCAGAATTAAATGAATTAGAATCCAAAAAAACTATAGAAAGAATCAACAAAACAAAGAGTTGGTTCTTCGAAAAACTTAACAAAATTGACATACCCTTAGCAAATCTTATCAGAAAAAGAAGAGAACACACCCAAATTAATAAACTCAGAGATGAGAATGGAAACATCACCACGGAAACAACCAAGATTCAGAACATTATAAGGGAATACTTCTCAAAACTCTATGCTAATAAGTTTGAGAACTTGACAGAAATGGACCTCTTCCTAGCAAATATTGACATGCCAAAACTAAACCAAGATGAGTTAAACTATCTTAACAGGCCCATATCAAGCATTGAAATAGAAACAGCAATAAGAGAACTCCCAGCTAAGAAAAGTCCAGGACCAGATGGTTTTACAGCGGAATTTTACAAGGCCTTCAAAGCAGAGCTCACACCAATTCTGCTCCAACTCTTCAATGAAATTGGAAGAGAAAGCTCACTACCGAACACATTCTATGAAGCCATCATAACCCTAATCCCAAAACCAGGCAGGGACTCATCAAAGAAAGAGAACTATAGACCCATTTCTTTGATGAACATTGATGCAAAACTTCTCAACAAAATTTTGGCCAATCGACTTCAACAATTCATCCAAAAAATCATACACCACGATCAAACAGGATTCATTTCAGGCATGCAAAGCTGGTTCAATATACGCAAATCAATTAATGTTATTCATCACATCAACAGGAGCAAGAATAAGAACCACATGGTTATCTCAATAGACGCAGAAAAAGCATTCAACAAGATCCAACACCCCTTTATGATGAAGTTTTTGGAAAAATTAGGAATCCATGGAACATTCCTCAATACAATAAAGGCTGTATATGACAAACCTACAGCCAGCATTATACTCAATGGTGAAAAACTAAAGCCATTTCCTCTTAACTCAGGAACAAGACAAGGATGCCCACTCTCTCCACTTCTCTTCAATCTAGTATTAGAATGCCTAGCTACAGCAATAAGACAAGATGCAGACATAAAGGGGATCCAAATAGGGAAAGAAGAAATAAAACTCTCCCTCTTTGCAGATGACATGATCTTGTATTTAAAGAATCCCATAGACTCCACTCCCAAATTACTCAAGCTGATTCAAAACTTTGGCAAAGTAGCAGGTTATAAAATTAACCCCCAAAAATCAAAGGCTTTTCTGTATGCCAACAATGAGAAAAGTGTGGCTGAAATTAGGAAAGCAACTCCATTTGTAATAGCCCCACAAAAAATGAAATACCTCGGAATTAACTTAACTAAAGAAGTGAAGGACCTCTATGATGAAAACATTAAAATCTTGAAAAAGGAAATCAACGCAGAACTTAAAAAATGGCAAAACCTCCCATGCTCCTGGATTGGAAAGATTAACATCGTGAAAATGGCAATACTTCCCAAGGCTATCTTCAAATTCAACGCAATACCTATCCAAATTCCACCCTCAATCTTCAAGGAAATAGAAGAGGCAATCCAAAAATTCATATGGAACAATAAAAGACCCCGAATAGCAAAAACGCTGCTCAACGGAAAGAACACGGCTGGAGGAATATCAATACCAAATTTCAAACTCTACTATAAAGCCATAGTAATCAAAACAGCTTGGTATTGGCATAAGAACAGACTTCAGGACCAATGGAATAGAATTGAACACCCAGAAATGAACCTACAGACCTATAGCCATCTAATCTTCGATAAGGGAGCTAACACAATAGAATGGAAGACAAACAGCCTCTTCAGTAAATGGTGCTGGCAAAACTGGTTAACTACATGTAGAAAAGTAAAGCTAGATCCTTATATATAACCCTGCACCAGAATCAACTCCAAATGGATCAAAGAACTTGAACTCAAAGCAGACACTCTGAAAACATTACAGGATGGAATAGGAGAAACCCTGGGTCTCCTTGGCTCAGGCCGAAATTTTCTGAATAGAGACCCGGAAACACAACAAATCAAAGAAAGGTTGGACAAATGGGATTGTATAAGGTTGCAGAGCTTCTGCAGGGCAAATGACATAGCTAGCAAGATCAATAGAAAGCCCACGGACTGGGAGAAGATCTTTACTAGCCATACAACAGACAAGGGTCTCAAATCTAAAATATACTTGGCACTCAAAAAATTAAACCACCCAACAACAAATCCTCAAAGAAACAACTGCCCAATAAGTAAGTGGGCGAAAGACTTAAAGAGAAGCTTCTCTGAAGAAGAAAGAAAGATGGCCAATAGACACATGAAGAAATGTTCAACATCCCTAGCCATAAAAGAAATGAATATCAAAACAACATTGAGATATCACCTCCATTGAGATATCTCCTCACTCCAGTTAGAACAGCAAAAATCAAGAACTCTAACAACAACAGATGCTGGAGGGGATGTGGACAGAAAGGAACCTTACTTCATTGTTGGTGGGAATGTAAACTTGTTCAACCACTTTGGAAAGCAGTATGGAGGTTCCTCAAAAGACTTCACATAGAACTCCCCTATGACCCAGCAATCCCACTTTTGGGCATTTACCCTAATGTTTACAAAGAAGATCACACTAAAGCTACCAGCACAACTATGTTTATTGCAGCATTATTTACCATAGCTAAGATATGGAACCAACCCAGATGCCCCTCAATAGATGAATGGATCAAGAAAATGTGGTATATATACACAATGGAATTCTATGCCTCCATCAGAAAGAATGACATTTCCCCATTTGTTAGGAAGTGGAAAGGCTTGGAAAAAATTATATTAAGTGAAGTAAGCCAGGCCCAAAGAAACATAGGCCCCATGGTTTCCCTTATTTGCAATATCTAGTATAGTTATGAGTCAAGCGGAAAAATTCAGAGAATGTGATGTTAGGAAAACGAACCCTCAAATATGTATTTTAATGTTTTTGTTTCTTTCATGCATGTGTTTCTAACTCATTTATAAGATTATTTCTTGGTTGCTTTGTATGTCCCTCCCCAACAGTGTAACCCCTGCTTTCACTATATTTGATGTCAGTATAACATGTGGAGGAGATGGGGACAAACAAGTCGTTTAAGGATTCAGGTGGACCTGTTGCAACAATGAGAAGTACAAAATGTCATGTCAAAACCAGCTTTACAATGTCGGAGGGGGGGAGGGGGGTATGATTGGGTGGGTGGGAGGGGGGAGGCTGGGAAGGGAGGTGAAGGGTAAACAAAGGAGGAGGCTGCAATGCTTGGTAAGAAATGTATGCATTATCCTGACCATGTAATTGTAACCCCTCTGTACAGTATGTTCTCAAATAAAATAAAATAAAATTAAAAAAAAAAACTTAGCTAAAAATATAGGCAGCATTGTGTGTGTGTGTGTGTGTGTGTGTGTGTGTGTGTGTGTGTGTGTGTGTGTGTGTGTGTGTTGCCAGTCCTGAGGCTTGAACCTTTGGCCTTAATCTCTTGATTGGATTTTTTCAATTAAGGCTGGTACTCTGCCACTTGTTCCACAGCTCTACTCCCAGATCTTTTTAATTCTTATTTGGGGATAACAGTTTTACACACTTTTCTGCCTGTGGAGGCCGATTCTGGAATATGATTATTTGAATCCTGCTATAAAATATGTGTGTGCAGATAGCTCTACCATAAGGCTGACTTACATTTCTTCAGGTGTATATGTAGGATTAATAGGCATTGTGCTCAGGCAGACATGAAACTTCAACATAGATTTGATTTGCATTTCCTTGATTATTAAAGATGTTGAATATTTTCATGTATTCCTTAGACACCTATATCTGTTTTGGGGAATGATCTAGTGAATTCACTTGCTTATTTATTGATAAGATTGTTCTTATGTTGTTTCATTTTTTTGAGTCTATACATCTAGATATTAGGATTTCTTCTGTTACTCAAAAGGCAGGAGTTTAGGCTTATTTTACTTAATCTTAGCAAAAGATGACCTGTGAGCTTCAAATTATTTAATAGATGATTGATTAAAAATTATCAGAAGGATGTGGCTCACACAGGAGAGTGCCTGCCAACAAGTACAAGTTCTGAACTCAGACTTCAGTGTCTATAAAAAAAGAGATATATTTAATTATTTTAAAACAATAAAATTTAATTAGTTTTATACTCTCAAAATATGTAATTCTAAATATTTCACTATTATTCATGGTAAAACTATTGCAAATTTTAGCACAAGCTAACAATTTTAGTTTCTATTTTTTCCTTGGTAATCATTCAAGCCAACAAAACTGATAAAATACAGCTTTGGCCAGGGGCTGGTGGCTCATGTCTGTATTTCTAGCTACTCAGGAGGCTGACATCTGAGGATTGCAGTTCAAAATCAGCCTGAGCAGCAAACTCTGTGAGTCTCATCTCTAAATTACCACCAGAAAAATAGAAGTAGTGCTGTGGCTCAAGCGGTACAGTGCTCTCCTTGAGCTGAATAGCTGAGGGACTGCCCCCAGGCCCCAAGATCAAGCCCCATGACCAACCAAAAACAAAACAAAACAAAACAAAAATCCAACTTTATATAAAGAGGAAGATCAAGCCCCATGACCAACCAAAAACAAAACAAAAAAAAACCAAAAATCCAACTTTATATAAAGAGAAAGAATCTCCAAGTCTTTATTCAAGATTTTTAATGCTTGTGGCAAATGATTTATCCGGTAGAAAGTGGAGAGCTTATATCTGTCATTGTGATAAACTTGTTACTATGTGGTTGATTTTCTCCCATTTATAATTTCATTCATCTAACCTTGTTGAAGATGAAAAATCCATCAAGGACATGACATACTATTTGGCAAAACTCGTAAGTTGAAATGACTATTTTTTTTTTCAAGTTTGGCAAAGAAATTGTGGTTTTCCTTCCCTCTCCAGGATTTGAACAATGAAAAAAAATTTTCCCAAAAGTGAGGAAGACAGTTCATATTCAAATAATTAGAAGATAATGAAAAGAATGTTTAAGACACATAATGTATTTAATTTTGAACCTTCTTCTCAAGAAACTTTCAAGAAACTTAGCAAAAATTGGTTATAGATATTTATATCAAAGAGCTCACTGCAGGTGCCTCATACCTATAATTTGTTACTCAGAAGGATGAGATCTGGGATTGAGAGTGGAGCCAGCATGGAAAAGCAATAATTGCATGGATGATGTCCCCTGCTGTTAGATCATATGTGCCTTCCTCCCATCCTCAATGTGAAGCTGTCTCCCCACATTACCATCCTTATGAAATATTGACATTATCATTGTAATTTCTGGTTTTCTCCTTCAGCATGAAAGGTTCATGGAGCAGGCCACTTTCAGCTGTATTCACATCTGTTTCTCCAGTTGCCTACAACATTGCCTGGTACTTAGTGCTTAGTAGCCTTGTGTAGATGAAACTGCCCTGCTCATGTAATCTCAGAATTCAGTCAGGAAAGCTCATCAAGCTGTGATCTTGTGGTTAATAGTTAATTCTTCTAATTATTTTTTCTTCTTTGTGTATCTAAAGTCCACGTAAGGGTGAGATCAGTGGCTGACACCTATCTGTTGTAATGGTAAAGTTGACAGTGATATCATAGAAGTTTATTGTGAAGCTGCATGAAGACTCATCTACCAAAGCACTGCAAATCATAGCCTCCCACATTCAGGAATAGATTTAACAGCTCTGCAATCAAACCATCATTCTCTCTCTGCTAGATTCACACAGTGTTTCCCTTTCCTATTTAAAATAAAGAAAAATTCAAGACATGCTTTTTTATGTCATTGAATTATGGAAATGTCCTTCCAAACAAAAAAATAAGAATGCCATTAGTGGAATGTAAATACAAGGCAAGGAATAAAACAAGCATAAAATTTCCTAGGGAAAACATCAAAAGTGGCACCTGCTACAAAAGTTGGTCCTTAAAACTAGGACTGGACACTGACACCAGTAATCCTAATATAATATAAGGTAATGAAAGTTTTATTTCTGTGCCAGTCCAGGGGTTTGAACCTGCACTCAGAGCTCTGAGTTCTCTTGCTCAAGGCCAACAATTTACTGCTTGAGTCATAGCTCCATTTCTTGTATATTTGATAGCATAGCGGTAATAAGAATTTCCCAGACTTTTCTGCCTGTGCTGGCTTCAAACTGTGATCCTCGATGTCAGCCTCCTGAGGAGGATTACAGGCATGAGCCACCAGTACCAAGCTAAAAGTTACTTTTGTGAGATATAAAAATAAGATATATAAAGCAACATAAACAAACGAAACATTAGAACAACAAAACTGAAACAAGTTATATAAAAGATATATAAAGACAAACACGAAGGACCCGAGTTCAATCTTCAGGAACAGCACAAAAAAAATAAAGAAGTGTAGAAGAAGAGAAGAAATACTCAGTGACAGAGTTTTAAATTAATCAATCACAAAAGTTTGGCAAAGTAGCAGGGTATAAAATTAACCCTCAAAAATTAATGGCTTTTCTGTATGCCAACAATGAGAAAAGTGTGGCTGAAATTAGGAAAGCAACTCCATTTGTAATAGCTCCACAAAAAATAAAATACTTAGGGATTAACTTAACCAAAGAAGTGAAGGACCTCTATGATGAAAACTTTAAAATCTTGAAAAAGGAAATCAAACAGAACTTAGAAAATGGCAAAACCTCCCATGCTCCTGGACTGGAAAGATTAACATCGTGAAAATGGCAATACTTCCCAAGGCTATATACAAATTCAATGTGATACCTATCAAAATTCCAACGTCATTTTTCAAGGAAATAGAAGAGGCAATCCAAAAATTCATATGGAACAATAAAAGACCCCGAACAGCAAAAATGCTCCTCACCGAAAAGAACACTGCTGGAGGAATATCAATACCAAATTTCAAACTCTACTATTAAAGCCATAGTAATCAAAACAGCTTGGTACTGGCATAAGAACAGACCTCAGGACCAATGGAATAGATTTGAAAACCCAGAAATGAACCGGCAGACCTATAGCCAACTAATCTTCGATAAGGGAGCTAAAATAATAGAATGGAAGAAAGACAGCCTCTTCTGTAAATGGTGCTGGCAAAATTGGTTAACTACTTGTAGAAAACTAAAGCTAGATCCTTATATATCACCCTGCACCAGAATCAACTCCAAATGGATCAAAGACCTCGGAGTCAAACAGACACTCTGAAAACATTACAGGATGGAATAGAAGAAACCTTAGATCTCCTTGGCTCAGGCCGAAATTTTCTGAAAAGAGACCCGGAAACACAACAAATCAAAGAAAGGTTGGACAAATGGGATTGCATGAATTTGCAGAACTTCTGCATGACAAAGGACATAGCTAGCAAAAATAGTAGAAAGCTTACGGATTAGAAGATCTTCACTAGCCGTACAACGGACGAGGGTCTCATATCTAAAATATACTTGGAACTCAAAAAATTAAATCCCCGAACAACAAATCCTCAAAGAAACAACTGCCCAATAAATAAGTGGGCTAATGACTTGAATAGAAACTTCTCTGAAGAAGAAAGAAGGATGGCCAATAGACACATGAAGAAATGCTCAACCTCCCTAGCCATAAAAGAAATGCAAATCAAAACAACATTGAGAAACCACTTCACCCCAGTTAGAATGGCTATCATCAAGAACTCTAACAACAACAGATGCTGGAGGGGATGTGGACAGAAGAGAACCTTACTTCATTGTTGGTGGGAGTGTAAACTTGTTCAAACACTTTGGAAAGCAGTATGGAGGTTCCTGAAAAGACTTCAGATAGGGCTCCCCTATGACCCAGCAATCCCACTTTTGGGCATTTACCCAAATGTTTACAAACAAGACCACACTAAAGCTACCAGCACGACTATGTTTATTCTAGCATTATTTACCATAGCTAAGATATGGAACCAGCCCAGATGCCCCTCAGTGTATGAATGGATCAAGAAAATGTGGTATGTATACACAATGGAATTCTATGCCTCCATCAGAAAGAATGACATTGCTCCATTTGTTACGAAATGGAAAGGCTTGGAAAAAATTATATTAAGTGAAGTAAGCCAAGCCCAAAGAAACATAAGTCCCATGGTTTCCCTTATATGAAATATCTAATATATGTATGAGCCAAGCAGAAAAGGTCAGATAATGTGATGTTAGGAAAATTAACCCTTAGATATGTATTTAAATGTTTTTTTTCTTTCATGCATTTGTTTCTAACGTATTTATAAGATTATTTCTTTGTTGCTTTGTCCCTCCCCCACAGTATAACTCGTGCCTTCACTATATTTGATGTCGGTATAATTTGTGGAGGAGATGGGGAAAAACAAGTCGTTTAAGGATACAGGTGGACCCGGTGCAACTATGAGAAGTACAAGTTGTCATGTCGAAAATGAACTTTACAACTTCGGTGCGGGGAGTGAGGGTGGATTGGTTGGGGTGGCTGGGGGAGGCTGGGAAGGGATGTGAAGGGTAAACAATGGAGGAGGCTGCAATGCTTGGTATGTTGCCCACGTAATTGTAACCCCTCTGTACAGTATGTCCACAAAAATTAAAATTAAAATAATAAATTAATTAATCAATCATTGGTGGCTTACACATGTTGTATTAACTACATAGGAGGATAGCATCAGAAAATAATATGTAAAGGTAAGCCCAAACAGGAAATTCCATTGGCCATTTTTCTGTGTGTGCTAGTCATGGGGGTTGAATTTGTTCTACTTTACTCTAGGTTGGAGTTTTATCAATCTCATTAGTGGAATCACTACCAGCTAATTGGAGATAAAGAGTATCATGGAATCTCCTTTGCAGGCTGGCTTCAAACTTTGATCCTCAGATTTCAGCTCCCTGAATCATTCTGTAATTTCCATTAGACTGTTATCTCCAATGAACCCCGCAAAAGAAGAAAAAAAAAAAAAACAGCTGGAGCTTGACGTGTGGCTCCAATGGCAGAAATGTGACAATGATTTGGGGACATTACCGACACCTTTAGATCAATCTCCAGGAACAGTATACACAAGAATAAAATAAATAAATGAAAAGAAAGGTGGAAGAAGAAAAGAGAGAGCCAATTTCAGAGGTTAAAATGAGCAAAACTGAAATAGGTTACACTTGTTCTTGTAGTTACTCAAGGGTCTCACATCTGAGGATCAGTGTTCAAGGCCAGCCAAGACAGGGGAGTCCATGGACTCAACTCTAATTAGGCAAATACAGTTTAAAAACAAAGCCCCGAATTGAGCTGTGGCTCACATATTAGAGGTCTAGCATTAAAAATATAGTGGGACTGAACTGGGAAGCTGACTCAATGGTCCAGTGCTTGCCTTGCATTCATGATGCCCTGGGTTCAATTCCTCAGCAACACATAAGCAGAAAAAGCCAGAAGTGGCACTGTAGCACAAATGGTAGGGCTCTAGCCTCAAGCTGAAGAGCTGAAGGACAGGGCCCAGGACCAGAGTTCAGGCCCCATGATGGGCAAAAAAAAAAAAAAATTGAGATACAGGTGGACCCATTGCAACAATGAGATGTACAAGATGTTATGTTGAAAAACAAATTTACAACTTTGGCTCACGAGGGTGGTTGTCAGGGCGATGGGGGGGTGGTGGGAAGATGGCTAAGTATGGGAAGGGAAAACAAAGGAGGAGGTAACAATGCTTGATAAGAAATGTACTCATTACTTGCTCATGTAATTGTGAACCCTTTGTATGGCATTTTCACAGTAAAAAGAAAAATAAATAAATAAAAAAGATAGACGAGAAAAAAAATTACTGGGACAATACATAGGCTCTGAATTATAGCCCCAAGCCCAGCATACATGTGGAAATAAAAAAGATCGAAATTAAAATATGCGTTGGAAAATCCAACTAAATTTTCAAAATGAGCATGAGTTTTTGTTTCATGTGTGTAATCCTAGATACAAAGGTAGATAAAAATCTGAGGGTTATGGTGTCTCATCATCAAATCACCAGCAAAACAAACAAACAAGAAAACAGAAGTGAAGCTGTGATTGGAGGTGTAAAGCACCAGTCTTGAGTGAGAAAGCTATGAAACAGTGCCCTGGCGCAGAGATCCAGCCTCAGGATCACAAAAATAGTCATAAGAAGAGAATCTGGTGCTGGTGACTCATTCCTGTAATTCTAAAACATCAGGAGGCAGAAATATGGGAATCCAGTATAAAGGCCAATCCAAGCAGGATAGTCCAGAAGACAGTTGTTTGTGGGCCATCCTGGGGCTAGTACTGTACTACTCCCAGGTTTCTGGCTGTTAATTGGAGGTAAGGATCTTAGACTTTCCTTCTCAACATGGCTTTGAACCATGAAGGTCAGACCACAGCTTCCTGAAACTGTCCAGGAATTGCATGAGTTCCTGCTCCAGGAGCAGCACAACCAAAACAATGAAATTAATAAATGTAAAGAAGGGTAGAAGAAGAGAAGAACCAATAACCGAGGCTTCAATGAGACAAACAGCCAATCACTGATGGCTCATAACTCTAATTCTAGTTACAAAGGAAGCTAAAATCTGAGGATAATATTTAAAGGCCAGACCACTTAGGAAAGTTCATAAGACGTGTGTGTGTGTGTGTGTGTGTGTGTGTGTGTGTGTGTGTGTGTGTATGTCTGTGTGTGAGACCTGTTGCTTGAACTTGTACTGTTTTGCTTAAGGCTCTACTAACCTCAGCTTTTTAGTGGTTATAATTGGAGATATCATGGACTTTCCTGCCCATGCTGGTACAAAGTTTGATCCTCAGATTGCATCCTCATGAATCAGGTCTGGCTCTACATGATAATCATTTCTAGTTAATCATCAAAACAGAAAGAAAACAGGAATTGAGCTGTAGTTCTCCTGGCAAAACTGGGAAAATATTTCCGGGACAGCACCCAGACCCTGAGTTCAAGCCACAGGACAAACACAGAAGAAACAAAAGGAGAACAGAAGTACAAAAGGAAGAGTCAGTGAGAGTAGTTGAAATGAATCAAACATTTGTTGTTCACACATGTTATACGAGTTAGTCAGGAGGATGAAATCTAAGGATCACGGTTCATGACCAGCTCAGGCAGGAAAGTCTATGAGACACATATATCTAATTTGCACCAAAAATAAGTTACAAGCTGTGCTTTGGTTCATGCGGTTGAGTGGTAGTCTTAAACAGAAAGCTTGGAACAGCACCTAAGTCCTAAATTGAAATCCTAGACACACATTTCAAAAACAAAAACAGAAAACAAAACCAGAAACAAAAAAGCAGAAACTAAAAATGATGGGTAAAGAGAAACATAAATGATCATGGGTTTTGGTTCATGTTTATTCCTAGTTATTCACTTTCAAAAAGACACTTACAAAAGAAAGAAAAAAGACCACAAATTATAAAATATGGGAGAAAGCGAAAATTATAATTTCAAAATGAGCCATGGGTTTTTGGTTTATGTGTGTATTCCTAGCTACTAAGAATGTTGAAATTGAGGATGATAGCTCAAAGCCAGCCTGGGCAGGGCAGTGACTGAAATTTTTATCTCAAAGTACCCAGTAAAAGCTGGAAATGAAGGTGTGATAGTAGTTGTAAAGTACTGAAATTCCATGAAAAACTTGGGAAACAATTCCCAATTCAGCCCTAAGTCGACCAAAAACAAAACTGAAAGAAGAGAAGAAATTACCATTTGAAATTTAAGCCTGGGACTGGTAGTTCTTGCTTATTATTTTAGCTATTCAGGAGGCTGAAGTCTGAAGTTACCAGTTAAAAGCCAGTCCAAACAGGAAAATCTATGGGGCTTTTTATATGTGTGTGCCAACCTTGTGCTTGAATTCATGTAGGAGCACTACCACTTCCAAAGTCTTGGTATTTAGTTGATGAAAATACTCTCATGGACTTTCCTACCAAGGATGACTTCAACTACAATCCTCAGATTTCAGCCTCCTATGTCTTGCTGGGCTTTACATGAGACTCTTATCTCCAATTAACCACCAAAAGGAAGAAAAATAAAACCTGGTGTTTGAACTGTAGCTCCAATGGCAGAAATGAGAAAATATATTCTGGGACAGCATCCAGACCTTGATATACACCAACACACACACAAAGTATAAAATAAATAAATGTAGAGAAGGTAGGATAAGAAAAAGACAATTTCAGAGATTAAAATGAGCTAAGCATAGGTGGCACACACCTCTGATGGTAGCCACTTGGGAGATTAAAATCTGAGGATCACATTTGAAAGCCAGCCCTGGTAGAATTCATGGACTGAAATCTAAGTAGCTACTTAAAACAAAACAAAAAGTAATAGCCACAAGTTATGTGGTGGTTCGTGTCTTAGTGTTCTAATCTTGAATAAAAACTTCTGGGCCAGCACTTGATTTTTAGACCCAGGACCAGTATACACAAGGAAATAAAAATACAAATAAAAAGGTATAAGAATGGCGGAGAATGTGGCTTAGTAACAGAGTGCTTGCCTACCATGTTTGAATCCCTGGGTTTGTTTCCTCAGTACCTCATAAATAAAAAAGAATGAAAGTGGCACTGTGGCGCAAGTAGTAGAGTTCTCACCTTGAGTAACAGAAGTTCAGGGACAGTGCTCAAGCCCTGAATTCAAGCCTCAGGATTATGAAAAAGAATAAAAATGTTGTGAGAAAATCCAGGTAAAGTTTCAAAATGAGCAATGCATGAAATTTTGGTCAATATGTGTAATCCTAGTGAGTCAGAAGGCTGAAATCTGAAGGTTGTTGTTCATAGCCAGCCTGGACAGGGAAGTGCATAATTCTGCAACTAACCAGCAAAAAACGCCAGAAATAAAACTGTGGTTGTAGTTGTAAAGCAACAGCCTTGAATGAAAAGCGAATTGAAACCATGCCCTGGCTCAGAGATCCAGCCTCAGCATCACAATAAGAAAATTAAATGGTTGGAAGTAGAGAACCCAGGACTCTTGGTTCATGTCTGTTATTCTAGAAATGCAGGAGGCTGAAATATAAGATCTTATGTGAAGGCACACCCAATCAAGAAATTCCAGGAGACTGTTTTGTGTGTGGTGGCCACACTGGGGATAGGTTTTTGTTGATTGATTGGAGATAAGAATTTCATGGATTTTCCTGTCCAGGCTGCTTTCAAACCATGATGGCCAAATTTCAGCCTCCTGAGTCAGGCCAACACTTGCATGAGTTCGAGCTCCAGGCCCAACACAAACAAAAAGAATGAAATAAATGAAAAGAAGGATGGAAGAAGACAAGAAAGACCAAGTAACAGGAGTTTCACTGGGGACTCATATTTGTAATTCTAGCTACTTAGGCTAAAATTTGAGGATACTGTTTAAAGCTCAGCTCAAGTATAGGTGTTCATAAGACGTGTGTGTGTGTGTGTGTGTGTGTGTGTGTGTGTGTGTGTGTGTGTGTGTGTGTGTGTGTGTGTGTTTGGCAGTCCTGGTGCTTGAACTTGCACTATTTTTCTCAATAATCTACAACTCCAGATTTTATTGGTTCATTGGAGAAAAGAGTGTCATGGACTCTCCTCAATTTTCAGCCTCCTGAATCTGGCTTAGCTATACATGATTCTTTTCTCTCCAATTAACCTTCCCACAAAAGCCAAATGTTGTGGTTGGTCCCATGTATGCCCTGAGACAACATCTGAGCTTCAATTTCCACTCCCAGGAAAAGTAAAAAAGAAAAAAAAGAAAAAAAGGTGGAAGCAAGCACATATTAATGTTTTAAAGTGACCCAAATGTTGATGGTTATATGTGTAATCCTTTTTACAAAAGAGGCTGACAACTGACAATTGCAGAGTCAAGTCAGTCTAGGAAGGAACATGCTTGAGATTCTTATCCTCAGCTCCACAGCACAAAGCCTTGAGCTGTGGCTGAGGTGGTAAAGCACCAATCTTGAATGTAAAAGCTAAGATATAGGCCCCAGAGACAGAGGTCAAGCCACAAGACCCATAAAATTTTCAAAGGAGAGAGGATGAAGATAGGCTGAAATCTGAGAATCATTGTTCAAAGCTACCCCATGCAAGAAAGTCCATGAGGCTTTCTCTGTGTATGCATCTGTGTGCTATGTTTGGCTTGGAATTATGCTGTTTTGTTCAAGGATAGAGCTTTACCACTCCCAGTTTTTCAGTGATTAACTGGAGTTAAGAGTCTCATGGGATATCCTGCCTTGGTTGGCTTTACACCGTGATACTCATATTTCAGCCAACTGATTCATGCTGGGCTTTGCATAAGACTCATCTCCTATTAACTACCAAGAGTTAAAAAAAAAAAAACCTGGAGTTGAGGTGTGGCCCAAGATGCAAACTGGGCAGTCACATTCTAGTACAGCACCCAGGGTTTTAGTTCAAGCACAAACACAAAACAAATATTGCCACAAGCTATACTTTGGCTTATGAGCAAAGCCACTACTCTTGAAGAAAAAGCTCTGGAATATAGCCCCAGGACAAAAACATATACAAAAGTAAAAAAAAAAAAAAAAAAAAAACAAGGAAAATTTTAACAAGATAAAGTGGAAAAAATATTAATATTTTAAAATGACCAATGGGTTTGTAGTTCATGTGTGTAATTGGAGCATCTCAGGAAGCTGAAATCTGAGGATCACTGTTTGAAGCCAGACTACCCAGAAAAGTACATTAGAAACTAATGTCAAATAAACAAAAAAAGCTAGAAGTGAAGCTGTGGTTGAATTTGTAAAACATCGTCCTTGAGTCAAAAAGCTAAGAAATAGAAGGGCACTGCTGCCTCTACACTGTAATCACAGGAGGCTGAGATATGAAGACCATGGTTCAAATCCAGCCTGGTCAGGAAAGTTCATGAGACTGTTGTACTCCAATTAACCACCAGATAACCTGAAGTGGCTCTGTAGGTCAACTGGTAGAGCATTTGCCTTAAGTTGAAGACCACAAAGACAGCACCCATTCCGAGTGTTCAATCCCTACCCCCATTCAAAACAATTAAGGAACAGCAATGTGGCCCAAAGAACAGGTCTACTGGACAAAATAAAACGTACTGAGGTTGAAGGCAAGAAAAAGCTGGTTAAAAATATTAAAATAAGATGGGCACCAGTGGCTCATGCCTGTAATCCTAGCTACTCAGGAGGCTGAGATCTGAGGATCACAATTCCAAGCCAGCCCAGACAGGAAATTCTGTGAAACTCTTATCTCTAATAAAGCACCAGAAAAGTGAAAGTGGTTCTATGGCTCAAGTGGTAGACTGTTTGCCTTGAGCTGAAGAGCACAGAGACAGCACCTAACCCAGAATTTAAGCCCCATGAATGACCAAAAAAATTAAAATGTCTGCGGTGGATTGTTCATGCCTTTAAATCCTAGCTACCCAGGAGGCTGAAATCTAAGGGTTGTAGTTCAAATCCAACCCAAGCAAGAAAGTCCATGAGACTTGTTAATGTAATTACAATACTAGGGCTTGAACTTGCCCTGTTTTACACAAGGCTAGATACCGTTCTACTACCCGCAGCTTTTTGGTGATTAATTGGAGATAAGAATCTCAGACTTTGCTGCTCAGACTGGCTTCAAATCAAGATCAGCTTTCAGCCTCCTTAGTTGTGCTGGGATTTGCATGAGACTTTTCAAAAGAATGAAGCTGGAAGTTTATCTGTGGCTCAATTGGCAGAACTAAGAAAAATCTCTGAGACAGTGGCTAGTCCTTACATGCAGAAAAAAAAACATAAAAATTTTCTTTTTTTTAATTTTTATTTTTTATTGTGAACATACTATACAGAGAGGTTACAATTACGTGGGCAAGATAATGAGTACATTTCTTATCAAGCATTGTAGTCTCCTCCTTTGTTTCCCCTTCCTATCCCTTCCCATCCTCTCCCACTCCCCCACCCAATCCTCCCCGCTACCCCCGTTCCTCCGCACCAAAGTTGTAAAGTTCATTTTTCGATGTAACGACTTGTACATCTCATTGTTGCAATGGGTCCACCTGTATCCCTATTTAAATGATTTGTTTTTCCCCTTCCCCTCCACAAATTATACCAACATCAAATACAGTGAAAGCAGGAGTTATACTGTGGGGGAGGGACATACAAAGCAACAAAGAAATAATATTATAAATGCGTTAGAAACAATCGCATGAAAAAAAGAAACATTTGAATACATATCTTTGGGTTCATTTCCCTTACATTTTCAAAAGTAAATAATAGTAGTTGTATAATATAGAAAATAATCAAAAACCGTGTTTAATATGATACAAAGGAAAACTATGTTTCTTTTTAAATGTAGCAAATGAGAACATAGTATAAAGTTTCAAAATGACATGCTGAGAGTAAGGGAAAAAGGAAAAATTTAAAAATTCATGTAAATATTAAATACAAGCTGACATGACCAAAATATAATGTGATCAGAAACTTATCTCCCAGTTATCTATCACTTGCAATTACTTACAAATAATTGTCCCTCCAGTTTCAGCAGTAACCATGGAAATTTAGACATGACCTCTCTATGCAGCCCAGACTGTGTAAGGGTCTTCCTGTTTTAGCCTCTTGAATTAGATCTGCAGGCATTGCCCTCATTTTAATATATGAGGTTTCCTTTAAAATTTAAAATTAATATTAAAATAATGGATTGTCTGTAAAGCATGACTAAACATCAGAGATCCACCAGAGATCCTCTGAGGGATACAATCAAAATATTAGGAAAGCACCTACCACTCAAGGTAGGTAACAGAAAGATGATTTAGCATTTTTTGGATGTGCTGGGGATGAACGCAGGGCCTCATGCTTGTTAGGCACGTATAAAATTCAGTGACATTAATTATACGCACACCATTACCTCTATTTGTGAACTATCTTGTTGATACTGATGGAATCCACACAATCATTGAGTAATAATCACCCCAATGACCTGCCCCAGAAATTTTAATCTTCCATTTTCTCTTATAAAATGGTTTAGTAAATGTTTCACATAAATAGTAGATTATTTTTTGTGTCCATCCGTGACAGATATATATTAAATGCAGCATTTTTGTGGATGGCATAATCCATTAATGCTTACCTCATATTTTGTAAACCTGTATATCTGATAGACACTCCAGGTAATTCCAGCTTCTGACTAATGTGAACTTCGCTGTTATTATTGGCATATGAGCTATTAGTTTTTTCTTTTCAGTTCTTTGGATTATGCAATGAGCAATGGAATTGCTGGGTAATGTGGTAATGCTATGTTATGTTAGAAGAATGGGTCATATTGTACCATAATTGCTATATCACTTTTCATCATCACAGAAATGTACAAATGGTCAATAAAATGTATTTCAAACGTATTTCAAATGTATTTCAAACATTCCACAGATGTGCCCTAAAAAATCATTTTTTTTTACTTTTTACTTGCTTTTATTTAGGCCATGCAGGCCTGGACCTATGTAGCATTGTCTAGAGCTGAAGTGAGAACAATACCAAATGAAACTGACCTAGCCTCCAAAAACATTTAAGCTAGTAGCCATTTTTCCTAGAGATAAAATTTAGTGATTATATGCATTTTTACTCTTCTAAAATAAGGTTTTGAATTTTAAAATGACTTATATATATGTAACACCTCTGTGTACCTTCTTTTTAATAAGAAGAAAAATTATATTTACAAAAAATATAAAAGGACAAAAAAGCTTCTCAGCAGGAAAATACATTACAATCACAGTCTGATTCTGACCCAAGCACATACAATACAATACAAAAAATAATACAATAAGAGCTCATCTAAAGTAAAATGAAGAGTAAGGCCAGGCGCAGAGGTCAAGTGGTAGAGCACTAGGTTGCCCAGCACCAGCCTCTGAATCAAAACCGCAGTACTGCCAAGGGATAAAATAAAGTATTAAAGTTAAGGAAACATGCAGATAAAATATGATGGACACCAAAGAAGGACACACCTGTAATCACAACACTTGGGAGATTAAGCAGTAGAATTATGAAGTTAAGATCACACTTGGCTACATAATGAGACTACATCTTAAATAACATAGAATAAAATAAATCAAACAAAAATTTTAATGACTAGGGTGTAGTTGAAGTGTAATTAAAGTAGTTTTTGTATGCACAAAAATTACATGCTTTGATAACTACAACTTTCAGTTTACACTGCAGTACAAGGTGCTCAGTGGCTGGAATCCCTCCTGAGGAACTCTATGGCAGTTGATGCACTTGTATTCTTGGCTGGACTGAGGGTTTTGCTAGGCAAACAGTGTTTTGATCTCAATTCGTGGATCCCACTTACAACTCTTTTTTTTTAATACACCACCTACAAATCTCTCCCATCTCAATAACAGGGCCTTTTGGATTTCAAGTGAATTTATCTTTGATATCTCTTAGGGTTCTCCTCCCCTTTGTCTGGAACTGCTCTGTTCCTGGGTCCACATTCAGCAGCTTATTCTGAGAAGAGTTGTAACTATTTGCTAGCCATCTCTATCCACTGCCATCTCCACCCCAAATTAGTCTTTGGTATCAGTATGAGTAAGGTCAGAGGATAGAGCCAGCCTGGGCTGGCTTTGAACCATGATCCTCAGACCTCAGCCACTTGAATAGCTAGGATCACAGGAGTGAGACACTGGCACCCGGCCATCATTTCTTTCTTCCAGGAAAATTTAGGGGGGTGGAATAGCACAGCAGCACATATATTTGATAGCAACTGCCCCAGGGTGAACCAGATGTTCAGATAAAACCACTGACTTTGATATTGCCTTTGGTATTCAACAGGATATTGTTGGAATTAAGGTATCTGTGTGTGATTCTGTTCTGGTATGGGTAATGAACAGCACTTACAATTTGTGTGAAGAGCCTCTTGGTTTCATCTTCATATAGGCGGCAGGATTTTGAGATCCACCCCAGAAGGTATCCCCTACTGGCCAGTTCCATTGATGAGATACATATACTCTTCCTTCTCCATCACCTGGTACAACCTGATGGTGTGTTTGTCCCATACCTTCTTAAAAATGTCCACTTCATTCTTTAATTGATGACTGGAGGACTCTTGCTGTTATGCCATGGTTGCAGGACCTCCCCCCCGCCCCGCAAGAAGACCACTGAGAGTCAGACTCTACAGCTGTTTTATTTAAATGGGCTGCAGCTTGGGCCTCATCCTACACTCTGACACAGCGGAGCCTAGGAGGAGAGCCCCGAGCTAAGGATTTGCAGGTCTTATAAAGGCACACAATCAACCAAGTGTTTGTATTACCACCACATGTTGCTTTGCTAGACAGACACAAGCAAAAAGTGGTCACTGTCTCAAACTTTAGCCTTTCAATCCCCCCCCCCCCCCGCGCTTGATTTATGGTCCTGAGCCACAATCTTGTGGCTCTGGCCCAAAACTAAATTTCAACAGCTCTTGATCTTGAACGAGTATACCAATAACAATCAGTCCATTTATCTTTTCTTGCGTATGCGGAGTGGTTAGGTCGGATGCTTGGAGACTTCCCATGTTTCCTGATGGTCATCCAGGGCAAAGGGGTCAGCTGGTCTGGCATGGGAGCAGTGGATCTAAGCAGCAACGCCGTCCACTTTAAGGGCAGTGGGTGTAGCCAGTAGCACCATGTAAGGTCCCTTCAATCGTGTTTCCGGAGATCGCAAGTTGTGCCTTCGAACAAACACCCAGTCTCTTGGTTTAAACAAATGTGGGATAGGAATAGAAGCAGAATCATATAATTCTCTAAGCTGGGGCCACATACTCTTATGCACCAGCTTTAAATAGTCAAGCTTACACAGAAATTCAGTATCATCCAAATCAGCAAGCAATTAAAGACAAGCCAATAGGATGAATTTCTTATTCTAAACAAAGCAAAAGGAAGGAGCGATACCCCGTCTACACCAGTCTCCAAGGCCAATTTAGTTAAGGTCTCTTATAGAGTCTGATTCATACCTGCCCTGAACTCTGGGGTCTATAAGCACAGTGCAATTTCCAATCCATCCCCAATGTCGGAGCTATTCGCTGACTTACTTTTGAGACAAAGGCCAGTCCATTGTCTGACCTATTGGGGGATGGGAAGCCATACCTGGGTAGAATTTCTTCCAGGATCTTCTTAGCCACGACATTTGTGGTCTCATGCTTTGATGGGTAGGCTTCAACCCATACTGAAAAGGTTTCTACAAAAACTAGCAAATTTTTATATCCAAATTTTCCAGTTTTAATTTCTGTGAAGTCTATTTCCCAATACACACCTGGCCTATCTCCATGGAGGCAAGCTCCTTTAGTAACCGGCTGATTGGGGGCATTGGTGAGCTGACAGGCTTTACAATTTTTCACAATGTCCTCAAGAGTTGATTCCCTTGCCTAATTTTTACTTCTGAGTGTCAGAGCAAGTCCTGCATTCTTCAGGTTCCCATGTGAGAGACCCGATGGATTCTCTTAAGAATCCCCTTGCCCAATCTTTGTGGCAAGGTAAGTTTTCCCTCACCAGTTTTCCACTAGTCTTTTTTTCCTTCTCTGCCAGGGGGTTTATAGGCCATGGGAATTTTCTTTATCCACTCCAAGTCTTCTTGGGAGTACTGAGGCTCAGGAGGCAAAGCTCGTGGCGCTGGGTATACTAGAGTCAGTACTTATGCTCTGGGCTGGAGGGCCGCCTCCTTAGCTGCCTGATCAGCCAAGTTATTTCCTTTGGTTATTGAATCAGTTCCCTTTTGATAGCCTGGGCAGTGCATAATGGCAATATTTGCTGTTTCCCATTGGGCACAGATGAGGCTTAAATTTTCTTGTTTTTAATAGTCTTTCCCTCAGCTGTCAGCATCCCCCTCTCTTGGTAAATGGCTCCATGGACATGCACGGTGGCAAAAGCATACCGACTGTCTGTGTAAATGTTTAGTCTCTTCCCTTTTCCCATTTGTAGGGCTTTTGTTAGTGCCACTATGTCTGCTCTTTGTGCAGATGGTCCCTGGTGGAGTGCTTCTACCCACGCTATCACAGTGTCCATGGTGACTGCTGGGCCCGTATACCTTTTTCCATCTCGAATGAAACTGCTGCCATCTGTGAACCAGGTATGCTCAGCATGCAGTAGTGGTGAGTCCAACAAATCTGGCCTCTTTTCCTTGGCCCGGTTTCTCTTTTCATGCTCCATTTTACGTTTCTGTCCTTCCTTTCCTGTCTTTGCTCCTCTGTCTCTCTTATTGTAAACCTTTCCTGCCACGGCTACTAGATCCCTAATTATAGACTGTCTAGAGCCTGCAACTTTATGTCTGGTGCAGCTTGATTTACATAGGCAAACATAATCATCTGAGCCGACTCCTGTGTCTCAAGATCATATTGAGTATATTGACTAAAAGCTTCCAAGAGCCGCTCAAGATATGCTGCTGGACTTTCACTTACTCCCTGTCTTATATCATAAACCTTGGCCATATTAGTAGGTTGGCAAGCCGCCACCTTGAGACCTGCCAACAGAGCCTGGCGGTAGATGAGGAGATGCTCCCTACCTTCAACTGTCTTGTAGTCCCATGTTGGTTGGATCTCAGGAAAATAGGCAGCCATCAGGGCAGGATCCGTGATGGGCACTCCCGTGGGGCCACAGATATGTTTCTGGGCCGCTTCAAAGATATGGTCTCTCAATTCAGTGGTAAAAAGAACTTGTAAAAGCTGACTGCAATCATCCCAAGTGGGCTGATGAGTAAAGAGAATAGTTTCAAACAAACGAATTAAATCCTAGGGTTTCTCAGAAAAGGGGGCATTTTGGATGCACCAATTGTATAGAGCATTGGTAGAAAATGGACACTATTGTGTTGCTGTTGACCATCCACATCCATAGTACCTATGGCACGTAGGGAAAAAAACAGCTGCATTAGATGGGGGGTTGATCCCACTGCGGCATTGAGTGACTGGCCCCTCAGAAACTTGAAGGGCAGGTGCCAAGTGTTCTATAGCTCCCTCCTCCTCTTCATCATTCTCAGGTTCTGCAAAAGGAACCTGGGAAGGGGAGTATTGGGGAGGAAACATTTCTTCTTCCAAGTTATCTCCCTGAAAAACCAGGGGTACACTTTCTTTTCCTCTTTCTTAGTTTCTTTTTGTAAGTCTAGGGGGCTAGATGGAGTGTTGCCCGTGGTTTCCAGTCCTGTCAGTCATACAGTCCATAAAACAATAAACAGTACAAACAAAACACATGCAGGCCTGACAGTTACAAAAAAAAAGCTTACAAAGTGGAGATCTCCCAAATTGGTCCACTGACTCCTGTCATGGTGGCGTTCCATACCCATGCCCCACAGCAGAAGGAACAGACCCACAGTGGGCGAGTTGGGCTTCGGTTAGAAGGCTCTCTTGGTCAGTTCCGGCCCAACACCAAACCAACTCTCGCCCCACAATTCACACGGCGGGGTTCCAAGGACCCCGCCCCACCCCCCCGGCCCCACACAGCAGGGTTCCAAGGACCCCTGCCTCACACGGCAGGGTTCCAAGTACCCCCGCCCCAGACGGCGGGGTTCCAAGGACCCCCCCCACTCCAAATGGTGGGGTTCCAAGGACCCCTGCTCCACACAGCAGGGTTATCCCCTCCCCACAAGAGGATCTGGGACATCTCCCAGTTCCTCCAGTGTTGTCATGCAAGCAGGTCCACTTTGACAAACCTTTACGAATTGGAGGGGCCATCCTCACAAGGGAAAATGAAAGTAAAACAGACAAACGAGAGGACAAGGCAAATTAACCAAGACAGTGCTGTTTACCTTTGGAGTCTGAGGTCTCCGGGGTCTTTGGGGGGTATCCCAAACCAGCCCCCACTAATATGTTATGCCATGGTTGCAGGAACTCCCCTCCCCCTGCAAAAAGACCACTGAATGTCAGACTCTACAGCTGTTTTATTTAAACGGGCTGCATCTTGGGCCTCGTCCTACACTTCGGTACAGCAGAGCCTAGGAAGAGAGCCCTGAGCTAAGTATTTGCAGGTCTTATAAAGGCACACAATCAACCAGGTGTTCGGATTACCACCACGTGTTGCTTTGCTAGACAGAAACAAGCAACAAGTGGTCACTGCCTCAAACTTTAACCTTTCATCCCTTCAGGAGTATTTTAACTGCCACTTCCATGTGTGTGAGGTGTGGATAGCCAGCTTCACTTGTCCATTGGTACCATGGTCAATGAGCTCTTTCATCTGGTATTGACTGATGATCTCTTCATTCAAGGATATTGAGGATGATTCTTTGTATTCTTCCATCCTTCTGCTATGATGGCAGGTAGCAAGTCTACCTAAAATTAACTAAATAAAATAATGGAAACACAGAAAAAATAAAAAGAAATACCAAAACCAAACGACAACTCACACCCCCCCCCCCCACCATATCAGAAAAATCATGAATTTTGCTTTGAGTCATTCCAGCATGTCACTAATCAAGAGCTCCTAGAGGTGTTAACTCACATAGGTTGGAGCACAGTGGCTTCCTATATACACTGCATGACCTCTCAAAAGGGAGATATCGCAGCCCATCACAGTGACATCATAGAAGAAATGGACCAATCAGAGTCTGGGCCAGTGAAGTCAGAGAAAAAGTGGACCAATCATAGCTTGCCAGCATTGATACTCTAGCCCATAAGCTTCAAAGACTGTTGCTAAGGACTCCATGTGGGCTTGAGGTTGCTCTGGTCATTGTTATGCCATTCCTGAAACTACTAGGACAGTGGTCAAAGTCCTCTGATCTTGTAGAGGACTCCTGAATCTCATACATTGCTTCTGTGGAGACACTGGCCAATAGCCTCCATGCTTGATGGCCACCTTATCCTATATTTGTTCCAGCAATGACATGGCAAGATGACCTCCGTCCTACTCAAGGACAGCTCTCCTACAATTTGCTTCTGAGGTTACAAGGCCCAGGCTGTCTTTGAGCCACAATCCTCACAATTCACCTTCCTGAGTAGTTAAGGTTATATGCCTGAGCCATCATTAGGTACTTAGCTCATCTCTCTCACATTTGGGGGAAGTATATATATATATTTGTTAGAAAGGTTGGTATTAGATATGTCCTTTTAACACCTTAAATGGGTTGCCCTTGCTGTCTAATATTTAATCTAGTGTTTGATTAGAAATTTGTCATAATATGATTGAAGATCCCTTGTGTGATGAGTTGTGTCTCTGTGCTTTGGGAGGTTTCCTGTCTTTGTTTAATTAGAATGTGTCTTAGTGTGGACCTGTGTAATTATGTTAATTGTCTTCTTTAAGCTGCTAGATTCCTGGATAGAAGGGTTCATGCTTTCAATCAAATTTGGGAAGGATTTGGTCATTATTCCTTCAAATACTATGTATTTCGTTTTTTTTTATCCCTGTATGTTATACATATATACATTATACATTGTACATACAATGCATATTCACATTGTATATTTGAATATACATATATATGCCTACATATTTATAGTATATATACATTTATATACATATATTTTTCACATAACTTCCACTTTTGTGATTGTTTATGGTAGGAAGTCTAGATTGATCTCAGCTACTCCATCAGAGTTAGAGTTAGGAGTTTTCCTTTTTATTTCTTGGTGAAAATATGCATTTCTCAGCAAGGATATCAAAACCGGTACAAATAAGAGCTAGCTTTGAGTTTTCTCTCTCTCTCTCTCTCTCTCTCTCTCTCTCTCTCTCTCTCTCTCTCTCTCTGTCTCTTTCTCTCTTTCTCTCTCTCTTTCTGATTTCCTGCCTCTGTTTCCAGCTCTCTGAGCACAGGACCATTGCTTACCAAGTTGTTTTATTGTGTGCTGTGATCTACAAGTGTGCGCACAGTCATGTTCTGCTTCAAAGGTCACCATGCTGCACCTGGAAGAGGAGCTGTCTACAAAGTCAGCCTGCATGGGTGTGCCTGCCTCTTTCTTGAGGTCAGAGTCGCCATAGCTACTGGGGTGGCCTTAGTAGATGCTCATGTGCCCGGACTGCTGACTGCTGAATGTGGGCGACTCAAGCACAGCCTCTTTATTTACCCAAGTCAGAAGTCTGTGTTGGATCCTGGGGGCACTGCCCTGTTGGTGACTGTGCTAGGAGGAAGGCTGTGGGTAGCAGGAGCCTCAATGTGGCCTGACATCTGGGGAAGAGAAAGAATAGGTCAACTCTAAAGGGAAAAAGAATGAAGAAAGAAAAGAAGCAGTAAAACTTTTATCAATTAAAAACACAAGAGTTTGGAAGTGGAAAAGCAGTGGAAATATTCTAAATAACAATAAAAATTGCTAACATGGATAGAAGATGGATCACATTTTGTCATATATAATTTTGAAAAAAACATACTAGGAATGAAAATTTAAAAGTCAAAATTTAAAACACTATTTGGATTATAACTACACAGTATAGCTCAGTGGTTAAACATTGGCCTAGCATATGTGAAGCAATGGTGTGATCTCTTAAACATTACAAAGCACACACACAAAAACCACAAGAACACACACACACACACACACACACACCACATACACACATTTGGAATATTGATATTATCATATTAAACAGAGGAAATTATCACAAATAGAAAATGTAGGTTAATATATGAAATAATAATATTTCTCGTCCTATTTAAAAGTTTAGTAGAAATAAAATAATCACAATAGATTCTTATAGATTAAGTAAACTGAAAATTAAGCAATAGAAGACATGAGAACCTTTCCAAATAAGTTTTAAATAATAAACATTTTGACACATGTATCCTTTCATTTTGACAAAAAATTGATGCTAGTGGTGTTTTAAATCAAGATTTAGAATATTATAACCAAGTCCTCTATATCTCGCTAGGGGTGGTTATATCTCTAATCATTTCTCTCTGAATATTTTTATAATAAGATATTATAGTTGCTCAGTCTCTCCCGAATTACAAACCCTATTTACATTTCCCACCATACCTAGAAAATAGCAGCCACAAATCACCATGCCCAGCTCAAACATTTTTTTTTAAGTTAAGTAAAAATATTTCCAAAAATCACCAGGTAATGAAACTTTTCTTAATAAAGTATGTGCTTCTTAAAAATACAGTATTTGCTATCTGGACAAATATGTTTACATCTATAAGAAATAAATTTTTTAAATTTACCAACCGTATAAAAATTCAAAAAATAATTTTTAAATATTCACTTTATAAATATTTTAAAAACAAAATATATGTGTCTGAATAATTTACATGTGTAAAAATCATGCAAAATTATATTAACTAGTCCTACAACTCTGAAAAAAGAATTATCCTGAAGAAACAGAAGAAAATATTTAAGTTCAAAATTTGAAATTTAGAAAATAAAATGAAATGTACTTTTTAGATGACTAAAGTAACTGTAAACCCTCTGCATACAAATTTTCTTATAAAAATGCATGAACAAAGAAAGCAAAAGCACTCATTGATCAATAGCAACAGCAAAAGCATCAGTAGTTCTTTTTTTGAGCATACAAAAAAAATCGATGGAAGAGATAACAACGTTCCTTCCATAAGCTGGGTAGGGAGGTGAAGGGTAAACAAAGGAGGAGGCTGCAATGCTTGGTAAGAAATGTATGCATTATCCAGCCCATGTAATTGTAACCCCTCTGTACAGTATGCTCTCAAATAAAATAAAATAAAATTTAAAAATAAATAAATAAATAAAAAAAGAAATGCACTTATTTATGTAACTGTAACACCTTTGTACATTACCTTTACAATAAAATTAAATTGAAATTAAAATTAAACCAAACAATATACCAATAAGAATTCTTGCCGGGCGCTGGTGGCTCACGCCTATAATCCTAGCTACTCAGGAGGCTGAGATCTGAGGATCGCGGTTCAAAGCCAGCCCGGGCAGGAGAGACCGTGAGACGCCTATCTCCAATAAACCACCAGAAAACCGGAAGTGGTGCTGTAGCTCAAGTGGTAGAGCGCTCGCCTTGAGCTGAAGAGCTGAGGGACAGCGCCCAGGCCCAGAGTTCAAGCCCCACTACCGACAAAAAAAAAAAAAAAAAAAAAAAAAAAGAATTCTTATAAGCCATTGGTTAAAACCTTTGTAAAAAATTGCCCTAAGTACCCAAGGAATATATTTTGATGATGCTACTTTAATAATTAAACTTCAGTAGAGAAGCAAAAAGTGTAAAAACTGTTACAAAGTAAAGTAATTAATCAGAATATGTTACTATTCATAATAATCATAAGCTGAATTTATAGGGATAGTCAAATATGTAAGAAATGAGACAATTTGCCATATATTTGCACTTAATATGTGAGAAAGAATTTTCTAGGTCTTAAATATATCTTAAGCTTAATACTCAAAACTTAAAATATATATTAAATTTAATAAAGAACCTATTCTGTCACATCATATGATAATCAGATAAAGCTGATATTAGAGCAAAGAACAGATTCTACTAAGTTTTTGTATGTTAATGTATATACTTATTTTGGTTGTGGGAAACTGTGGGGATTTCGACTTGAGTTATTGCTCATGCTAGGCAGGCGTCATATCAGTGGTTAATTTTAGGATAGGGGTTCCCTTTCCACAAGAACATGCATCTGATCTGTCATTTTAGCCTTCCCATCATCAATGGAATCAGAGTTGCAGACCAACTTGTCTAGCTTCCTACCTTGCCTGGCCTGGATTCCGCAGTCCTTCCAATCTTAGACTGTAGATAGTGCAGTGTGGTGGAAATGATCCAATGCACCCAGCTATAGATTGAGAAGGAGGTCCACTAAAATTTCGGCCTGGTTCTATTCTCAAGGCTCCTCAGTAGTTACGAGTAGAGGTGGGAGCCCATGGTGCCAAGCAGTAAGAGTATTTTCTAAAGTAACTAGACATATATATGACTTGTGATTACCTCAGGAAAAAAATTAAAAAGCAGTGAAGCATAGAGGACAGACAGAATTTTAACTAGCTACTCAGAGGCTGAATCAGCTTAGGTAGCTACTCGAGAGGCTGAGATCTGAAGGCCACTGTTCAAAGCCAGTCAAATCATGAAAATACATGCGATTATCTCCAAAAAACCAGAAGTGGAACAGTGGCTCAAGTGGTAGACCATTACCTTTAGACAGAGAAGCTGAGGAATAATGCTTGCGCAGTATGAAGCCTCAAGAATAATGAATGTATGCATGAGCACATGCACATGTGTGTGCGGGGACTCGCACGAGCGTCCACACACATGCACACAAACACACACAAATGAGTATTTCAATGTGAAGTTCTTTCATTTTAACCTTGCTGTACTTTATTTCCCTGTATTAGTTCACAAATTAACAAAATCAGCTAACCACCTATTTACATACAACTCATGTTTCTTTAAAGTCTACTCTCTTTTTGGAAGCCTGCTTTTATTTGACCCAAAAGTAAATTATTCAGGAAGTCAGTTCTTCTCTCTCAAGTCTGTTGTATTAGATGATTTTTAGGTTCCTCCTAGGAACATGATTTTGTGTAATCCTGCATGAAGCAACATAACCCTGTCAAACAATTAATAATAGGCTTTTCTCCGCCTGGCGAACATCTGTAGTTTTACTAACTTCATAAAATTCATGATCTGTCTGTGTATGACAAAGACTGCTAGGCAAATAAAAAGACCCTTCTCAGAACTTAGCATTTGTATACTATTCATAGGTATGAGGTGTTTAAATATTACTGAATTTTTTTTGGAATAAATAATATTCATCTTGACTATCTTGAGAAAGAAAAATTAGTTTCTCAGAGCTTCAGGTAAGAACATGAGTGAAAGGAACAAAAGGAAAAGTGAAGAACAATAATCCATATATTCAAATGAAACAAAACAACCCAAGAAAACACAAATTAATTCAGTACTCAAGAACCTGCAGGAAATGCAAATATAAAAAAAAATCAACAATGACAAGCTTATGAATATCCTTAATCCATGGGAGTGAACTGTTGTAAGGATAGTGCTTAAAGCCCAGACTGGACAGAAAGATCTGTACACAATGCCACGCACCTGTTATTTTAAATTCCAGGAAGAATAACATAAAGTGTACTGAGCCCCAAATCAGATACAAGTAGGAAGCCAGATTCTATCTGAAAAATAATCAGGATAATTTAAGTCTGAGGACATGACAAAATGGTAAGAACAACCATTTCGGGGGCACAAGACACTCAATTCAAACTCTAATATTATGGGTATTAAAGAAAAAAACTATGGTTTTAAATAATTGGAATAATGGTAAGATTTGAGTATTTGAGTGGAGAAAAATCCATGAGAGAGATAGAATGAACCCACATTGCAATACTTTCTACTTAAGTGATAATGTTTTGTGGTACTTCAGACAAAACAGTTACCTTGCTAATGAGTATGGATTTGCACTTGGGTGATGGAAATACTCTACTTACACAGGGGTAAATTAAATAGATTTTTGGGGGTAGATTGTACTTCTTGAACTAAGACCCTAGATGATGTCCCTGAGCTTTTTCTCTCAAGGCTACCACTCTACCACTTTCAGCCACAGTTCCAATTCTGATTTTCTGTTGGTTGTTTGGAGATAAGAGGCTCATGGACTTTCCTGCCCAGGATGGCTTCAAACCACAATCGTCAGATCTCACCCTCCGAGTAACCAGAATTCCAGCCATGAGTCATCAATGATTTTAATAATTTAGTAAATTGTGCAGTTACAGAAGTTATAAATTATCCTTATAACCTGTGTAATATATGTGTGTGTATATGTCAATGCATATGGATAGAAATATTTTAGCATATTTTTGTATCTACAATAGAGTTGTGAAATCATCCTTCATTATAAAATAAAATGGTAGCCGGGCGCCGGTGGCTCATGCAATCCTAGCTACTCAGGAGGCAGAGATCTGAGAATCGCAAGTCAAAGCAGACAGGAAAGGAAAGTTGGAGAGATTCTTATCTCCAATAAACCACTCAAAAACCGCAAGGGGCACTGTGGCCCAATTGGTAGACTGCTAGCCATGAGCTGAAGAGCTGAGGGAGAGCGCCCAGGTCCCAAGTTCAAGCCCCACGACAGACGAAAAATAAATAAATAAAAATAAAATAAAATGGAAACAAAAGTTAATAAGGAGCAAAACAAAGAGAATTGTCACAGGTTTCTTGTTGTTGAATGTAATATGAATTGTGAGAATCAGTTTGGCAAAATCATCTCTACTTTAACAAAATGGATAATAGCTATTAAATCCAATCCATCTATTTGCCCATATTGTGCATCCTCACACATGAGTGTCAAAATCAAACCACAGTTTCTGCCATTGTATTTAACTCACCTGTTATAAGTTAGAGGATAGATGAAGTAATCAAATAAAGATTAAAATAATAGTATGTGAGGCTATGAGTTAAAGCTGAAAATGATTTTAAGTATGATAATAGCTTATTAAATTGCATATTTCTTACTTTTACTCTATTGTCATGTCCCTCATTCCCACATTAGAAAAGTACATAGAAGGTTCTCACTAAATTATATGTACAATTATGAAAAAAAGTATTGAAAAATATGGACACAGTGTGGTTTTAGCTTATTGTGACCTGTAGGGGGTAGTGTGTTTTTGAGGATTTGCAAAACGTTCTAATGGAGATGAAGAGAGGGATGTGATTATTCTGGAAAACTGGCTAGAGGGTTGTTCCCAGAAAGATAGTGATGAATTCTTCCAAAAGGTTACAGTAAAATCACTTTCACAACCATGTTCACTGCTGCACTATTCACCGTAGAAAACTGATGGAAATAGCCCAGATTCCCTTTGGCAGAGGGATGGTTAGAGAAAGTGTGGCACATGTACACAATTGGATTGCACCAATCCATTATGAAGACTGTTACATTATTTGCAAAGAAATGGATAGATCTAAAAATATGTTAAGTAAACTAAGTCAGAGACACACACACAAAGGACCCATGTTCTGTCTCATATTTGGAAGATAGAACTTTATGCAAGTTTTCACAACAATATTAACCAAAGCATGCTATTTGCAGAGGAGAATTTCAAAGGTGTATTTTCTTATAAAATTGAATTTTTAATCCAACAAAATGAATACCAGGAAACTATCACTTAAGATGTGAGGGGAATTCAAAGGGAAGGAATAAAAAGAGTTATGGAGGAAGAGCGTGAAGGCATAATATTCAATACAGATAGTATGAAAGTAGAAAAAATTAAAGTGGGGTGAGATTTGGAAGGGTGTGGAGAAGTTATGTAAAGATCCATTGTACTTAAAAACTGATTTGTTGAATGGAAATTCTCTTGTACAATTATTTAAGATAATAAAAATATAATTAAAAACAATGGAGATATTTTATCTTAAACTGTGTTCTCTTAAACCATGAGTCAATATAATAGTTTCCTCCTCAGAAATGCTCTTTGCAGGTATGTTCCTCACATTAACAGAAAAGTGATCAGCACAATGTATATCAATCCATCACATTGCACATCATAAAGAGACACACTATAAATTCTATTTCCATCTCTTTTAAAAATAAAATTGTTTGCTCTATAAATTGATCAGAGGCATGGATTTTGTGGCTAGTTAGTTCATTGAACATCTGTCTCTCTCTTCCTCTCTCTCATTCATGGTTCTCATATGATTGTTCCATAATTATCCTAATTTATTTTGTTGTTATATTTTTGGTTGCATCATTTCACTTTCTGCTCTGCCATTTCCCAAATCATTTACATAGAATGTATTATTTCCTATGTTTTCATTCCTAGAATAAGCTGCACATGGAGACACCACTGGTCCTCATTTTCATTCTGTACCTTTTAATACGGAGGAAAATCTTTCCTCTGCTTTCTATCAATTCTCTACTCTCCAGTTAGAATAATTTAGAATAGTAAAAATGGAAAAAGAGAAAATAAGTCATGGTGAAAAGTAAAGATGCAGAAAATTCACTGGATTTTTCTGAACAGTTCAACCAACGTCAACTACTGGGGAAATACATAGACACCTCATTCCGACCGGTACTCAGTCTCTGGTTAGGCAATTCTGATGAAGACAAGGAAGAAGATGAAAAAGTGAGGAATGGTATCATTTGCAAGAAAAAATGGAGAAGGATCCAAGCAAATTTCTTCTTTGGGCTGCCGAAATTAATCGGCTTTCTAGAGTGTGGTGAAACCTTTCCAAAAAGGCCGCTAGGGATGACGATGAGTATACCGCTCTTCATCAGGAAACCTACAGTTGACATTGACACATTGTCCATGAGTTGGTGGCTCGAGGCAGATATTCATGCAATAACTGTGAATGGCTGGACACACCTGCACAGTGCTTATACGTGGAATAATACCAGTGTGGCTTCTTTCTTACTTCATCATGATGCAGATACCATGTCTAAACGAAAGGCCTCTTGACCCCCTTGCATCTTGCTGCTGGGAATAGAAACAGCAAAGATACGTTTGATTTCCTTCTTTTGAACCATTATATTAAACCAGGTCTGAAGAACAACTTGGAAGAAACTGCATTTGATACTGCCAAAAGATAAGTATGTATGACTACCTCTTTGAAGTTGTGAAAGGCTGTACAAATTGTTCTCCCACGTCTTAATGATTTGGTTAAGTTACTTAAATTTCAAAAATGCCAGTCCATCCTTTGTCTCTGTACAAAATATTTTCACAATACAAAGCAACAGCAATATCTTACTTTAAAAATTCATGGATTCCATGGTATTCTTCCAAATGAATTGCCTGACTTTGATGTCAAAATATATTCAAGAGTTGTTTGTATACATCTATAATGATTTCTGTAGAGCTTGTGATTTTTAAAATCAGAAATAATTTTAATGTATCTGTTGAAATGAGTAGTACAGAACCTAAAGACATTTCCGGTGCTTGTCTGAAGAAAGTATATTTTAACATATTCTGTATTCTGTTTGTAAAATGTCCGTAATCTATTTCATTCTCTCCTAGATATAATGCTTTGAATACTACATTATTATACATTATATAAATTCATTAATAAATGTGTCCTTACAGATTGCATTCCATATAAAAACAGTTTAAGATTCTTTTTTCTCCTAGGTCCTTATAGTATTTTATTTCTTTGGGATAAAATTAAAATGTTATCTAATTTCAAAAGTTTTGTAAAGGTTATGCTATGTAAAGACCTTTCTAAATTGAAGATTTAATACACTGATGTCAAACTAACTTTTAATTATATGAATCACATATGTTGTTACACTTGTATTTTTGTAATCAACTTTTTAATAACTGTTTTTCATTTCTAGCAACTGAAGAATGAAAAATATGGAATAATTCGCATATTTTCATATCATCCTTGTCCAAGTGGCATGTTAATCTGTATATTGTTGTAATTTATGTATACGTGCTGCTGAAGCATGTAGTATCCTGTAAATTTAAGTTGTTAATGATGCAATCTTTATACAGGCATATATCCTTGGTTGCCTATTTGTAGCAAGGAAACCTTATTGTTACTAACAATGTTATTGATCTTATTTCTCTGAAATTCTGTGTATAGTGGAAAAACATATTGTTTGGTAGATTGCTCAAACTTGCATTTTTTTGCCAATGACTATTTTAAGTCTTTTTCATTTTAAATTTGATCATACTTTGAAGCCTTTATGGCTAGGTTCAAAGAGATGGCTTTTCAAGTACTTATTTATCAACTGAGTTAGCTTTGTGGAGCTAATGGATTCAAAGTAAGCCTTGCTGAAGTGCTACTTCTAAACTTTTGCAGCTTAAAATTTCCCAAATGAGGTCTTACTGGCACAAATGTCTACTGACCCTTTACCCTTCTTCCATGTAGTAACAGACCAAACAGAATATCTTAACCTGACAGCAAAGATTATCTTACTGGAAAAAAACTAATCTTAGTTACAAGGGATCATAGAGAAATAAACAGTTCTGACTAGAAAGTATTTTATCATAATATAATTGTTTATTATACCTACCATTTCAAAAGTAGCTAAAGCCAAGAAGGTGAAAAAAAATTGTTCTTATGCATGATTACCTAGTGTCCTGACCATCCAACCAGGCAGGAACTTACACTACTGAATTTATATCACCAAATATTTCCATAGCTCCAGGAGAAGTCCATAATTTTCTCCTTGATATTAGGCCTTAAATTGGTAATGTTTTAATCACAGTGTTTCCTCTTGCCTCTAGGTTGTAAATCTACAAATGGTAAAGCTTTAGGTCTAACTCTACCAAACTCTGGGGTAGAGATAATGGAATAATACTGTAAAACAGAGTTGCCTTTGATACCCTAACCACAACAGAACAATGAAAAACATTTCCTTATATTACATATAGTTATATATTTTATATTTATATGTGCTAATTTTATGTTTCACACAATGAAACTTACTAGAATTAATCGATAATTTGACAAATAAATTGATATTTATTACAATAAATAGATTGGAATATAAATAATTAGGTTTAGAATATATATTAGAATATAAGAAGTATCAATGCAATGTCTTCGGTATAAACTTGTGATACCTTCTAAGTGTTCTTAGTCTACTGAATTCACATGGTAAAAAACAATGTTGTTTTCCTCTAATCTGCAAGGGATTTTACTCTGCTGCTCTGTATATTGTTTTAACTCGTTGGCCCAGAATGGTTTTCTAAATATTTCTGATCATACCCAAATTTTGCTGATATGATGTCCAAAAGGTATTATTATTCTACAGGACCCACGCATCCTAGGATCCCAGGTCCCAGTTATCTGTATCATCAGATAACAAGGGCAAGTCTTCCCACCTAGGCCCATGCAACATGCCAACAGAAAGTAATTGAAGACTCATCTTAACTTCTCATTTCCTATAATAATTTAGTGCCCCAATTACACAGGGTTTAGCAGTAAGCAATTGTGAAATGCAAGGCAACTTAAAAATGAAAGATGAGATCACAAAATCTGAGAGAAACTACTGTAATTCACACTTTCAATTTACAGATGACTAGCCCATATGAGTGAACATGATCACAAATGTCACAAGAATATTTTTAATACCCCTCTCCTAATGATTAATGAAAGATTTCAGTCTAGTATAAGTAGGGCAAAAAATAGTTCCTGGAAGGATAGATCCATAATTTGTCTACCAAGGCTCGGAAAACTTGAATTAGAAGTCAAATATCATTCAGAAAAACATTAATTGAGAAGATCCTTAGTGCTTCAAAAACACTGGTACTTCAGTAAAACTTGGTTATGTAGTATAAAAAGGTTGTCATTCTCAAATCAATGGTAACCTATATTTAATCTCCTGAAAATATATTCCTTTTCAAATAATTTTTTAGGGGGTCCGGGTGTGGGGCCTGATCTCTGGGCTTGGGCGCTGTCCCTCAGCTCTTCAGCTTAAGGCTAGGACTCTACCACTTGAGTCACAGCACAACTTCCAGATTTTTTTTTTGGTCATGTGATGCTGGGGAATTGAACACAGGACCTCATGCATGCAAGCAAGTGCTTTACCACTGAGCCACCTTCCCAGCCCCTCAAATAAACTTTTTAAAGACACATTCTCCAAAATAACATTTGACGAGTAGATGATACTTAGTGACATTACAAGTTTTTCAAGTTGAAGGAACAAGTTACAATAGAGTTGATTTATTATCCAGCACTAATACCAAACAGGTTCAACCATTCCTTAAATTATAGAAATAGTAGCCCCCTCCATTTATGTTGTTCAGTAGATGCCTTCCAGAAATGTGTTACATAGATCAGCCTCCCATATTTCAAGCCTAAACATTAGCTAATAAAGTAAGTTTCATCAAATAATAAGGTACATTTTAAAAGATCACGGATATTTGCCTTATCATGTTGATTGATGTTTTCCTTAAGAAAGATGACTTCAAGTTTTGAATATGGGTACTCATTAGAAATGTGACAAACATAAAATCTGTCTTCTATTTCTATCATATTCCTCCACAGTAATAAATTTTAGTTTTCTTCTTTTCCCAAAAGTTATAGGTAGTAGAAAATATTATCCCATGTAAAATAAAATAATCACAAACCATTGTACGAAGCCATTTATAAAAACTGCTATTTAGGAAAACATTCTAAGCCATTTTTAAACTTTCTTGTTGACTAGAGATTAATCTTCCAAATGGATAAGAATAAAATCATGTCTAGGTGCTTCACGTCTCCAGTCTTGCAAATTGTTATTGCAGATGAATTAATTATGGAAATATAAGCTGATATCAGTTCAAGTATATGCAGGATTGAAATCCATGGAATGTACATAAACCTGTCAAAGTATGAACAGACAGTTTAAAAGAATGACTATCAAGAAGTTGAAACCAGAGAAGAATATTAGTAAAAACATAGAATGAATGAAAAATGAAAAAATGGCAAGTACAACTAGAATACTCAATGTACACATGTGATAAAGGAAGTGGTAAATCTGAAATAAATCTTGGAGAAGAGTTTGGTTGAGAATGATAGAAGGAGTGACTCTGATCCAGGAGCACTGGACAATTACAAGGACATATTTAATTGTAACACACTACCACAACCTTTTGAAATTCAGTTAAAAACACAACAAATACCAAACACACAAAAATCACAACCAAACGGCAATCTCTAGAGAGTATGAATATGACCTTTCAAAATTTTAAATAGTTAATCAAAAGCAGTATGGGAAAAGCAAACCAACTGTTCAAAGAGGGCACTTTGGGGTAGGGTAGAATTTTGAACAGACTTAAATAGATTGTCTGACGTTATAAATCACCTACATCTGCAGCAAATATTTTCTAATGGGAGATCTCTTTGTCTGAACTGGATATTCCAGTCCTGAGATACACTTGATAGCTGGTGAATATAGAATGGAAGAAACAAGAACAAAACCCATTACTCCGTTGGAGAGAAAACAGTCCTCTATGTTTTCTCTCATCGCTCTTTACTACTCTTTTTCATACTTTTCAGTCAAGTGATTTTGAATTATATCTTTCCTTCTTTGTTCTGGCAAAGTAATCGGTCAATGTAATTCACTAAATAGTATTTGCCATTTTTTCTATTATGCTGTTTACTTGTCCAAGCGAGTCCATTAAACTTCCCTCTTGTATTTGGTTGCCACGAAAACCCAACATCTATGATAATGAGTACAAACTCTCATGTAAGACGTTGTCTCCACAAAACCAGTCCAAGAAGCTGTGATCACAAATACTTAGCTATACTTTTTTGTTCTTTTACCTTGAAAGTCTTCTTGTGTCTAAAGTGCCCACAAAAATAAGTACTCCACCACTTTTTGGTTCAATTACTTCTAACCTTAAAGATATAGTTTGCTAACAAGATGCTTAGAGGAAACCGAAGAATACTCCACTTTTATCTTCTCACTTAAGACTCTTGTTAGATACCATATCAGGAACAGTGAAGTTATTCTTTGCAAAATTACTTCAATAGATTATTTTTCTGTTGGTCTTGCATTTGCTTAACAAGATGTATGGAGGGGCTGGGAAGTTGGTTCAGTGGTGGAATACTTGCCTTGCATGCTCGAGGCCCTGGGTTCGATTCCTCAGCACCACATAAGAAAAAAAGCCGGAAATGGCGCTGTGGCTCAAGTGGTAGAGTGCTAGCCTTGAGCTGAAGAGCTGAGGGGCAGCGCCCAGGCCCAGAGTTCAGGCCCCACGACCAGACCCCCCCCAAAAAAAACAAAAAACAAACAAACAAGATGTGTGGAGAAGAATAGAGTTAAATCACCCATACCTTGGATGACAGTGTCTGTTACAAAAGACAATACTTCTATGTCCTATTTCTATGTCCTCCTCTTAGCTCTTACCTGATTTCCAATTAATCACAGCTTCTTGGCTTAAAGTCTAGTGAAGTGGAAGGACAATAAGGCCTCCCCCACTGCTACGTCTTCATGGTTTCTCTTTTAAAACTGTTTTATTTGGATGTGGAATTTATTTTTATATCTTCATTCGATCTAGTGTGCATTGAAGTGAGCCAAATAGGCTCTGTAAAACCACTTTAGGTAGCAAAAATATTAAGACAATCTATTTTAAAAAGTTTTGGTCTCCCTCCACTGCTGAAGCCAATACGCTTAGCTAGGGCTTCTAAGAACACTGTTTTCTTACTATTTCCATTTGCTCTTCTTTTCTGATCCCAAAACTTTTTGGCTTATGTAATAAGAGAAGTCTTCACTGTCTCATGTTAATAATGATACTATATTTTTGAGCCACTTAGAAATGTGAAATCATTGGTTTGAAGTATTCAATCAGATTTTTTTCTGTGTTTCAGTGCTTTATGTGCAAAGACATTGTAGAATGTATTATAAACAGAAAAGTGTAAACCCAATACCTTCTTTCATTGTGGAGGGAACGTTCTCCCTAAATAGTTTGACCCCAATTATCTTTTTCAGAGAATTACTGTTTGGTTAGTAAAGGTCAAATCATAATTTTGATGTCTATTTTTAAAGAAGTTTGAATTTAAATTCCACTACAACCTTGTTTCACAAAGTAAGAGTTTATTTCTTGGGTAAAGACAATTCTCAAGGTAACCTACAGGATTTACAGCAAGGTTTGTGAGGTTTGCTTGTTTCGTGTGAAAAAGAGCCATCTTCACCCACATTGCTCCCTCTCAGCTAAGTCTCCATGGATTTCTTTGCATGAAAGCCTATTCTCCCAGGCAATTAAAAAAAATTTTAATAGGCTAACTTGTTAAAAATTTTGAACAATTAAAATTTACCTGTCATAACTTTAAAACTCTTTTGAAATTCTGTTAACAGAATCCTAATTCAACCTTTACCATCAAAAACAGTTAACATGTAGTTTTCATAATATCGTGTCCATGCAACTATTATTTTCCAGGGCCTTTGTTATGCTATATATATGACCATATATGCTGATGCTAAGCAAAATGAAATCCAAGATATGGAAACAGAGATTTTTATTTGCGGTTGTTGTTTTTAATGTACTATGTGATTTCTATTTTCTTTTGGCATTTTTCCCTATGGTTTATTCCCTGCTGTATTTGATTTTGATACCCTGTGTATTGGTATACATTTACCTTAATTAAGGAAGGGAATAGGAACAACAAAATGGCGAGAAACAGGACAAAGGGCAAACCAATACAATAGCAATGCTCACAAGACAATATGATGGAAATGTACATTACAACTTGTGAGGGGTATTGTGGTGAAGGAAAACTGTGAGAAAAATGAGAAAAGGGATAACAAGTTTGAAACATTATGTATTCACTACCTTACAATTTCTGTAACTCCACTTTACATAACTTTGACAAGAAAATTAAATTAAATAAATAAGCTACACGAAATAAAATTTCACTGTATTGGTATAGTAAATATTATTATTTTTAGTAACTTTTAAAAATCAATACTATTTGGCATTAAATATGAATTAATTACCCCTTTTTAATCAAAGGGCCATCAACTTGAATGTTACCTACCTAGACAATATTTTCACAATATACTTGCCAATACTTTGAAAAAAGAATAAATTTAAACTTTCTCATACTAAAACAGAAAACAGTTTCATTCTATTGAAACCCATAACTTTAAAAGTAAATAAGTTGTTAAGAGGACAGAATATATGTGTTCTTCAAAATTCCTATGACTAATAACTACTCATTTTCAAATTCTGAACATTCCTACCTGAGAGCTTCAAAACAGTACCTGTTTGCATGTTATGTAATTCTGCAATAGATTCATATTCCAATGGGTTGCTACAGATTGAGAAGTAAACAGAAAAATAGCCACATTCTGGTAAAGGATAAAACTATGAAGCATCTGTAATAATTAATTCTTCAAGAGTAAGCAATTCTTGATCAGAGTAAGCTATTATTTCTATGACCATTAATCAGAAGATTTATGCCATAAAGTCATCCTAGCCCAACAGTTTCCAAGGTGTAGGGTGCACCTCAAAGTTTCCTTAATTTACAGCACGAAGAGCTTATCTCTATGGTGAAAAAATACTACACCTCTGCTAATGTGATGCTTTCTATGTTCTGGAAAAAACACAACAATAAACTGGGTTGCATCATTTTCCCCCACTGGTATTCTTGAGATCAGAACATTTGCAAATATTATTCATATTTATACTTTTTTAACTATCAAAGATATTCAGGTTGCTAAGAGTGCAATGTTACAGTTCAAAGCCCACCCAGGCAGGAAGGTTCCTTAGATGCTTATCTCCAATAAACTTCTCAGCAAAAGCCAGACAGAAGTGGCACTGAGATTGAAGTGGTAGGGCACAAGCCTTGAGCATAAACAGGCTCAGAGACAGTGTTCAGGCCCAGAGTTCAAGCACTAGGACAAACCAATAATATAAAAACAAAAATGAAAACAAACCCCAAACCTAGCATTTTTTCTCATTGTATACAGAGGCACATAATTAAGGAAATTGCTTCCTGTGTTACATAGGTAGAAGAAAGAAGATGTCACACAATTATTCACCTCATACTATGTTATACCAAAGCCACAAAAAATTGCTTTTTCTAAATTTATAAATTAATATCATCCATTTCTTGGCAACTCTGTCTACATTATTCACATTATCATTTTATACATGAATTGTTGGAATTATCTATTAACTAATTTCTAATTTTATCTCTCTTGAAAGAATATTCTAGGCAAGTAGACTGCAAGAATCATTTGTGAATTTGTCAATTAAACCCTCTACTTCAAAATAATTTTGGGGCTGGGAATGTGGCTTAGTGGTAGACTGCTTGCCTTACATGCATGAGGCCCTGGGTTCGATTCCTCGACACCACATAAGCGAAAAAACCCGCAAGTGGTGTTGTGGCTCAAGTGGTAGAGCACTAGCCTTGAGCTGAATAGCTGAAGGACAGTGTGCAGCCCCAGAGTTCAGGCCACACGAATGACAAAAAAGAAAAGAATTTTGTAGTATCCAATAGAATATGAAATTACAAACAAAACCAAAATATTTATTTTAAATCTCAATTCTAATTTAGCAACATTTACAAAGTCCTACATTAGACAAACATTGCTATTTCTCAGGCTTAAGCTTTTGTAATCCTTCATTATTTCTTTGTAATTCAACAGAATGATGATTACTTACTTTCTCAAATTTTGGAAGGTATTCATGAGTCATTTTGCATCTAAGAATGTTCTGTAATGGAGAGAGAATTTAAAACACAAGTGAGGATTATATATGAGTTGCATTTCAATAGGTAACTTGACTTCTCAAAAATGACAAAATTAGCCCAACCTTCCAACTTTGTATTCCTTTCTTGTTTGGTTTGTTTTATTAAGACAAAATTATACTACCTGGTCCAGGGAAGGTATCACTATGTAATTCTACTCTCTGATCTGTTTTAGTCTGAGTGCTAGAATTCTAGGCTGATATCACATTGCCCTGCCATAGTTTCTTCTTTTATTTAATCTAGTTACAGATTAGCAATTCTGAATTTCTCCAGTGATATTACCCCCTACACTGTGCAGACTGTTCCTGTACTATTTTCAAACATTTTCTAACATTTGACACAGGATATGAACATTTTCACATGCACCTGCGGGGTCTCTGATTCATTCCTCAATGGATCCAATAACTTTAATAATGATTACTTGATTCTCTTACTATCTCTGGTCCCTACCTATGTAATATTCTCAAACATTTTTGAAAAAAGTAATTTGAGGACTTTCTTATATTAAAAATTATCACATGATTCTAGTCTTACTCAGGACATATTTTCTATTGTTTTCTAACTTTTCTACATCTTATGAGAGTCGTTTCATTTGTGTATTTGTGTGTGCACATATAAGTGCCTCAGTGTGTATGTGCATGTTTGTATGAAAAAGCCTCAAGCTCTTATTCATCAATCTTGCTCATGACTGGTATTCCATCACCTGAGCCATTCTTCCAATCCAGCTTTTGGCTCCTCAATTATAGGTACTGTTGCAAAGACTGTTCTTCCCTAGCTGGATGCAAACGGAACTTCCCAGACTCCTTTACATTCTTAGGTTTTATTTCTCTAGGAGTATCAACTTTTAAGCTATAATCATTTTTGTGAGTGTAAGTCTATGCTCTAGCCCAGTTTTTTAACTCAAGAATTCATATAAAGGTAGATGAATATACCCATTACATATCCTGAGTGTACACTGTTAGAAATGTGATAGTAAGCTGAGTGGTGGTGAGATCTGAGGATTGGGGTTCAAAGCCAGCCCGGGTAGGAAAGTTTCGGAGACACTTTTCTGCAATTAACTACAAGAAAACTGGAAGTGGCACTGTGGATCAAATGGTAGAGCATTAGCCTTGAACTGAATAGCAGAGGAACAGTGCCCAGGCCCAGATTTCAAGTGCAAAGACCACCACCACCAACAATAAATATATAAGGAAAGAAAAAGAAATATCATCTTAGCCAGCAGTTCATTACTAGTATAAGCCCTGTTCTCTCAAGATGAATTTTTTTCCAGTTAAGTCCATGCTCTTATATCTGACTTGCATTGGAACCAGAATTATACTTCCATTCTACTTTCTACAGAGTTGTGTGATTAGCAAGCGTGATTTAGGAAGGGAGTGGCCTCATACTTCGTGTTCCACCTAGGAGTAACGCTTTCTCTATATCACTCCCATAAATCTGCATACTGGACTTGGCTTTATTGTTTCAATGTTGTCTTATTTGTAGAGTCTTCTATAGTGTATTGAACCCATATATTTTAACACAGAACTTCTCTTTCTCCTCTTATTGCTATAGTTTCCCTTAATGTTAACTCATATACACCTGGGAAATAATGTGCTGTACATACACTCACGAAAAGAATGATCTGAGAACCTTCTTCCCATTTAAAATTCACTTTAATTTACAGAGACCTTACAAAGTTTGAACTCAATACACTCATGGATAATATACTTATAAGCAATATAAATTTCATATTTTCTCTTTACTGTTTTCTCTGAAACACATGTTACCTCAGTTCCAAAGGTGTCCTTGTGTTATTTCAGTGAAGCCAGAAAACATTCATTATACCTCAAGCAGCGTCATCGATTATTACTTGAAGTAATGGTAACTGGATATGGAAACTGATCCCCGGAGAGGAATGGAACATTGAGGAATGACAAAGTTCAAGTTAACTTGTGCTTTCCTTTCTACTGTACAAGAAAAGAATCCCCAGGCTTGAAGGAAACTCTGTCCTGGACTTTTTTGAGTATGTTCTTTACTCATATAAAACTTTTCTGTAAAGTTATAGTTGAGAGTATTACAAAAAGAAATAATGTGCCATTTGAAAGCCATCATAGAACAAAAGGCAATAACGTTGTTTTAAAAGTGTTCTACTGCAAAGAAACAAAGACATGGAGGTTTTAAAGTGCCTTATGGATGGATATTTCACCCCTGAGATGAATCTCTATTTGTAGGAGTCAATTATCAATTTGTTTAGTCTGGTCCTGAGTTCTCCAGAGCAATAAGGATTCCAAAATAGCAGGATCCAGTGAGTATGATCACCAAAAGGAGCCTCTTGTCAAATGAGTACTCCTTTAAGGAGGGTCCCAAAGAAATATCTGGGGTTTTTTTGTTTGCTTGTTTGTTTAGTTTGTGCTGGTTCTGGAGCTTGAACCCAGATGCTGGACCCTGTCCCTGAACAGTTTTCTTTCCTGCCCATCTGCCCCCAAAGCTAGTACTCAACTGCTTGAGCCAAAACTCTACTTGTTCTTTTTTGGTGGTTCATTAGAAATGAGTGTGACAGACTATCCTGCCTGGGTTAGCTTTGAACTAAGATAGTAAGAAAGCTAAGTGACATCAACTGAATAGACTTCTCTTTTGAAACATCTAATATTTGATGAAGTTTGTAACGCTAATATTTGACAATTTTTAAAAGTAGAGAATATGTCCAGCAAAGAAGCCATAAAGTAAATAACTTAGAAAAAGTAGGTTTATTGAATCATTTTGGAATTTATTTTTCTGCTTGGGATGATTATTAATCTTGTCGTTCCTTTGGGGGAAACAAAGTCATATTTCACTTTATTTGTTAGTCGTGGGGCTTGAACTCTGATCCTGGGTGCTGTCCCTCAGCTCTTCAGGTCAAGTTGAGTGCTCTACTACTTTTGCTACAGCACCACTTCTGGGTTTCTGGTGTTTAATTGAAGATAAGGGTCTCATGTGCTTTCCTGACCAGGCTGGCTTTCAACCACAATCCTCTGGTCTCAACATCCTGAGTAGCTAGTATAACAGGGGTGAACCACCAGCACCTGGCTCATATTTGCATTTATGTGCACTGAATGACACTATGTAGACAAACAATGGAAATTTGAACCCAATGATGCCATTGCAGTTTTTCAGAAAATTTGAGGTAACAATAAATATGTCTTCCTTTTCCATTCTGTTACATTAATGCCTCATTAGCTATGGGACCCCTCCATTAGCATCCTCTACCATCTGTATAGGTGTATTTAGTATCAGGAAATGTTCATAGAGAAATATAGAAAGACAGATTTTTAGAAAGCAAAGCATATCGAGTATGAAAGAACAGCATAGAGAGTGATACATTTATCACACAGAGATTAAGAACTAGCCTAAGAGATTTACAATGCTAAAGGCAATGAGGAATAAGCCTAGTTGAAAACTAGTTCTTCAATAACCAAAATTTTTTGTAGAACAATTTCTGGTATACCTTAGTTACTATCATTCATTCCTTCCCTCTGGAGTTATTTTTTCTCTTGTGTCACAACTATTAATTAGCCTCTGCCTTTTTGTTGCGGTCACTGACCAAAAAGGTTTCTAAATGTCACTTAGATTACCCTTCTCTTTGTGATTAGCAGTGACCACACAAAATCCTGGAATCTTTGAATTTCCAGAATTAATCTTCACCTGACATCTAAGCACATTCCTGGCATTAATTGCTGTGACCTAATAACCAAAACTTTTTTTAAAACATTATTATAAGTAAAATACATGAATTAGAGACTATTGTCAGGTGTCAGTTTGTAAGGAGCAATTATATATTCAAAGAATGGATTCTTTATTTTGCATTTACTAATTTTTTTCTTTTTATATTGTGAACATTCTGTACAGAAGGGTTACAATTACATGGGCAAGATGAGTACATTTCTTATCAAGCATTGTATCCTCCTCCTTTGGTTCCCCTTCCCACCCTCTCCCATCCTCCACCTGCCCCCAGACCCAATCCTCCTTCCCAACCCCCACCAAAGTTGTAAAGTTTGTTTTAGACATAACGACTTGCATATCTCATTGTTGCAATGGGTCCACTTGTATCCCTATTTAAATGATGATTTTTTTCCCTTCCCCTCCACAAATTATACCATTATCAAGTACAGTGAAAGCAAGGATTATACTCTGGGTGAGGGACATACAAAACAACAAAGAAATAATTTTATTAATGTGTTAGAAACAATCACATGAAAGAAAAAAACATTTAAATACATATCGTAGGGTTCATTTCCGTAAAAGCAACTTATCTGATCTTTTCTGCTTGACTCAGACATACACTAGTTATTGCGAATAAGGGAAAACCAGGGCTTTCTTTCTTTCTTCCTTCCTTCCTTCCTTCCTTCCTTCCTTTCTCCCTTCCTCCCTCCCTCCCTCCCTCCCTCCCTTCCTTCCTCCCTTCCTTCCTTCCTCCCTCCCTTCCTTCCTTCCTTCTTTCCTTCCTTCCTTCCTTCCTTCCTTCCATCCTTTCTTCCTTCCTTTCTTCCTTTCTTTCTTCCTTTCTCTCTTTCTTTCTTCCTTTCTTCCTTTCTTTCTTTCTTTCTTTCTTTCTTTCTTTCTTTCTTTCTTTCTTTCTTTCTTTCTTTCTTTCTTTCTTTCTTTCTTTCTTTCTTTCTTTCTTTCTTTCTTTCCTTCCTTCCTTCTTTCCTTCTGTCTTTCTTTCTGTCTTTCTGTTTTTCTGTCTTTCTTTCTGTCTTTCTTTTTTTGCTCAAGGCTAGCATTCTACCACTTGAGGCACAGCACCACCTCCCGTGTTTTTTTTTGTTTATGTGGTACTGGGGTATTGAACCCAGGGTTTCATGCATGCTAGGCAATCACCGTGCCATTAAGCCACATTCACAGAGCCCTAAGTGACTTTCTTAAGATGGCATTACATTTTCATTCCATAACTTTATCATAATTTTGGCCAGGTGCTAGAAAATGATGTAAGAAACAATACAATACAATAAGTCCAAGAAGGTTGGATGGAAAATGAATAACCGTCATGCTCTACACAGGGCACAGAGGGGCTTACGTCATGGAACTTTTTCAACAGTCTGAGCTAGACTGCTCCTGACCCACAGCCCACCTCCTGAATGAGAAAGCTACCTTGGGTTCTAGCCACATAGGGACACTGGGCCACCTCATCCAGAAAACATTCAGCCAGTTACTATGAGAGAGACCAAGAAAGAAAATCAGCATTGTGCTTAAGTTGGGTGCTGGTGCTCAGAACTCTAATCCTAGCTACACAACAGGCTGAGATATGAGGATCAGGGTTCATAGCCAGTCTGGGCAGGAACGTCTGTGAGACTCTTATCTTCATACAACCACCAGAAAACCGGAAGTGCGCTCAAGTGGTAGAGCACTAGCCTTGACCTGAAGAGCTCGGGAACAGTGTCCAGGCCTAGAGTTCAAGACCCACAACTGACAAGAAGTGGATTCCCACCACATGAAGTGGACTGAATAGCACCCATTGTCCCAGGGAGCATGGTAGAGAAGTCAGGCTGAGCTTCCTGTGACCTTGAGGTCATAAGCAGGTCACCCAGCTTCTCCGTGCATCTGTTTCCTCAGCTGCAAAACTTAACAGAGTGAAGGATCCCCTTCCTCATGGGGATAGGGTAATGATGAGAGCCATGTTTTGTTTCATAATCCCACACCTGTTGCACAATTAATAACAGATCCCACCTGAGCCCTTTCCGGGTATCTTCCTGTCATATGCTCACAGAATTGCCGAGAACCTTATCTGAAGGATGCTCCCTCTGTGCCTAGCCATGCTCCACAGATCCCTCTGTATAAATCCCTTGTTTCCTCACTGTCCTGTGAGGAGACTGAGGTCCGATGGTTTCGGCACTATCCAGAAATTCACCTGTGGTCAAGAATCTGCTGGCATGGACTAAAAGTTTGGGATAATCTATCTAAACCAATAACTGAGCATGGCGCGACACGTCTACCATCCCAACTACAGAGGACCATGCTTGGTGGGGCATACCTGTCACAGATAGGAGGACCCTGATCCAGCACAGCCTGTGTCTCTATTGAGTCTCTTTCTCAGAAATGCCCAAGACAGAAAGTTGGCTCCTCAGAGCCAGCGAGAGGAAACAAGCAGGGGGTCATGGTGCCCCCAGTGGAGTGTCTGACCAGGGGCAGGGGTGGTGTTGGGGCAGCCACTCACCTCTGCTGCTTGGAGAAGATGTTGGCAGCCGTTCCAGGTGGGAAGAGCAGCGATGGAGGTGGCATTGTGGACACATGGGCCCAGAGCAGAGGACCAGAGTCAGGGACCTGGGTGGGGCCTTATGCCTGCTGGTAGTGCGCCATTGCCTGAGGTTTGAAACCCAGCACCGCAAGAAGGGGGGAGGGAGCTGGGGCACTGGTGGGAGCATCAATTTCCTGCTATACTCCAGTCTCTTGCTGATCACTCAACCACCTCTACTTTCCTCAACTTCTGGTAGTGTTGTAAACAAACAGAGGGAATCCTGGTGCTACCCAGCAGCATGGAATGTAGGCGTGGCCACCATTTTTGTATCCCATTGGTCAGAAAGGAACATGAAAGAATGGGGGTGTGGCCGGAATCCTGTGATGCAGGCAGTATGGGCAGAGCAAGATGACAGCGGCTACCCTAGCCTTTTTCCCAAGGAACTCTGTCCAATGCAGTTGGGGACAAGAGGGTAACCTGCTTTAGCTGGATGGCTGCACAGTTTGTTGTGTATGTCTGTTTGTTGCCAATCCTGGAGCTTGAACTAAAGATCTGGACACAGTCTGTGAGCTGCTTTTGCTCAAGGCTGGCCCTCCACACTTGATATGTTGGCACTGAAGTTGGAAAGGGGTCTCAAGGACTTTCTTGGCTTGGGTGACTTTGACCATGATCCTCCTTTCACAGCCTTGTAAGTATCAAGGAGGACTGCTGAGAGCCACTGGTGCCTGCCTAATCATTGGTCTTTCTGATGTTCTTGGACAGACTGGTGAGTACCCTATTCTCGGGTTGATGTGGTGGGAGCTGGAGCCCACAGTTTGAATCCTGATCCTTCCACCTCCAAATGGCAGGAGATCCTAAGAAACCTGTTTCTATCTATATGATACCCAATGGAATATTATGTATGTCATGATTGAATGGGTATTTCTTGAATGATTCTATGATAAAATTATACACAATTATATTATAGGACACTAATCAATTTAAGTTAATACTTTATTAAGCATTTAAGCAATCACATTCATAAAATGGACACATAATGAAATTATGTGTCAGCATGTCCTCCTGGGGCAAATTGAGCTGACAGACTGTTCCCAGGACCTGAGATTGAGCCCAGGAGTTAACAAAATAAGAACAGATTGACATGCAGATGGCAGTAAGCTAATAAATATATATCTTTATAGAGTGCCAGAGATGTCTATACATTATTTAGTTATATAGACTACATTCCTACCTATTCTTGGGTATTTATTATGTGTCCATGTAAGTAATGTAATTGTTTTCTTTCTTAAAAGAAATCAGTGTCGTGAAATCTTTGTGTTCCTGTAAGTAATAATAATCTTCTAATGCTTCATAAATATTAAATAAAATCAATCAGCTTCCTGAAATCATGCTGCCTAATTTTATGGAGCACTATTCACGAACAACTCATTCTGTGACATTGACAACATTCCATTGTTATTCCTATAGTTGGAAACCTATTTCTTAGTATCTCCTGCCATTGGTTGGTCAGGGCCTATATTGCCATGTGAGCCTATGGCTTCCCCAATAGTCTGCCAGCCTTCAGCAATGAAAGGTGAAGTACTTTTTGCAACAGTGTAATTCAGACTCAGGAGGGTCACGTGCAAAGGAAGAAAACCGAAAAAGGCCACAGTTTTTCTGTACATTGTTTTCCCTGAAAGGCCTGGGGGTCCAGGATCCCAGGATCAGCTGCACCCCAGCCTAGGGTGATCGAAGCTGAGGCAGAGTTAATACGACCTGAGTTCAAGCCCAGTGCTGAGAAAAAGTTTTATAAAATTAGCTCCCTGGCTTGCAATTCCCGCTATTTATTCTGCCAGGTGTTGGATTTGAACTAAGGATCTGGGTAAATCTGCAGTAATGTGGATGAAGGGGAAGATCACCGTACTTGAGGATAAGAAAATCAAGCCTGTTCACTAGTCCTGAATTCAAGCCCCATCCCTGGAAAACATACTATTCATATACATTGTAAAGATAGGATTTATACTTACCTATAGATGTTCAGTCCATACATGTTTGGTGTGGTTGTTCCTTGTATTTTTTGTTTTATTCATTTATTTACCATTGATTTTACTATATGAAACCCATTTCGTTTATTACATTGATGACATCCTATCACAGAGCATTAGGTTTGTAGAAATGTACTCCATCATGCTTGACACCTAGAATTCTCAGAGAAAAGGAAAACAAGTTTCACCCTCAGCTTCTTACTTGACGATCCACTTGTTAATATTGCTGGGATCTGAACTCAGGGCCTAGAAGGAACAATTGGCCAATAAATCAAGGTGAACACACCAACCTGTGAGCAACCAAAGAGCTAGGTTATTCCCAGGATCTGATATTGATCTCCAGGGTGGTCCACTATAAGTTCATAATTTCGTACATTCATAATTTAAACATAGGATCAATATTGACATACATGTGTGGACAGCATCTTGTGTTTGGTGCACTTCTCCTTATTTTGATTCTAATTCATGGAGGTATTGTTTATTTTACTAAGTATGGTGACAGGTATAACTGTGCTGACATGGACGACAACCTGTTGCCATGGTTGTAGGGTTTCCTATGCATTCGCCATCCTCTTCTTTCACAGGAGAGGAAAACGTGTGTAACAACTGGCTTCTGACATCAGAATGAATCTTTTGTCAGTGCGGGGATTTGAACTCAGATCTGGGTAGCTCTGTTTCACAGTGGGAGAATTGAAGCTCACCATCCTTGAAGACTAGAATGTCAGGCCTGGTCCAGGTCCTGATTTGAAGGCCCAGCACTGGACAAAATAATAAGCCCACCTTTTTTAAACATAAGATCTCTCTTTACCTACAGGAGTGGTATGCATCTTGAGTTCATTGTAGTTATTCTTTTTAATTTGTGTCTTATTCATGGATATATTGTGTATTTTATTGAGTATGGTGACAGATATAACTGTGCTGACATGGATGAAAACCTATTTCCATGGCTATAGAGGTGCCTATATAGCATTCTCCATCTGCGCTGAGAACCAGGACTTTCGCAGGACAGGAAAAAAGGTGGATCAATTGGTTTCTCACATCAGGTTGAATATTTTGGCAGTGCTGGGATTTGAACTCAAGGGCCAGCAGGCCCAATGAGTGAAAGGGACATGTTGACAACACCAGCCTGTGAGCCACTAAGGAGCTAGGCCATTCCCAGGACCTGAGTTCCAGCCCTGGTGGGTGCCAATACAGCCATAAATTCATAATTAAACAGAGGATCTATATTTCTAAACATTGGTGGGTGGTATCTTGTGTTTGGTGTAGTCATTCTCTTTATTTTGTGTCTTATTCATTGATGTATTATGTATTTTCTTGAGTATAGGATGACAGACATAACTCTGGTGAACTGGATGACAAACTATTCCCATGAGTATAGACTTGCCTATACATTCTCCATCCTAGCTGAGACACAGAACTTTCACAGCCTAGAAAAACAGATGCAACAACTGGCCTTTCACATCAGGGTGAAATTTTGGCAGTGCTGGGAATCGAACTCAGAGCCTAGGAGGCCCGACTGCCCAATGGGTTCACGTGATCACACCAGACTGTGACCCACTAAGGAGCTGGGTCATTCCCTGGAACTGAGATCGAGCCCCAGGGAGGCCTCAATAGTCCTCAATGCATCATTGAAACAATGGATGTATATTCACATCCGTGTGTGGACTTCATCGTGCATTGAGTGTAGTTATTCTCTTTATTTTGTATGCTATTCATGGATATATTGTGTATTTTCTTGAGTATATGATGACAAGTATACCTGGACTGACATGGATAACAACTTATTCCCATTGCCACAGGGTGGCCCATTTATTCTCAATCCTAGTTGAGACCCAAGACTTGCACAGAAAAGAAAAACAGGTGCAAAGATTGGCTTTGGACATCTAGATGAATCTTTTGGCAGGGATGGGATCTGAACTCCGGACCTAGCGGGCCCAATTGGAGAATGGGTCCACATGAGCACAACAGCCTGTGAGCCACGAAGGACCTAGGCCATTCCCAGGACCTGAGATTGAGGTCCCCCTGTCGGGGGGAAACTGGGTTGCATAATAGTCATCCATTCATAAGCTGAAGGTAGTATGCAAATAAGTACATATTTGTGTAGAGTAGGAGAGATGGTGACCTGTAATGGAATTCATTCTGTGTGACTACCATTTCTTGGAACTTTCTGGATGCCTCCTTTTCATGACTGTGATGATAATTATCATGCTTCATCAACTCTTCTTTACAAATAATCAATACTCCATGAGTCTTGCCTATCATTTCCTACTCCCATCATGCAGGAAGTACTCATTCAGGGATGAGATCTATCGCTTTCCATGACTCCTCCTAGGTTCAGAAACAAGTATCTCAGGGTCTCCCGCCATTCCCTCCTTGTAGTGGGGGGGCTGAATTCAAGCCTCAGACCTGGAAAACTTCATCTTACATACATTTTAAAGTTAGGATTTGTAATTCCGTACAGATGTTCAGTCCATATTGTGTTTGCTGTGGTTATTTATTTTATTTCTTGTTTTATTCATTTATTTACCATTTATTTTATTGACTCTGATGATACATATACCATTTATTACATTGTTTACATCCTATCACAAAGCATCTAGATTTTAGATGTGTTCTTCATCAAGCCTGACAGTGCTAGGACCTGAATTCAGTGCCTAGCAGGCTCAATTCAAGAATGAGTGAGTTTGAGCATGGCAGCCTCTAGCCAATGTGGCTGTCAGGTGGTTCCCAGATCGACCCCCAGGTTTGGCCAAAACAGTGATACATGGATAGGCAGATGGTGGTATATAAATAAATATATATTGGTAAAGAGTGCCAGGGCTGTCTATCTATGATTAAATGACACCTACAACTTTCCTACTAAATCTTAGATCTTTATTATACCTCCATTGAAGAAATATTATTCTTTTCATGATTAATAAAGTATTAATTAAGATCAATCAGCATTCTACTATTATTGCATCCAATTTTAGACTAGACTGGTGCATGAACTACACTTTTAATCAGTATTCCTATGAATAGGAATGAGTCTCTTGTGATCTCCTGCCGTTGGTGTCAGGACTGGGATTTGAATCCAGGGCCATGTTGACAGGTTGGCCTATGGTTTCACTGATATCCCACCAGCCCTCAGCAATGACAGGTCAAGTCTACTGCAGCCATATCATTCAGACCTATGATGGTCAACATGCAAAGAAAAAAATTTTAAAACCCCAGCACTCTGCACCTCACCACTTTTTGTGCTTTCCAGCTTTTTTTTCTTCCTAAAATCCCTCTAGGCCTAGGATCTCAGGATCGGCTAAGTGTCTGGAGACTGCACCCCAGCCTAGGGGGATCCAAGCTGAGGCAGAGTTTCCATGACATGACGTCAAGCCCTAAGTTTGGCCAAAAATTAATTGATTAATTAATTAATTAATCATTTAACTAAATTTAAAAAAATAGAACTCCCTGGTTTGGAATTTCTGCAAGTTTTCTTTCCTAGCCTGGGATTTAAAATTAGGATCTTGGTAAATCTTTAGCAATGTGAGGGAAGAGTTGCCACTACATGAGTTCAAAGCCTGTGCCAACAAAAAATGGAAAACTAAGTCACTGACCTCCGCAGGGGGAGGTAGTTGTGGAGATGGGAGGGAAAGGATAGTAAGGGCAAAACAAAGGAGGAGTCAACAATGCTCAATAGAAAATGTACTCATTAACTTGCTCCTGTAACTGTAACCAATCTGTACAACATTTTTAAAATAAAAAAAAAAAACAAAAGAAGAGAAACAATGTAATTCTCAGAGAAGCACTCAGGGAAATACGTCTGAATAGCTGTACAAAATTCTACACTGCTTTTTTAAAATGTTCAGTATGGAACTGAAAAAACATGACTGCTTCCATTAATAAAAGCTAAGTCACTGTCTTGGAACTGGGGCCAGTATTTCTGCCATTGCTAGGATTTGAGCTCACCATCCAGGTAACTCTTTTGCAGCATGGTTGAAGGCAGAGCTCACTGTCCTTGAGGAAAAGAAATTCAGGCTAGTATCCCCATGTCCTGAATGAAGGTCCTGCAAGAGAAAAAATATTTCTATACATACGTAATATATATACTTACATATGTATGTTAATTTCACATTATGATTTTTATTATTGATTTTGTATTTTATTTTTCTTTGATTCATTTATTGATTATTGTATTTAGTATTATTATACACATAATTTTTTTACATTTTGCACATATATTTTAAAATTAAACACAATAATTTAGGATATTGACTCATTTTTCATTAATATTTTATTAAGTGTTGAAACACAGTACATAATTAAATGGAAGCATTTGTCACAGTCTTCACATGTTTATAGTCTGCCCCAAGTATGAGCTTTGTCTTATCTTTGGACATCTTCCCATTGGGATCTCTTTAGAACGTTTATATTCAGAAACCTTTTCTTGAGGATAGGCAGGTGAGGGATAAAATTGGAAGGGTGGGGTAGAAATGTGGCTTAGTGGTAAAGAGCTTGCTCAACATGCATGAATGACTGGGTTTGAATCCTCATTGCCACATAATCAGAAAAAGCCAGAAGCTGTGGAGTGGCTCACGTGGCTAGACTTGAGAAAAAGAAGCTCAGGGACAGTACCCAGGCCCTAAGATAAAGCCCCAGAAGTGTCAAAAACAATAGGCCAGATGACAGTGGCTCACAGCTGGAACCCTAGATTCTCAGTAGACTGAGAGCGGAAGACCAGAGTTCAAAGACAACCTAGGCAAGGAAAGCCTGTTAGACTCTTATCTCCAGTGAACCACCAAAAGACCCTATGTGGCGCTGTGGCTAAAGTGGTAGAGTGTTAGCCTTGAGCTGAAGGGATCAGGGACAGTGCCCAGGCTTGAGTTCGAGACATACACCTGGAAAAAAAAGTGAGGGTTAATCAAAGTACTTTTCCTATTTATTAATGAGGAGAACATTCTCTGGAAAATGAACACTGATGTACACCAGAATTGCAGTTAGAGCTCCAGGTTCAAGTGTAGCAGATCCATATACCCAGCCTCTCAGACTCTAGCATTGTAACCTTGTGTCCTACAGGGTTCTGAACGGTCCATTGTTGAAAGGCATAATATGCTCCCCAAACACTTTGCAATAAGCATTTGACTTCTATTGTCAATGTCATTACAGTTCTGAACCTACCAGAGCTCTAGTAGCTCACGCCCATCAACCTAGCTCCGGAGGCTAAGGTCTCAGGAACACAGGGTGAAGCCAATCAGGGCAGGGAAGTCTTTGACACTCTGACTTCCATTTCTGAAAGGTCAGATGTACAAGAGCTTTTTGTGTTTCCCTTGGTGATGAGAATTTACTTGCACTCTAAATGTTCTTAGAGTTCCTGAGCTATAGAAGAAGGCAAGAAACATCAACGACCCATCCGGGGTTCAAATGGAGTTCTCAGAATCCAAGCCCTAGCCCTGTTAGCAGGATGAACTCCAGTGTAACACTGTATTTGAAGGAAAGAAAACAGTTGCAAAAGCCAGGCTAGGTGCCGAGACCTAGCCCTGCAGGATTAAGAGGCAGAATGGACACACTCAACAGGGAAGTGAGCTGCCAAACCACTTCATTCATTCCAGGAACAACCAGCAATGAAGGGAAACCTGAAATATTTGTTAGAGTTACACCAGGGTCAGGCTTTTATCAGCCTCTTCAAATAATGACTAATTAACCTTCCTCTTTCAGGTGAAGGGAGCCTCAGGCTATCTTTAGGTTACCAGTAGAGAGCCAGTTTAGTGAGGGAGAGGGGAGGAACAGAGTAGAAAAACCCTGCTCTCTGGTCTTAGGGAGTGGGTTTTTGACTCTCCATTTGTCAGATTTGAAGCCCTTCTACCTCTGCCAGTCCATTCTCCTTCCTTCATTCTCCACTTAATTAATGCAAATCCCCAGACCAACTAGAGGCAGGGCTGTTTCTCTTCTGTCTCCAAGCCCCTGAGTTAGAACCTAGCTCTGCCCTCGTGGCTCTGGGGCCTTTGGCTACCTTAGAAGTGGGAAAGAGACAGTCTTCCTGCTCTGTCATTGTGTGAAGGTGATGCTGGTGACCTAGCACACTGCAGAAGGCCTCATGAATGAGAAGTGTTCCCTTCCTTCCTCCTGACATCCAAGACCAGATTTATCTATCAACTTTCTATCTATCTATCTAAACTATCTATCTAATCTATCTATCTATCTATCTATCTATCTATCTATCTATCTATCTATCTATCTATCTATCTATCTATCTATCTATCTATCTATCTATCTATCTATCTATCTATCTATCTATCTATCTATCTATCTATCTATCTATCTAATCTACCTACCTACCTACTTAGGTATCTCTTTGCCAGTTTTTGGATTGAACTCAAGATCTGGGCACTGTCTGTAGCACTCTATCTCTTAAGCCACAGCACTAATTCTGGCTTTTTCTTTGTATGTGATACCGAGGAATCGTACCCAGGGCTTCGTGCATGCTACGCAAGCACTTTCTCACTAATCCACATTCCCAGCCCCTTCATCTTTTCCTTAATGGTAGTTTTTACATAAGTATGCTACCATTTTAAGTCCCCTAGTTTAATTTTCTGAATACTGGTCACTTCTACAAAATCTGATCTTCTTTTCCCCTGCCTGATTTGTGACTGGTCCTGCATTGGCCTAATAATTAATGTAAATAAAGGCTGCTGAGAGCTGCAGTGTTCATCATATAATGACACAGGACTGGAAACCTGGAAGAGAAAAGCCATGGGTCTGAAATGAAGAAAATGGTGCAGTATGCACTAGGAGCATATTTGAAAAAATGAACAAGTAAATAAAAGAAGAAGCATTGCATACAGTCTGTTTGCACTCAGGGAGGTAATATACACACATAAGTAGGTAGGGCGTTGATAAAAAAACTTGGCCTTCTCTTTTTGAAAATTTTTTTGTGGTCATCCCAGGGCTTAAACTCAGGGCCCGATGCGTTCCTTGGCTGTTTTTCCCAAGGCTGAGGTGTTACCGCCACCACAGCTCCACTTCCAGCCATCTGGTCATTAATTGGACATAAGCACCTCCCAGGCTTTCCTGCCTGTTCTAGCCTGTGTTTCCTGCTTGGCTTTCTCTCTCAAAGCTGGAGCTCTTTCCTCTGGACCACTGCTCCACTTCCAGTTTTCTGGTGGTTTATTGGAGATAAGAGTCTCACAGACTTCCTGCTCAGGCTGACTTTGAATGGCGATTTCCCGAAGAGGATTCAAGCAGATTTTCTCAAGGATACACAGAGGAGTGCTCCACACAAAACCTCATTGTAAATCTCGAGAGGCACTAGAGGAAAAGAGATACATGAAAATGCTTCTAGTGTGTTCTAGATACTTAAGGTTGGAGACACACAACACATAATTATTAGATCATTTTATGTGCAAAAGGAACAATGCAGACATTATGAGAATCATTGCAGCTTTCAGTCCTCTCATCCTGAGACAGTGGCATGTCCTGTGGATATTTTCTCCCAATTCCTGTGACACTCGTTTCTCACTTTTGGCTTCAAACCTGTGACCAGAGGGGAAGATGAGGCAAGAAAATCCTTCTCAGTGAAAACAGCCATAAAGATCATTGGGTAGTTAACTTATAAATTCAAGACATTGGAATGACCCTGTTAAGAAGTCAGATTGTCCAGATTAAAAAATGAAGAAGAAAGAAAGTACCAGTGGCTGCTGACTGTAATCCCAGCTCCTTAGGAGGCTGAGATGTAGAGAATCTTAGTTTGAATCCAGCCAGCATCGGAAAGTACATGACACTGTTATTTCTAAGAGATCACAGAAAAAACCAAAGTGGGGCTGTGATTCAAGGTTAATGCACTATCCTTGAGCAAAAGGAGCTCAGGGACAATGCCTAGACTCATAGTTCAACCCCAGGAACTGTCCCATCAAAGAGCCTGTACCTCCATATCTTTGTGTATGTATGGACGTATTCCTATAGGTGAAGCTCCAGAGTAGCTATGATGAATGGCACCAAGCTAGGAAATTTGTATTCAATAAAATGATTTCATAACAGAGACTGCCTTCATGACACTGCATGTTCCAGGGCTCCTTTCACTGGTCCCAGTATAACCTGTGTATTTCTCTGTATCCCAGGCCTTGTGGACGAAATCTCTCTCATTTCCTGGACAGGCAGAAAAAAGGCCTCATTCCTGTACTGCTGTGTAACAAACAACTCCATCCGGGTCAGATAGTGAGGAGGAGTGCAGGCGGGCTCTGAAGGTCAGGAGAGAAAGGTCACTATGTACTCGCAACTATCTCTCTCCCCAGTGCTCTGTTTTTGACAGGAAGCTTTCATTTGTGCCATCTCCCATGACAAGCCAAGTTCTGTGCACTTATCCTGCCTTTGTGAGACTATATACCAGTGTTCAGATACAGTTCTCAATATAATTCAAAAGTCCTTCTGGCAGACAACTAGGGCACTGAAGCTTATGAAATGTTTCATTGAGGGCGATGTTGGGCCTATGATGCCTCTCCTAGTTTTTCGCAAGCTTGGGAAATCCAAGCACATATCTGACATCACAAAGCTTCCTGTCTTCTAGGGCTGGTGAATCTCATCAGGTTTTGAAACTTTTGCCCTCTCCTAGTTGGGCCCAGGGTGGCTATCTTTTGGGAACACGGAGCTAACTTGCTGACCATGATCTCAGTGAAGAAGCCCGGTACCTTACCATTTTGTGTAACAGCATCACTCCTAGTCTGTGTGTGTGTGTGTGTGCACACGCGTGTGTGCGCCTGCGTGTGGGCCCATATACCATTCTTGGAAGTTGAACTCAGGACCTGAACACTGTACCTAGATTCTCTTGTACAAGGAGAGCACTCTCCTACTTGAGCCACAGAACCACTTCAGGCTTTCTTTTATTGATGTGGTCCTGAGAAATCAAACCCAGGGTTTCATATATGCAAAGCACTCTACCCCTAAGGCACATTCCCAGCCCTCTATTTCAGGTGTGTTTGTTTCTTTCTGTCATTTTTTATTGTAGGAGTTAATGTCTAGGCATGGGTGCTGTCCTTGAGCTCTTCAGCTCAAGTCTTGTGCTCTACTACTTGAGCCAAAGCGCCATTTCAGCTTTTCTGGTGGTCCATTGGAGCAAAGTGCCTCAAGGACTTTCCTGCCCAGGCTAGCTTTGAACCATGATCCTCAGATCTCATCCTCCTGAGTAGCTAGGATGACAAACATGAGCGTCAAGCACACAGCTTCCACTTCAGGTTTCTTAGTGGTGAATTGAAGATAGTCTCATAGGACCTTTTTGCCTGGGATAGTTTGGAACCCAGGTCCTCAGATCTCAGCATCCTGAGAAGGCATGATGACAGACCTCAGCTATAGAACCTTAGGCCATGGCTTCTGGTGCAACGGGCTCCTTGGCTCCACATGGTGGAGTGTTAGCCATGAGCCCAAGAGGTAAGGGTCAGTGCCTCGGCCCCTAGTTCAAGGTTCATGACTGAGAAAATACAAAACAAAACAATTGTCTGCAGGACACAACTCACTATTCTTCAGTAATACATAATTTAGTCCCTGCCATAGGGACCTATCTGAGCCTCAATATTCTTGTCTGCATAATCATCTCAGTTGTGGAGCTCTTACAAGGACAAGTTGAAAGAATGCACCCTGTGAAAGACACAGCACATGGCTCTCTTGCATGACTCAGCACACAGCATCCTGTGAAAGTCTCAGCACCCAGCACCCAATGAAGGACTCAGCACACTCCATCTTGTGCAGGACTCAGCACAGATCACCCTATGAAAGATTCAGCACAAAGCTCTGTTCCACAAGCTATCATTAGAATTAAGGTGGTTTCACATTCTTTGAGGAACATTTCATAACTAATAGTTTAGTGAGGCGTTTTTATTTTGGGGGAGGTTACTTATGGGGCTTGAGCTCAAAACATGGGGATACTTTTCTACTAACATTTGCTCAAAGCTAGTGCTCTACCATTTCAAGCCATATTTCAAAGATTCTAGCAGACTTCCTGCCAGGATTTAAAGCCCCCAAGCAGCCATGATGTCGGGGGTAAGCCAGGGTAAGCCAGGATGATGGGGGTAACCCATGGAGCTGGGATACAGCAGTTTACATCTGGCTAAGTCAGGTTAGGTGACAGCTGTCAGCACCAGACTCCTAGCTTTCTCTGTGATGAGGTATTTGATGTCCTGTCCTTCTATAGTTGCAGTGAGTATATTCTACCTTTTTTTTTTTTTGACAGTCCGGCGACTTGAGTAAGGGCTTTGACACTGTCCCTAAGCGTTTGTGCTCAAGGCTAGCACTCAGTTGATTGAAAGACAGCTGAACTTCTAGGTTTTCTTTTTATGTGGCACTGAGGGCTCGAACCCAGGGCTTCGTGCTTACTAGTCAAGCACTCAACCAAAGAGCCCCAGGAGTGAAAGAGTTATAAATAGATAGAGGTTGCTGTATATGATTTTATATGCACAAAAGATGTCTGTACATTATTAATTTATAGATAATATTGCTACCAATTTTTAGGTATTAAGTTATGTCTCCATTTAATCATGTGTCTCAGCAATTAATAAAGCATTAATTAAAATTATATGTACATACATCTGTATATAAATTACATATTTTATAGAATGCGACAGATGTCTATATAATTAAATTATACATCATGTGTTACTACCAATTATTAGGCTTTTATGTTTCCATGCAATTTTTATTCTATTAATGCTTAATAAAATATTAAACTTAATCCACCTCCTATAACTAGTGTGTCTAATTTTATCCTAGAATGATTCACTACTAATTCAATCTGTTTTTCATTTATTGTAGTGACAATTCTTCCACCAATGACATTTTTTACATTTATGACATCCTATTACATAGCATATATATTTGCATCTGAATTATACATCCTGTCACTGAGCACTTTCAAAGAAAAAGAAAACATGTGTCACGCTTGGCTTCTTCCTCCTCGATTACATTTTTGGCAGTACTGGGATCTAAATTCAGGGCCTAGAAGGCTCAATTCATGAATGGCTGACTGTCAGCACAGAAGCCTCTAGCCTATTCAGCTGCCAGGCTGTTCCCAGGCCCTGATATCGAGCCCCATATGTTGAACACATATTTCACTTAGTGTAGTTATTCATTTTATTTTTTGTTTTATTAATTTATTTAGCGTTTATTTTATTGACTATTATTACACATGAAATATTTACTACATATATTACATAAGATGTAGATTTGCCTGTGTATGAAACTTCATACCTTACACTCAGGACTTTCAAAGAATCAGAAAACATGTGTCACCATGGGATTCTTACTCCACGATTCAATTTTTGTGAGTGCTGGCATTAGAACTCACAGCCTATAAGTCCCAATTCATGAATGGGTGAGTGTCAGCACACCAGCTTGGGACATATTGAGCTGACAAGTATTTCTAGCACCTGAGATCGAGCCCAGGGGTTGACAAAATAAGAACAGATTGACATGCAGATGGCAGTACACAAATAAATATAGATCTTTATAGAGTGCCAGTGATGTCTATACATTATTCAGGTATATGCACTGCATTCCTACCAATTCTTGGGTATTTATTATGCGTCCATGTAATTAATATTCTTATTTTCATCCTTAATGAATTATTAAAAAATCAACCACTGTCCCAAAACTATTGCATCCATGTAATTAATAGTATTCTTTGAATGTATCAAAAATATTCATTAAAATCCATTGGTCTCCTAAAATCCCTCCATCTAATTGTATAGTAGTATTCAGAAACAACTAATTCAACTTTGCCATTCATAATCTTCCATCGCTAATCCTATGAATAGGAACAAGACTCTTAGGATCTCTCTCCATTGGTAGGGGTCAGGACTGTGCTTCAAACACATGGCCTATGTTGCCGTGTTGGCCTAAGGCTTCCCTGGTAGCCCACCAGCCTTCAGAAATGCCAGGTTACCAACATTTTGCAGCCGTGTCATTCAGACCCAGGATGGTCACTTTGCAAAGAAAACAAGTGTAAAACTAGGAAGTTGCCAGTTTTTATTTTTCTGTGTCGCATTATTTATTATTGTTTTCCTCTCAGCATTTGAGGCCCAGGAACCCAGGTTTGTCTGTGAGTTCAGTGGTTGCACCCCAGCCTAGAGTGATCAATGCTGAGACAGAATTGCCACTACCTGAGATCAAGCCCTGTGCTTGAAAAATAAAAATACATACATACATACATACATATATACATATATACATTAAAATATTTAAAATATTATGTGGCTCCTTGGCTTGGAATTCAGGCCATTGTTTTTGTCAGGCCTGGGATTTGAACTCAGGGTGTGAGTAAATCTGTAGCACTGTGGGGGATGGGAAGATCACCGTGCTGGAAGACAAGAAAGTCAGGCCTGTTCCCAGGGCCTGAATTCAAATCCTAGCACTTGAAAAAATAATATATATATAATATTCGTATATATTTGAAATACATGATTTATATTTACATACACGTGTTTATTGCATGTTGCAGTTAGTGTATTCATTTTATTTTGTGTTTTATTTCTTATGTATTTGAGAGTGAGTATGATTACACATATAACATTTTGCATCCTATTACATAAGACATAGGTTTTCATATGTATTCTACATCATTCCTGAGACCCAGGACTTTCACAGATACGGAAAACAAGTGGAACAATTGGCTTTTCCAACAGGATTAAGTTTTTGGCAATTCTCTGACTTGAACTCAGGGCCTAGCAGGCCCACTTCATGAATGGTTACATGTTAGCACACTAGTCTGATGCAAATGAAGTTGGCAGGCCAATTTGAGGACCTGAGATCAAGCCACAGGAATGACCAATATATAAACAGGTAGATGTTTAGATTGCAGTGTGTGTGTGTTTGTTTGTGTGTGTGTGTGTGTGTGTGCATGTGTGTATGTATTTACATATGTATATGCATCTATAAATATATACAGAGAGACACAGATAGACATTTATGTAGATTCTAGTGTATAACCCAATATAAAGAGTGACGTCTGCAACTTATTTTTATATATTCTATTACTACCAATTATTTGGTATAAAATTATGCTTCCAATTATCATGGTAGAAGAATTAATAAAGTACTAATTAATCAATGACCTATATTTATTGCATACAATCTTAGAATGACTAGCTAGTTAGTAATTCAATTAGTATATGTCAAATATTCTGTTAGTGTTCCTATAGATAGGCACGAGTTTCCTAGGATCTTCAGCTGTGTGTAGGTGGCAGTCCTACGATTGATCTCAGGGCCTAGGTGTCTGGGTTTGCCTCAAGCTTCACTGACAGCCCCCAGCCATCATCCATGCAAGGTCACATACAATTTTCAAGCCAAGTCATTGAGGCTCAGGAGGGTCACAGTGCTAAGGAAACAAAGGTAAAAACTGTTGTGTAACATTTTCTGGTTTTTCCTCCTCCATTTTTGTTGGTTTAATGTATTTTTGCCAGTGCTGGGAGTTGAATTCTGGTCCTAGGATCCCTGGATCATCTGTGGGTGTACAAGCTGTACCCTAGCGTAGGGTAATCATGGTTTAATACACACCAAAATGTTTCCTTGAGCAAAGGGAGCTCAGGGAAAATGTCTAGGCTCACAGTTCAAGCCTCAGTACCTGCCACAAAAAAAAAAGAGCCAGCAACTCCATGTTTCTGTGTATGTATGCATGTATTTGTATCAGTGAAGATCCAGAGTTGCTATGAAGAAAGGCACCCAGCTAGGATATTTGCTTTGAATAGAATGATTTCATAGCACAGAGAGTGCTTTCAAGACAATCCATGTTCCGGGGCTCCCTCATTGTTCCCAGTGTAGCCTGCTGAGTCTCCATACCCCAGGCTGCCGGAGGAAGTCGACTTCGTTGTTGGAACAGGCAGACAAAAAGCTTCACTCCTGTAAAGCTGCATAACAAACAATTCATCCAGGCCAATTAATGAGGATGAACGTGCGCAGGTTCTGAAAGTAAGGAGAAAAAGGCTTGTTTGTACCCCAAGCTATCTCTCTCCCCAGTGGTCGGTTTTGACAGGAAGCCTTTATTTGTGCCACCTTTTGTGGCAGGCCAAGTTCCCTGCACTCATGCTGTCTTTGTAAGACTATGTTTCAGTGTTGAAACAAACTGCTACAATTAATTCAAGAGTCCTTCTGGCAGACAATTAGTGAGCTGAACATAATGGAATGATACATTTTTGGCAAAGGTGCCTCCATGTGGGGTGTGTGTGTGTGTGTGTGTGTGTGTGTGTGTGTGTGTGTGTGTGTGTGTGTGTGTGCATCCACCATTCCTGGTGCTTGAACTCAGGACCTAACTGAAGAACTAAAGTAATTCCATTTTAAGATCAAGCCCCCTGAGCTGTGCTGCCCTCAAAGTAACCCCCAAAGAGAGCTGTACTGTCAAAGAGAAAAATAGTTCTCAGAAAAACCGCAGGTTGCCACCAACCCTACCCACCCTTAAAAAACAGAACAGTTGCCCAGGTGTTCCAGCTGAAAAAGGGAAGTGCGATCAGGGTGGACTTAAACCCCCTGAACTTGTGAACTTGCTTGTGTGGAAACCCCCTAAACTTGTTTGTTTGATAATATAAAAGCTGTGCCAATTTTATGCTTGGGGCCTCTTAGCATCACCGGTTACCAAGTGCACAGAGGACCAAACTCCAGCTTGCAATAAACAGACTCTTTGCTGTTTGCATTGATCATGGTCTCTGGTGTTCTGAGAGGGGGAGTCCAAAAACTGGGCACTTTATGTGGGAGCTCCTCTGGGATAGCCCCCCCATAAGCCACCCAAATACCTGATCAGCGAGTCGTCCAGCTAGCCGGTAAGAGGGGGTGCAGCTGCTTTATGTTGAGTGTTTTATGTTTGACTTGCAAGTAGGGTTTTGGAGCTGGCAAGAAATGTTGGCGGATGTGCTACAAGGTAACCAGCAGGCCGGTGGAAGACATTTCCTGGGCCCTTGGGGAAGCCCTCCCCAGTGGGGTCTCTCTGGACTCTGTCGTCTTTTGGACCATGACTTGTCCGGCCTCTGCCACTCTGGGTTAAGGGTAGATTATCCACCTCCTGGGTATTGACTCACCGGCCCCTGCCATCCTTTGGGACAGGAACTCGTCTGGCCTCCACCACCGTGGTTTAGGGGTGGATTTGAGCTTGAGATCAACATGCATGCTCTCTTTGTCTCATTTGTAGTTGCCATTGTCATTTTAATTCAGCGCCTCTCTTTCTTTTCTTTCCTGATTCATTTTATTTCATTTTCAGATCAGTGAGCATCCTGGAGCCCCCACAAAAGTGGGGGCCAGAGGCTCCTTTCACCTCAGGCGCTCTCCCATTTTAATACTTTTGGAATTTTAGGATGACATCAAGGGTTGACTTATTCTCTAGAAGAGGAGGCAGTGGGGGAAGGGAGAACCTGCAGGATCTAGCAATAACTTTGAAAGGGGCCTGCAGGGAAAACTCTAAGCCAGATGAATCTGCCACTGACCACCAAGTGCCACCAGCAAGATCTTAGCCTCGGGACTTGGCCCAGAGGTTCTGAGTATGGGGGGGGGAGACTGTCAGTCTGAGGGGATAGCTTCCAGGGTCATTTTTCCCTTGCCTCAAGATGATTGGGAGTTCTCCTCCACCTTGGAAGGCCCCTGGGTCAACATTTGCAGTTATCTAAAAAAAAAAAGAAAGAAATCCTCTGGTGGTGAGATTTTGCCAAATTCAAGGAGATCTGATTTTGTCTTTGTGGCCACTTGTCTGTCTTGTTTACTTTGGTGTCGTTTCTGTTCTATTTTTGAGGTGGGGAAATTCTGGGTGAGGGTGGCCAGCTCACTCAGCCGACTCTGATTTCAGCTTGCTGAGTGAGAATGGAGCAGTTCTGGTAGGGTTGAACTGAGGGTCCATTAGTCCCCAACTCAGCCTTTGTTGTCTAGTTCTGTTTTAGAATTGGTACCTGTTTTAAGTGTGGATTCTTGGTTTTTGTGTTTATTTATATTTTTGTTATTTATTTGAACAACTCTGGGGAAATAAAAGTTCCAGCCTCTGGTTGGGCTCAGCCACAGACCTGTTATGCTCCCCTCACTGTGAGGTGTGAAAGGTTACTGGACTAGTCTGGTACCTTTCAGGCCTTGGGATGCATTTTCTCCTTGTGGAGGCTGCCTGAGCGGAGGGTGTGGAAGGCTAAGCACCTGGTTTGGACTTTTCAGCGAGTCCTGACAATGTAACAATTTGTAAAGTGCTCTTGTCTAATATTGGATAAAATTCAGGCCAGTTTAGTTTCAGGTGACCCCGTCAACCAGCCCTTTTGCAGCAGAAGGTATTCAAAAGATCCGTTGGTGAATTGCCTTGCTAAACAAGCAAGCCTGGGAAAATGAAGCTTAACAAAGTTACTTAGTTAAAAAAAAATACTGTATTAAATTTTTGTTAAAAAACTTAAAAAAAAATCTATGTACAACTGATTTTGATTTTTGCACGCTTTAAGATGTGTGTGTTTTCTATGTGTTTGTAAACATGTTCAATATAAAAATTGTCAACATGCTGTAAAAATTGGGTGAGTTTAAGTTTAAAATGTAAAAGGTTAAGGGATTTAGACATTACTAAAAATTAAAAAAATCTTTCACATTGTTTTAAATGGCTTTTTAAAGATTCTTTAATGTAGAAATTAGAAAATCTGTTATTTTAAAATTTAATATTTTAAAATGTTTTGGCAGTTTGGGATTTAGTTCCCTTGGCTAAAATTTCAGGATAAATATTAAAAATTTAAATGTAAAGGTCAATTTAGCACTGTTACAAAACATGACCCGTTCTGTCTATCTAAAGCAGTATTTTATTCAAACCTCCCCACCAAAAATGGGAAAACTTAGAAGACCACCTAAGATCTATATTTAGGGGTGAGGATGAGCAGGCAGAAATGCAGTTAAGCAGGTCATGCATGGTGGGACCGACCCTGGAGGGGGGCTTCATAGATGGTGGGACTGGCCCTGGGAGGAGTCCACACATGGTAAAGGAGGGCAAGCTGGCATAAACGCAGTTCATCTAACCTTAAAGAGTCAGATTGGGTGTGTGCCCATTCCATAGGAGGGGCTGAGTGGCCCATCTTTGTTCGGTCTTTTTTCCCTGAAGATAGACACTGAAAACATGATGGTTAAAATGAGTGATGTGATGATCTGATTATTATTGCTAAAACTGCCCCTTGTATGTGTTAAAATTACAATTAAAAAGGCCTTCAAAGGAGGGTTAAAAAGTTTATTTGTGTAATGGAACTTGCTTTCAATGATGTTCTACAATTAGGATGTTTTTAAAAGTTATAAATGTGTTAAGCCTAGCTTCTTTTCTTTTTTTTTCTAGATTATTATTTGTTTTTATTGTGAAAATATTGTACAAGGGGGTTACAATTACATGAGCAAGATAATGAGTACATTTCTTATCAAGCATTGTAGCCTGCTCCTTTGTTTCCCCTTTCTATCCCATCCTCCCCCATCCCTCTACCCAAGCCTACAATCACCCCACACCAAAGTTGGAAAGTTCGTTTTCGACATAACGACTTGTACATCTCATTGTTGCAATGGGTCCACCTGTATCCCTATTTAAACGATTTGTTTTTGCCCTTACCCTCCACAAATTATAACAACATCAAATACAGTGAAAGTAGGGGTTATACCAAGGGGGAGGGACATACAAAGCAACAAAGATATCATCTTATAAATGTGTTAGAAAAAAATCGCATGAAAGAAAACAGCATTTGAGTACATATCTTAGGGTACATTTCCCTAACATCAATATATCTGAGCTATTCTGCTTGATTCAGACATATACTATTTATTGGAAAAAAGGAAAACCATGGGACCTATGTTTCTTTGGGCCTGGTTTACTTCACTTAATATAATTTTTTCCAAGTCTTTCCATTTCCTCACAAATGGGGCAATGCCATTCTTTATGATGGACGCATAGAATTCCATTGTGTATATATATATATATATATATATATATATATATATATATATATATGCCACATTTTCTTGATCCATTAATCTACTGAGGGGCATCAGGTTTGGTTCCATATCTTAACTATGGTAAATAATTCTGCAATAAACATATCCTGCTGGTACCTTTAGTGTGATCTTGTTTGTGAATATTTGTGTAAATGCCCAAAAGTGGGATTGCTGGGTCATAGGGGAACTCTATTTGGAGTCTTTTGAGGAACCTCCATACTCCTTTCCAAAGAGGTTGAACAACTTTACACTCCCACCAACAATGCAGTAGGGTTCCCTTCTGTTCACATCTCCTCCAGCATGTGTTGTTATTAGAGTTCTTGATTATAGCCATTCTACCTGGGACGAGGTGATATCTCAATGTTGTTTTGATTTGCATTTCTTTTATGGCTAGGGAGGTTGAGCATTTCTTAAAGTATGTATTGGCCATCTTTCATTCCTCTTCAGAGAAGTTTCTGTTTAAGTCTTTAGCCCACTTATTTATTGGTCAGTTGTTTCTGAGAAGATTTGTGGTTGGGGGATTTAATGTTTTCAGTTCCAGGTATGTTTTAAATATGAGACCCCTCTCCGTTGTATGGCTAGTGAAGATCTTCCCCCAATCCGTGGGCTTTCTATTGATATTGCTAGCAATGTCCTTTGTCATACAGAAGCTCTGCAATTTCATGCAATCCCATTTGTACAACCTTTCTTTAATTTGTTGTGTTTCTGGGTCTATATTAAGAAAATTTCAGCCTGAGCGAAGGAGGAAAAGGGTTTTTCTTATTCGATCCTGTAATGTTTTCAGAGTGTCTGCTTTGACTCCGAGGTCTTCGCTCCATTGGAGTTGATTTTGGTGCAGGATAATATATAACGAGCTAGCTTTAGTTTTCTACAAGTAGTTAACCAAGCCAACACCATTAACTGAAGAGGCTGTCTTTCTTCCATTCTATTTTTTTTTAGCTCCCATATTGAAGATTAGAGGGCTATAGGACTGTAGGTTCATTTCTGAGTTTCAATTCTATTTCATTGGTCCTGAGGTCTGTTCTTGTGCCAGTAACAAGCTGTTTTGATTACTATGGCTTTATAGTAGAGTTTGAAATTTGGTATTGATATTCCTCCAGCACTGTTCTTTCTGTTGAGGATAATTTTATCTATTTGGGGTCTTTTATTGTTCCATATGACTTTTTGGATTGCCTCTTCTATTTCTTTGAAGAATGAGGTTGGAATATTGATAGGTTTCGCATTGAATTTGTAGATAGCCTTGGGAAGTATTGCCATTTTCAAGATGTCGATCTTTCCAATCCAGGAGCATGGGAGTTTTTGCACTTCTAAATTCTGTTTTGATTTCCTTTTTCAAACTTTTAAAGTTTTCATCATTGAGATCCTTCACTTCTTTGGTTAAGTTAATTCCTAGGTATTTTATTTTGTGTGGGTCTATTACGAATGGAATTGCTTTCCTAATTTCAGCCACACTTTTCTCATTGTTGGCAAACAGAAAAGCCATGGATTTTTGAGGGTTAATTTTATACCCAGCTACTTTGACAATGTTTTGAATCAGCTTGAGTAATTTTGGAGTACAGACTTTGGCATTTTTTACGTACAATATCATGTCATCTGCAAAGAGGGAGAGTTTTACTTCTTTCCCTATTTGGATCCCCTTTATGTTTTCATCTTGTCGTATTGTTGTAGCTAGGCATTCTAATACTAGATTGAAGAGAAGTGGTGAAGGGACATCCTTGTCTCCTTCCTGAGTTAAAAGGAAATGGCTTTAGTTTTTCACCATTAAGTATAATGGTGGCTGTAGGTTTGTGAAATACAGCCTTTACTGTATTGAGGAATGTTTCATGGATTCCTAATTTTTCCAAAACCTTCATCATGAATGGATGTTGGATTTTGTCAAATGCTTTTTCTGCATCTATTGAGATAACCATATGTTTCTTATCCTTGCTCTTGTTGATGTGATGAATTAATTGATTTGTGTATACTGAACCAGCTTTGCATCCCTGAAATGAAACCTATTTCATCGTGGTGTATGACTTTTTTTGGATGAATTGTTGAAGTCGATTGGTCAAAATTTTGTTGAGAGGTTTTGCCTCAATGATCATCAAATAAATGGGTCTATAGTTCTCTTTCTTTGATGAGTCCCTGCCTAGTTTTGGGATCAGGGCTATCATAGCTTCATAGAATGATTTCAGAAGTGAACTTTCTCTTTCAATTTATTGAAGAGTTGGAGAAGTATTGGTGTGGGCTCTGGGCTCTGTTTTGAAGGCCTTGTAAAATTCCCCTGTAAAACCATCTGGTCCTGGGCTTTTCTTAGATGGGAAGTCTCTTATTGCTGTTTCCATGTCAATGCTTGATATGGGCCTGTTAAAATGGTTTAACTCATCTTGGTTTATTTTTGGCATGTCAGTATTTGCTAGGAAAAGTTCCATTTCTGCTAAGTTTTCAAAATTATTAGCATTAAGTTTTGAGAAGTATTCCCTTATAATGTTCTGTATCTTGTTTTTTTCTGTGGTGATGTTTCCATTCTCATCTCTGTGTTTATTTATTTGGGTGAGTTCTCTTCTTTTTCTTATAAGGTTTGCTAAGGGCCTGTCAATTTTATTAATTTTTTTGAACAAGCAACTCTTTGATTTGTTGATTCTTTCTATATTTTTTGGATTCTAATTCATTTAATTCTGCTTTAATTTTAATTATTTCTTTCTGTCTACTGGATTGGGGTTTATCTTGCTCCTCTTTTTCAAGGAGGCTCAGATGTCTCATGAAATTGTTGGTTTCAAATCTCTCCAATTTGTTCATGTAGGAGTTCAGAGCTATAAACTTGCCCCTAAGTATTGCCTTTGCTGTGTCCCAGAGAAGTTGGTAATTTGCGTGTTCATTTTTGTTGAATATCACGAATACATGAATTTCCTTTCTGTTCTTTTCTATGACCCACTCGTGATTCAGCAGTGTGTTGTTCAGCCTTCATGTGTTAGTGGACTATCTCTGGTGGCTTTCGGTGTTGAGTTCTAATTTTATTCCCTTGTGGTCTGAGAGAATGCATGGTATAACTTCAATGTTTCTGAATTTGGACAAGTTTGCTTTGTGGCCTAAAATGTGTTCTATTTTGGAAAGTATCCCTTGTGCTGCTGAGAACAACGTATATTCTGATGCTGCTAGTTGGAATATCCAATAGATGTCTGTTAAATCTAGTTGATCTATGCAGTTGTTCAGATCTGTGTTTTCTCTGTTGAGTTTGGTTTGTTAACGTCCCCAACAATTCAAGTCTTTGGAGCTATTGTGATTTGAGGGAAAATAGTGTTTCTTGCATAAATTTGGGTGCTCTGTTGTTTGGTGAATTGTGATTGTAATTCTTGCATTATGAATAAACTGCCAGGATGTTCCAGGAAGATTGCGGAAGAGAAGCTGTAGGCTAAACAAGCTCTGGCATAGAAAGCAGTTTTAGAGTTCCAGGGCACAGTCCTAAGCCATAGAATCACAACAAGTGTGCCTTCACAGGACAGAGAGTGAGGACAGAGAGAGAAAATACAGACAAGGAGACAGCCCTGGGCACTTGCCAGCAGCCACCACAGCCGTGGCAGCAGTGGCGGAAGCGACAGCAGGCGTGATACCTGAATTACCGAGAGTCCGGGATGAAGGAGCCAGACGTGGTGGGCGAGTGGATTCCACTCAACACCAACAGGAACCGACAAGGAGCAGAGATCTTTATCCTGCAGTTCGCAGACCAGAGACGACCCAGGAACCAAGGCTCGGCGTGAGTAGAAGCCTGATGTCCTCACTCCTTCGCAGGGAGCAGAGGAGGGAAGGCCACCCCTCCCCACCCCCAGTACCGGAGATCTCCATCTTGGATACTGACAAAGCTCGGAGGAGCTGCTAGCTTCAACTCAGGCCCTGGAATAAATCTAAGGTCATCTAGCAGGTCACAAGAGCCTTACCTCACCTGCCAGACTCAACTCCACCCAGGGAAAAGTCACCTAGCTCGGGTTCCAGCACCAGGAGTGGCTTTCTTCACCTGGTAATCAGAGCCAGAGGCTGCCCCTCCCTTTAGCAGCCTCGACAATCAACTGAAATTCAGTAAAAAGAAACCCTGAGAATGGCTCCAGGCTGGACTCTATGAGTTTCTCACAAACCAGCCCCCAGGAAAAGCTAATGTTTGCTGAAAGGCCTCAATTCTACCCAGAACCTAGCATCATCACAGCATCTCCAAACTCGAGGAAAAAGCCATCTTCCACCCATTGAACTCACCTGGGAGGAGGATCGCAGAGCATTTTTCTGCCTGTTCAAAGAAACTGACTTAAGTAACCAACCAAGCCACAGGAACACAAGCAGACCAGAGACTCCAACAAGAGGCTGGTTACGGACACAAGGGAGACCCAAGATTTTTCCCACCCATATCCAAAAAATCAAAGAAGATTTTTTATTGTTGTTGTATCTTTTATAAAAAATTTTTTTCTAAAAATGCTTTTTTTTAAATTTAATTTTTACCTTTTTTGAAAAAAATTGTTTTCTAGTAATTTTTTTTCCTCTTAGAATTTTATTTTAGGGGTATAAGTGTGTGTGCATTTTTATTCCTCTTTTTTTGTTTTTTTTATGCTTTGTCTTGATTTTTGTTTAGCTCTACTGAACTTCTGATCTTTTTTTCTTTCTTTCTTATCCTTTTCACCTGTTCTTCTCTTTCATTCTTTATGTGACTTAATTGCTTTTCTGCACATCCTGAGATAAACCCATAGTCGATTATTAGACCTTATCCCCCATTGTGTACACACTTAACACAGCAGCTTAAGAACACTCAAAGAGAACTATAAGAATCTCAAGAACGGGAGGAAGCTAATCAAAGAGTAATATAGGAATTGAGAGAGCAGGATGAAAATACACAAAGATCACTAAAGGCATTCATGGAATCCATTAACAAAGAGCTGAAGGAAGTCAGGGAGACCACAAACAGAATGCTGAATGGAACCCAACAGAAGGAATGGGAGTCTAAGGAAACCATAACCAATCAACTAAATGATTTGAGAAAAAACAGTGAACACCAAATTAAGTAAGTAAAGAAGTTCATACAAGATCTTAAAAAAAGCTTCAACAAAGAATTTGAAGCCATCAAAGCTGACCAAATGGAAGGAAAAGAAATAAAAAACAAAGTAGAAAGTCCCGACAGCAGGGTAGACCATGCAGAAGATCGAATCTTGGGGATTGAAGACAGCCTAGACATTGTAGAGAAAGAACATACAACCATCCAAGAGAAATCCAAGAAATATGAGAGATCTATCCAACACTTGGAAAACACCAGCAGAAGGCCTAATCTAAGGATAATGGGTGTAGAGGAGCACATAGAAACAGAAGTTAATGGTCTAGTAAATTTGTTTAACAGGATCCTAGCAGGGAACTTCCCAAACATGCAAAAAGATAGGCCTATTCAAATACAAGCAGCTTTTAGAACTCCAAATAGACCAGACCAGAATATGACATCTCACCGTCACATTATAATCCACACAGGATCAACTCAGACCAAGGAAAAGATCCTTAAAGCTGTCAAGGAGAATAGATTAATCACCTATAAAGGGAAACCAATTAGAATCACCTCAGACTTCTCAGAAGTGACAATCAAAGCAAGAAGAGCCTTGAATGGTATATGCCATGCCCTAAAAACAAACAACTATCAACCAAGAATACTGTATCCAGCTAAACTCTCCTTTATAACTGAAGGCCAAATGAAAACCTTCCATAGCAAAGAAAAATTGAAACAATACATCTCCACCAAACCAGCCCTACACAAGATTCTTAATGATGTTCTACACATAGAAAACCAACAAGACCACAATAAAGGTCAAGAAACTGCACCCAAACTGAGAATCCAAGAACCATACGAAGAACCCAGTTTTCACAGCCCCCAAGAAGATTGATATCATTGCAGGAACTCCCAAATACCTCTTAGTCCTATCTCTTAACATTAACAGACTCAACTCTCAAATTAAGTGACATAGACTGTCTAGTTGGATTAAAAAACAAGGTCCTTCTATCTGGTGCCTTCAGGAGTCACATCTTGCCCATAAAAACAAACACATTTTCAATGTTAAAAGCTGGAACAAAATCTACCAAGCAAACGGCCCCCATAAACAGGCAGGAGTTGCAATGCTAACATCAGATAAAATAGACGTCAAATTAAAATTTGTGAGAAGAGAAAAAGAAGGTCGCTACATATTAATTAAGAGATCTCCCCTTCAGAAGGATACTACAATTCTTAATATCTATTCGCCAAACAACGGAGCACCCAAATTTTTCAGGAAACACTACATTCCCTCAAATCCCACATAGATCCAAAGACATCAATAGTTGGGGATTTTAACCCACCATTCTCCCCACTAGATAGATCAACTCGGCGAAAACTCAACAGAGAAACTGCAAATCTAAACAACTGCATAGATCAACTAGATTTAACAGACATCTAACGAATATTTCACCCAGCAGCATCAGAATACACGTTTTTCTCAGCAGCACATAGAACATTTTCTAAAATAGACCACATTTTAGGCCACAAAGCAAACTTGTCCAAATTCAGAAACATTGAAGTTATACCTTGCATTCTCTCGGACCACAAGGGAATAAAATTACAACTCAACAACAAAAGCCACCAAAGATAGTCTGGTAACACATGGAGGCTGAACAACACACTGCTGAATCACGAGTGGATCATGGAAAAGATCAGAAAGGAAATTCAAGTGTTTATGCTATTCAACAAAAACAAGCACAAAAATTACCAGCGCCTCTGGGACACAGGACAGGAAGTCCTCAGAGGCAGGTTTATAGCTCTGAATTCCTACATCAACAAGTTAGAGAGATCTGAAACCAACAATTTCATGAGACTTCTGAGCCTCCTTGACAAAGAGCAGCAAGATAAACCCCAATCCAGTAGACAGAAAGAAATACTTAAAATTAAATCAGAATTAAATGAATTAGAATCCAAATAAACTATAGTAAGGATCAACAAAACAAAGAGTTGGTTCTTCGAAAAAATTAACAAAATTGACAGACCCTTAGCAAATCTTATCAGAAAAAAAGAGAACACACCCAAATAAATAAACTCGGAGATGAGAATGGAAACATCACCACGGAAACAATCAAGATTCAGAACACTTTAAAGGAATAACTTCTCAAAACTTTATGCTAATAAGTTTGAGAACTTGGCAGAAATGGACCTTTTCCTAGCAAATATTGACATGTCAAAACTAAACCAGTATGAGTTAAACCATCTTAACAGGCCCACATAAAGCATTGAAATAGAAACAGCAATAAGAGACCTCCCAGCTAAGAAAAGTCCAGGACCAGATGGTTTTACAGCGGAATTCTACAAGGCCTTCAAAGCAGAGCTCACACCAATATTCCTCCAAATCTTCAATGAAATTGAAATAGAAAGTTCTCTACGGAACACATTCTATGAAGCCATCATAACCCTCATCCCAAAACCAGGCAGGGATTCATCAAAGAAAGAGAACTATAGACCCATTTCTTTGATGAACATTGATGCAAAACTTTTCAACAGAATTTTGCCCAATCAACTTCAACAATTCATCCAAAAAATCATAAAGCATGATCAAACAGGATTCATATCAGGGATGCAAAGCTGGTTCAAAATAGGCAAATCAATCAATATTATTCATCACATCAACTGGAGCAATGATAAGAACCACATGGTTATCTCAATAGATGCAGAAAAAGCATTCAACAAGATCCAACACCCCTTTATGATGAAGGTTTTGGCAAAATTAGGAATCCATGGAACATTCCTCAATACAATAAAGGTGTATATGACAAACCTACAGCCAGCTTTATACTCAATGGTGAAAAACTAAATCCATTTCCTCTTTACTCAGGAACAAGACAAGGATGTCCACACTCTCCACTTCTCTTCAACTTAGTATTAGAATTCATAGCTACAGCAATAAGACAAGGTGCAGACATAAAGGGGATCCAAATAGGGAAAGAAGAAATAAAACTCTCCCTCTTTGCAGATGACATGATCTTTTATTTAAAGAATCCCATAAACTCCACTCCCAAATTACTCAAGCTGATTCAAAATTTTGGCAAAGTACTAGGGTATAAAATTAACACTCAAAAATCAATGGCTTTTTTGTATGCCAACAATGAGAAAAGTGGGGCTGAAATTAGGAAAGCAACTCCATTTGTAATATCCCCACAAAAAAATAAAATACCTAGGAATTAACTTAAGAAGTGAAGGACCTCTAAGATGAAAACTTAAAAAATTGAAAAAGGAAATCGAATCACAACTTAGAAAATGGCAAAAACTCCCATGCTCCTGGATTGGAGAGATTAACATCGTGAAAATGGAAATACTTCCCAAGGCTATCTACAAATTTAATGTGATACATATCAAAATTCCAACCTCATTTTTCAAGGAAATAGAAGAAGCAATCCAAAAATTCATAGGGAACAATAAAAGACCCCGAATAGCAAAAACGCTCCTCAATGGAAAGAACACTGCTGGGGGAATATCAATACCAATTTTCAAACTCTACTATATGGCCATAGTTATCAAAACAGCTTGGTACTGGCACAAGAAGAGACCTCAGGACCAATGGAATAGAATTGAAACCCCAGAAATGAACCTACAGACTCGCCATCTAATCTTTGGTAAGGGAGCTAAAAAAATAGAATGGAAGAAAGACAGCCACTTCAGTAAATGGTGCTGGCAAAATTGGTTAACTACTTGTAGAAAACTAAAGCTAGATGCTTATATAACATCCTGCACCAGAATCAACTCCAAATGGATCAAAGTCCTTGGAGTCAAAGCAGACACTCTGAAAACCTTACAGGGTGGAATAGGAGAAACCTAGGTCTCCTTGGCTCAGACCGAAATTTTCTTAATAGAGACCCGGAAACACAACAAATCAAAGAAAGGTTGGACAAATGGGATTGCATGAAGTTGCAGAGTTTCTGCATGACAAAGGACATAGTTAGCAAGATCAACAGAAAGCCTCCGGATTCGGAGGAGATCTTCACTAGCCATACAAAGGACAAGGGTCTCATATACTTGGAACTCAAAAAATTAAATCCCCCAACAACAAATCCTCGAATAGACAACTGCCCAATAAATAAGTGGGCTAATGACTTAAAGAGAAACTTCTCTGAAGAAGGAAGAAGGATGGCCAATAGACACATGAAGAAATGCTCAACCTCCCTAGCCATAAAAGAAATGCAAATCAAAACAACATTGAGATACCACCTCACCCCAGTTAGAATGGCAATAATCAAGAACTCTAACAACAACAGATGCTGGAGGGGATGTTGATGGGAGCGTAAACTTGTTCAACCACTTTGGACAGTAGTATGGAAGTTCCTCAAAAGACTCCACATAGGGCTCCCTTATGACCCAGCAATCCCACTTTTGGGCATTTACCCAAATGTTTACAAACAAGACCACACTAAAGCTACCAGTACAACTATGTTTATTGCAGCATTATTTACTATAACTACCTTATGGAACCAACCCAGATGCCCTTCAGTAGAAGAGTGGATCAAGATAATGTGGTATATATACATAATGGAATTGTATGCCTCCATCAGAAAGAATCACATTGCCCCATTTGTTAGGAAATGGAAAGACTTCGAAAAAAATATATTAAGTGAAGTAAGCCAAGCCCAAAGAAACATAGGTCCCATGATTTCTCTTATTTGCAATATCTAGTATATGTATGAGTCAAGCAGAAAAGTTCAGATAAGGTGATGTTAGGAAAATGAACCCTAAGATATGTATATTATATGTTTTTTTTCTTTCATGCATTTGTTTCTAATGCAATTATAAGATTATATCTTTGTTGCTTTGTATGTCCCTCTCCAACAGTATAACCCCTGCTTTCACTGTATTTGATGCCGTTATAATTTGTGTAGGGGAAATGGAAAAACAAGACATTTAAATAAGGATACAGGTCGACCTGTTGCAACAATGAGAAGTACAAGTTGTCATATCAAAAACGAACTTTACAACTTGTGGGGGAAGGATTGGGTGTTGGGGGGAGGATGGGAAGTGATGGGAAGGGTAAACAAAGAAGCAGGCTACAATGCTTGATAATAAATGTACTCACTATCTTGCCCATGTAATTGTAACCCCTCTGTACAGTATTTTCACAATAAAAAAAAGAAAAAAAAGAATAAATTGCCATTTGATTTTAACCATTTTAATGTGTATTTGTTTTAAATCAAGTAGCATGAGACTTCCAGATTTTTCCGTGCATGTGATAGTGTAGAATTGAACCCAGGGCTTCATACATATGAGGCAAACCCTCTACACTGAGCCAAGTAATGACAAATGTAGAAATAGATATGTAGATTGTAACACATATATACATAAGTATATATATATATATATGTATATATATATATGTATAAAACAAGACAGAGATTTCTGCATATTATCTAATTATATATACTATATTACTACCAATTATCGATAAGTTATTCCTTCATTCATTTAAATATTATGGTTAAATACATAACAAAGTATTAATTGAAAATTAGTCAATGTACTATAATTATTGTGTATAATTTTATAATATAATCATATACTAACTACTAATGTAATTATTACTTTACAACATTCCATTCATATGGATGTATATTGGAATGTGTTTCTTAGGATCTCCCTCCATTCATAGGTGGCAGTCCTGGGATTTGCACCCCAGGTCTAGGTTGCTGGTTTGGGCTATGGCTTCCCTGACAACCCACCAAACTTCAGCAGTGTAAGGTCATGTACATTTTCTGGGCCCTGTCATTTAGACCCAGGATGGTTGCAATGCAAAGGATAAAACAATGTACTACCACCTTCTGGAACTTCCCAGTTTTGTACTTCTCCTTTTTTCCCTTCCTCTGTTTTTTTCTTTTTTTTCTTTTTTGGATTTGGGGCCAGAACACTGGCTCTGGTGTTGTACCTCAACTCTTCACCTCAAGGCTATCACTCTACCACTTAAGCCATAGCGCTACTTCTGACTTTTTTCTGCTTATGTGGTGCTGAAGAATCAAACCCAGGGCCTTATGGATGCAAGGCAAGCACTCTATTACTGAGCTTCCTTCCCAACACTTCTTTTTTGCCAGTACCAAGATTTGAACACTCGTCCTAGGATCTCAGGATGGGCTGGGGGTCCAGAGGCTGCACCCCAGCCTGGGATGATCGAAGCTGAGGCAGAGTAGTCACGAGTTGAGTTCAAGCCCCAGTCCTGGCCAAAAAAATCAAGACTTTGGCTTGGAATTTGCACCATTTTTCTGGCAGGCCTGGGATTTGAACTCAAGGTCTGGGTAACTCTGTGGCACTGTTGGGGAGAGTAAGCTCACCGTCGTTGAAGACAAGAATTTCAGCCCAGTTTCCAGGCACCGAATTCAAGCCCCCGCACTGAAAAAAAATAATCGTATATGAGATCTATTTATATACATGGGTTTATTCCATATGACATTTATTACCCTTATTTTTTATTTTATTTATTATTATTACATATATAATATTTATTTCATTTATTACATCTTATCACATGGATGTATTTGCATAAGGATTATAGATCATACTGAGATCCAGGACTTTCGCAGAGAAGGAAAAACATGTGTCAAAATTGGCTTCTGACTCCACATATAAATTCTGGCAATGCTGAGATTTGAATTCACAGCCCACAATGCTCAATTCATGAAAGAGTCAGTTGTACTACAAAAGTCTTTGGCAAACTGAGCTGCCAGCCAGTTCTGTGGAATAAGCCATAGTAATGGCTGATAGATATAGATATAGATAAAGATGTGGATACAGATAGATAGACAGAGAGAAAGTGAGAGATAGATAGATAGATAGATGTGTAGTTTGCAATATATATGAGAGAGAAAATGTGAGGATATTAAATTATATATTTATGAATTATTATTAAATTATGCCTCCATTTAATGAAGTAGCATTAATGTAAAAGTAGTCAGTATTCTTTAATTGGGAGAATCATACAAAGGAGCTAGAATGGAAGACATAATCAAATATTTTTCGTGTGGCATTCTATAAGAGAATCATGAACTAATTGCAAATTTAATTGTTACTTTTATAACATTCCATTAAGCATTCACATGAATAGGAAAGATTTTCTCAAGATCTCCCTCCATTTGTAGGTGGCAGTCCTGGCAATCAAACTCCAGGCCTGGGTAGTTTACTTCGAAATGCAAACCATTAAAATGACACTGTGAAGATTTCAGTTTGTCACAATGAAAAAAAGAACAAGAAGAAAAGAAAGCCAGGTGTCATTTACTCCTGCCTGTGATCCTAGCTCTTCAGGAGTATGTGAGGTGGAGAATGCCAGTTTGAATTCAGCCGGGACATGAAGTCCACAGCACTCTTATTCGAAGTGATCAAAGGAATAAAAAATCGCCATGAGTGGAGCTGTGTCTCAAGGGCAGAGCTCTACCCTTGAGCAAAAAGAGCTCAGGCACAATGCCTAGGCTCATAAAACAACCCCCGGACCTGCCTCAAAACAAATAACAAAAAAATCAAGTGACTCCATATCTCCCCATGTATGTTGGATGTATTTTTATTGGTGAAAGTCCAGAGTCCCTAAGATGAAAGGCACCCAGGAAGGAAATTTGCTTTGAATAGTATGATTTCATAGCAGAGACAGTGCTTTCAAGACAGTGCATGTTCCGCGGCTCCCCTCACTGTTCCATTGTAGCCTGAGGTTTTCTCGGCACCAGGGACTGCTGAAGAAAGTTTGCCTCATCGTTGGAACGGGCAGACAAAAGGCCTCACTCTTGTACAGTTGTGTAACAAGCAACTCCATTGAGGCCAATTAGTGAGGTGGAGTGTGGGCAGGCTCTGAAGGCCAGGAGAAAAAGGCCTCTTTGTACCCCAAGCTATCTCTGCTCCCTAGTGTTGTTTTGACAGGAAGCCTTCATTTGTGCCACCTCCCATGGCAGGCCAAGTTCCCTGCACTCATCCTGTCTTTTTGTTAGACTATGTTCTAGTGTTGAAATAGCCTGCTACAATTAATTCAAGGGTCCTTCTGGCAGACAACAAGGGAGGTGAACCTAATAAAATGATTTATTATTTGCAATGGTGTATTCCTAGGTTTCTGGAAGCTTGCTAAATCTAAGCACATGTTTAATATCACAATGCTTCCTGTCATTTAGGGCTGGTGAAGCTCATCAGGTTTTGAAACCTTTGACCTCTCCTAGTTAGACCCTTGGTGGTTAGGTTTCAGGGTTGAACACAGGGCCTGGGTGCTGACCATGAGCTCAGAACAGGAGTTCAGTGATTTAACAGTTGGTTTCACAGCTTCACTTCTGGTATCTGTGTGTGTGTGTGTGTGTGTGTGTGTGTGTGTGTGTGTGTGTGTGTGTGTGTGTGTGTGCATACACTTGTCCTGAAGCTTGAACTCAAGACCTGAACACTCTACCTGAGTTTCTCCGGTACAAGGATAGCACTCTACCACTTAAGCTACACAGCCACTTCAGACTTTTTTCTAGTGATGTGGTACTAAGGAATCAAACCCAGGGATTCATACATGCAAAGCACTCTACCCCTAAGACACATTGCCAGCCCTCAACTTCAGGTTTATTTCTTTCTTCTCTTGGAAGTTGGAGGAATTGAGGTCTAGGCCTGGGTTCTGTCCTTGAGCTCTTCAGCTGAAGCAAAGTGCTCTATAAGTTGAGCTACAGCACCCCTGCAGGTTTTTGGTAGTTCACTGGATAGAAGCCTTTCAAGGAATTTCCAGTCCAGCCTGGCTTTGGGCTGTGATCATCAGCTCTCAGGCTCCTGAGTAGCGAGGATGACAGGTGCAAGTCACTTGCGCCCAGCTTCCACTTCATGTTTTTAAGTGGTGAATAGGAGACAGTAGTCTCTTAGGACCTTTTGTGTATGGGATAGTTTGGAACCCAGATCGTCAGGTCTCAGCTTCCTGAGTAGACAGGATGACAGACTTAAGCTACAGATACCTAGACTGTAACACTCTGTTTAAAAGGGTTTCTTGGCTCCACGTGGTAGGGAGCCAGCCATGAGCCCAACAGGGAAGGGTCAGTGGCTGGGCCCTGAGTTCAAAGTTCATGACCAAGAAAAATAAACCCAAACAATTGTCTGTAGGAGACAACTCACTAGAGTTAGGTACAAACATAATTTTGGCCTTGATATGGGGATATATCTGAGCCTAAAGTTTCTCATCTGCACAATCATCTTTCTTGTGGAACTCTTATAAGAACCAGATGAAAAACTGCACCCTGTAAAGACTCAGCAAACAAAACATCATAAAGGACTCATCAAATAGCTGTATCCCACACACGGTTATTAGAATTATAGTGCTTTCATCAGTATAACCATTCTTTCAGAATAACATCACAAAGCATACAAAGTTCGCATCTAATGATTTTGAGGGGTGGGGTGTTTTTGGAGGAGGTGGAGTCAGCCACAGGGATTCCATTGAAAGCTAGGGGGTGCTGTCCTAAGATCTTTTGCTCAAGGCTAGAGCTCTACCACTTTGAGCCACAGATCAGAGTTTTGCTGACTTCCTGCCAGGACTGGATTTTAAACCCATCAGGGTCAGATCTCAGTCCCCACGTATCTTGGATGACAGGGATTAGCAAACCAACGGTATCTGGTTCTGTGGAGCCATTTACCTCTGGCTATGTCAGGTTACATGGCAGCTGTCAGCAACAGACTCCCAGCTTGCTCTGTGATGAGGTATTTGCTTTGCTATCATTATATAGTTGCAGTAAAAAATTCTATCTTTATTTGGTGCCATTCCTGGGTCTTGAGTAGGAGTCTATACACAGTCCCTAAGTTTTTATGCTCAACGCTAGTGCTCAGTCGCTTGAGCAACAGCAAGACTTCTGGATTTTTCTGTGCACACGGTAGTGAGGAATCTAACCCAGGGCTTTTTCATACTAGGCAAGCACTCTACCACTGAGCCCCAGTAGTGACAAGTGTATAAACAGAAAAATGTGTAGATTTGTAGATAGATAGACAGACAGACAGACAGACAGACAGACAGACAGACAGACAGACATAGATAGATAGATAGATAGATAGATAGATAGATAGATAGATAGATAGATAGATAGATAGATAGATGGATAGATAGATGGATAGATAGATGGATGGATAGGGGTAGATGCATAACACAAGAGACACACGTCTGTATACTATGAAATTTCATATATGATATTTCTACCGATTATTGGCAATTAAATTATTCCTTCCTTTTTTAAGTATCATGATTGAATACATAATAAATTATTAATTAAAAATTCATCAATGTAGTATAATTGTTATGTATAATTTTATAACATAATCATACACTAATTACTATTTTAATTGTTACTTTTATAACATTCCATTTATATGGCTGTATATGGGAAAGGGTTTCTTAGAATCTCCACCATTCATTAGTGACAATCCCAAGACCTAAGTTGCCAGTTTCAGCTATGGCTTCCTTAGTAGCCCACCAAACATCAGCAATGCAGAGTCATGTACACTTTCTGGACTTTGTCATTTAGACCCAGGATGGTCACAATAAAAAGGAAAAAACAGTAAAAACCATCTTCTTGAACTTGTCAGTTTTATGCTTTTCATTTTTATTTTTTTTGCCAGCCCCAAGATTTGAACTCAGATCCTAGGATCCAAGGCTCGGCTGTGGCAGAGATGCCAAGAAATGAGCAAGCCTTGTGCTTGGCTAATAATAATAATAAGGCCATGGTTTGGAACTTGCACCATTGTTCTGGCAGGCCTTGTATTTGAACTCAGGGTCTGGATAACTCTATGGCAATGTGGGAGAAGGGGAAAGGCTCACTGTCCTTGAAGACAAGAAATTTAAACCAGTTCCCAGGGCCTGAATTGAAACCACAACGATGGAAAAAGCAATATTAATATATGATATCTATTTACATACATGGGTTTACTGCATATGATGTTTATTACCCTTATTTATTTAGTATTATTACAAATACAACATTGCTTTTATTACATCATATCACATAGGATATATTTGCATATGGATTATGCATCATACTGAGACCCAGGACTTTCACAGAGAATGAAAAATCATGTGTCAAAACTGGCTTCTTACTCCACGAATAAATTTTTGGCGACGCTGGGATTTCAACTAATAGCCTACAATGGCCAATCCATAAATGGGGTCACAGTCTTAGAACATCAGCCTCCAGCAAAGTGAGCTGCCAGGAAGTTCTGAGGACCTGTGATCAAGCCACAGGAGTGCCCCATATAGATAGATAGATAGATAGATAGATAGATAGATAGATAGATAGATAGATAGATAGATAGATAGATAGATAGTTGTATATATATGTGAATATGGAGAGAAAGGGAATGTGAGGCTATTAAATTATATACATATATTACCAATTTTACTAGTTATTAAATTATACCTTCATTTAATGAATTATCAAGGTTGAATACTTATAAAATCATTAATTAAAAATTAGTCAATATCCTTCCATTAGGGGAATCATACCATGGTGCTAGAATGGAAGAAATAAATCCAATAATTATTCTGTGGCATTCTAAAATAAAATCATGGATTAACTGCAAATTTAATTATTACTTTTATAACATTCCATTAGCATTCACATAAAGAGGAATGAGTTTGTCAGAATCTCCTTCCATTTGTGGGTGTCTGTCCTGGCATTCGAACTCTAGGACTGGGTAGTTTACTTTGAATTCAAACCATTGGAATGACACCGTGAAGATTTCAGATTGTTATGAATACAAAAAAGAACAACAAGAAGAAAAGAAACCCAGGAACCAGGGGCTCCTGCCTATAATCCTACCTCCTCAGGAGGCTGAGATAGAGATCATGGGTCAAGCCAGGTTAGAGGAGGAAAGTTATTGATGAACTACCAAAAGCCAGAAATGGAGCTGTGGCTCAAGTGGTTGAGTGCTAATCTTGAGATAAGAAGTTAAGAGACCAGAGTCCAGACACTGAGTTCAGGATCAAATACTGGCACAGAAAAAAAATAAAGAAAAGCTTTCAGGAGCTCCTAGTCCACTGTGGTAAAAGGTCAGATTAGCCGGGCCCCGGTAGCTCACTCCTAGCTCCTCAGAAGGCTGAGATGTGAGGATTGCGGTTCAAAGCCAGCCCGGACAGGAAAGTCCGTGGGACACTGATCTCCAAGGCACCTCCAGAAAACCTGGCTCTGTAGCTCACGTGGTAACCTGAAGTGCTGGGGGGCAGCACCCAGGCCCAGAGTTCAATTTCCATGACCAACACCTGGACTGCTTGGACCTCACTCTGTGGCTCTAGGCAGGGAATTTTCCGGTGGGCCCCTGAGGGTCTCCCAATGTCTAGATGTCCTATAAGTCTTGAGAGCAGCCTCTTTGGAGGCCATTACCTACAGAGCAGCCACAGTATCAGAGAAGGGTCAAGCCTTGGGGCATGGAGATCATCAGAATGGCATCTGTCATGGGTGCAAGGTGGATCTGAGCAGTAATTCGATGTCTCAGACCACGGTTCTTGGCCAGCAGGGGCAGGAGATGCAAGATGTCACACCAGGTACCACCCGCTCATGCAGGTATCAGAAAAGTGTGAATTTGTCAGGCACACCTTGGGCAGGTGTTGAGTTGAGCTCATGAAAGGCTTGTAGGCTCAGGAATCCACAGCCAGCTGGCTGCTGCTTGTAGCAGTCGCTATCCCAGGTGTCCCAGGGCTCAGAGCCCTGCTTTCCTCACCAGTGATCGGGGGAGGAGGCTGGGGCAGATGAAGGTCAGCAATCCTGGGCTGATTACAAAGGAGCATCCCTAGTGTCCTTCCCGTGGTCCTGTGGCCCCGTTCATGGATGGAGGGGCAGGTTCCATGGAACATACTGGCATGGTCCAGACCCCTCAGCCCAAGAAGAACTTAGGGAGAAACCACTTGATCTGCCTTGAGAGTTTACTGTGACTATGCCTCAGGACTGCCCCCAATTCTAGTTCAGCTCAGCTCATCATTACCACCATCCAGTGTATGTGTGTGTGTGTGTGTGTGTGTGTGTGTGTGTGCGCGCGCGCGCGGGCGCACATGTGGGCTTACGGATTAGTACTAGGGCTTGAACTCAGGGCCTGGTCTCTGTCCCTCACTTTTTTCATTCAGTCTAGTACTCTACCACTTGAGCCACAGTTTTTCTTCCAGCCTTCTTGTGGTTATTTGCAGAAGAGAGTCTCACAGACTTTTCTAGCTGGGTTGATTCTGAATGGCAATCCTCAGATCTCAGCTTCCTGAGGAGCTAGGAAGATGAGAGCATGAACTATTAGCATCTGGTCACACTTTCCTTCTTGGCTAACACAGACTACCTCTCTCCCAGCCGAGCATCCATCTACCCCTCCAACCCCAGGCTTCAGACGAAATATAACCTCCTTTCCTGAGGATAAAGAAATGGAATCACGTTTGAGCTTTATGTTCTCCACAAAATCAGGGCCTGGTGGGAGCTTATGTGGAGGTCATAGATCTAGGCAAGGGCAAGTAGACAGCTGTTAGAACAGATGAGAGTATGAAAAGACATCCTTGCAGCTGGATGCCAGTAGCTCATGCCTATAATCCTAGCTACTCAAAGTTGAGACCTGAGGATCAATGAAGATTCAAAGCTAGCCTGGGCAGACTCTTATCTTCAATGAATCACCAAAAAGATGGGAAGCAGAGCTACTGTATTTCAAGTGTTACAGCACCAACCATGTGCAAACAAGCTAAAGGATACCACCTAGTCTCTGAGTTCAAGCCCTAGTACACACATACACACACACACACACACACACACACACACACACACACACACACACACACACACACACACACACACATCTTTAGCAGATGCCAGTGGCTCATACCAGCAATCCTAGCTACTCAAGAGGCTGAGATCTTAGGATGGCAACTTGAAGCCAGCACAGGCAGGAAAGTATGTGAGACACTTCAGTCTACTAAACTACTAAAAAAGATGAAAAATAAGCTATGGTTCAAGTGTTAGATTTGAGCAAAGGAATCTCAGGGACAGTGGAAGCTCAGTTCCAGCTCTAAGATTTTTTTAAAGACAACCCCACAGTAATCAGGCCATAAATACAGATTTTGGTCATCCTAGATCTCACTTCTGCTCCAGCCACTTTCACAGCACAAGTGGCTGGTGTGTGGCCAGCCACAAAGAAGTAAACTCACACAAAGGGGACATAGCCAGGTCAAGGCTAATGCCCCAGAACATTGAAGTACTGGCCATACCATTCTCTCATCCCCCAGTTCCCTGGCCCTGGAATCTAAAGTGTGTGCCTCTGTATTGTGGGCATCTGGAATTGTCTGGAAGGACCTAGGGACCGGTGATATATCACACTCCATGAGAGGGCACACGAGGCCCAGGCAGTTTGGGGGCAACAAATTGGGTCATTTCTTTGTGTGGGCTTGAACTGAGGATGTGGGAGCTGTCTCTCTGGGTTTTCATGCTCAAGGCTGGTGGATCCACAGCTCCACCTCTAATGTTTTGATGGTTCTATGGAGAATAAAATCTCACTGGCTTTCCAGCTTATTGATGGCTTCAATCTATCTTTGATCCTCAGAACTTTGACTCCCGAGTAGCCAGGATGTCACGAGTGAGCCTGAACCAGAAGTGACAGGCATCAGAACCTTCCCTTTGAGTTTCTGTTAATCTTGTGTCAACTAGCAAGCCCTAGCTAAAATTGTCACTTACAGGAGATAAAGTTCCTCTCCTAGGTCAGTTAATCCAAGGAGATAAAATGTCTTTGGAAAAGGCTAGTCTGAGTTGGCTTACAGGATTATGTGTGTGTGAGAGTATGAGTTTCAGGGATACCTATCCCCATCTCTCCAGTGCTTCATTATCCCAGTGGTGAGTACATCCAGGATCATCACCCCAAGGAAGGTGTGTAGTGGAGGGTATGTAAGGTCACATCAATTGGGATGATCAGAATTCTATCCTGCAACTGAAGCCAAGAGAGGTAATAGAGAGAAGGAGAGGTTTAGGGAAACATCAAGGGAAGCCCCTTACCTTTGGCTACAAGTACCAGAGAGAAGAATGAATCCATCCTTTTTGGTAGTAAGATAACAGGTGCCCACTATTCATTTATTTTATTTTTGTGAGTCCCAAGGCTTGGATTCAGGGCATCTGTGTCAACCTTGAACTTCTTTTCCTCAAGGTTGAGGCTCTACCACTTTAGCCACAGAACACATCTGGCACTTTTTGTGATTGGGGGAGTGGTTTATGGGAGATAAGAATCTCACAGACTCTCCTGACTGGGCTGGCTCTGAGTCACAACCATGAGAACTCAACCTCTCTAATAGCCAGGATGATGGGCTAGAGCTACTGGCACCTGACTGCCACCATCCATTTACAATCCTCTAGAACCAGTGCCGTGGCACCCGCACTGCACGCCCCCTTGCTGTGAGTGGGAAGCAGACATGGGTGGTTTTGATACTTCAACAGCCTCCCTACTTTGAGCATTGTTCTTGGTCAGTCTGATGGCAGCTTCCACCTTGTCCACAGAAATGACTTGGCTCTGTCACAAGAACAAATGTCCCCCAGGAGGTGTTAGGTCTGGGGTCTTTCCTCTGCACACCACCTGCCCTCCCTGAAACGACACACCCCAACAAAGCAAAGTAGAAAGAGCGAATTCATTTTCTTATAATCAGGGTCTGGTCAGATAGGTGGGGGTGATTCCAGAGGCCTGGGGTCAGGCTGTGCGGTTGGACAATGCAACACCTCCTCATTCACTTTCCTTTCTTAGCAGAGGGTAGTGAGAAAGTATTCACCAGACGGACTGACAATGAATAACCATCATGGTCTAGCCTGGGCACAGGGGGGCTTACCTGAGGGAGCGAGTTCAACAGACTGAGCAAGAAAGCTTCAGACTCACAGCCTATCTCCGGAATAAGAGGGCCACCTTGGGTCCCAGACACATGGGGATACTGGGCCACCTCCTCTAGCACACATTCAACAAGTTCCTGAGAGAGAGAGAGAGAAAGTGAGAGTTACACTAAAGCCTGGGTACCAGTGGCACAGGCCTATAATGGTAACTACACAGGAGGCTGAGATATGAGGATCATGTTTCATAGCCAGCCCAGGCAGGAATGTCTATGAGACTCTTATCTCCAAAGAACCACCAGAAAACCGGAAGTGGTGCTGTGGATCAAGTGGTAGAGTGCTAGCCTTGATCTGAGGAGCTCGGGGACAGTGCCAAGGCCCAGATTTCAAGCCCCACGACTGAAAATAAGTTGATTTCCCACCACAATATAGTGGACTGAATAGCACCCATTGTCCTAGGGAGTATTGCTGAGAAGACAGGCTGAGTTTCCTGTCAGCTGGGGGTCATGAGTAGTTCACCTACCTTCTCTGTGCCTCATTTTCCCCAGCTGCAAACTGAACAGTGAAGGATCCCCTCCTCATGGGGATAGGGTAAGGATGAAAGAGAGTCATGTTTTGTTTCATAATCCCATACCTGTGGCACGATAAATAACAGGCCCCATCTGAACCCTTTCCAGGTATCTTCCTGTCATATGCTCACAGAATTGCCAAGAACTTTATCTGATGACCACTCCCTCTATGCCTGGTCCTGGCCCAGAAATCCCCCTGCATTGATCCCTTGTTTCCTCACAACTGTCCTGTGAGGAGGCTCAGGTCCGATGGTTCCAGGCCCAACCCAGAGCTTTAACTGTGGTCAAGAATCGGCTGCCTTGGACTATTAAAGCAACAAGGAGATCAATAGAATAAGTAGAGCTTACCTGGTCCTTATCAAGAATTGAGCAAATATTCTGCAATGACAAAACTCATTAAATGTGAGAATCTTAGCACAGATATGCCTAATATTTTAGAATCACGTACTTAGTACTAAACTACACAACACAAAACAAAAAAGGCAAAACTCAAAACCTAAAATGTTTGACAACAAGCCTTTGAAGGGAACTTAGAGGGGCTACCCGGAACCCAGGCCATGTCACATTCTTCAGGGCACAATCCAAAATGTTTTAGAAAAGAAAGGGAGAGATATAGAAAGTTGAACATGAATAGCAGAGAGCAGAGAGAGCCTGAAAGTAAACAGACTTCTGACCATGTACCATTGCAGAGGCAAAAATTGTCAGAATCTGAGAACAGCATAAAAATAGTAGGTGCTCTGTCTATCCAGGGAGCGCAGGAGGCATTTCAGAGGGGTTTCACAGCTCGAGCATGACTCGCAGCACCCCATTGAATGTGTAGGAGAGTCAGTCTGGAGAGTGAAGGAAAGCTGACCAGGCAGAAGCAGCATTCCTACTTCCCCCAGAGCCCTATAGAGAAACATGGCCAAGCACCCAAACCAAGCATCCTCAGCATCGGAGGTTACCAGCCATTTGGCTAAAGGCCATAGGAGCTCTCTGGCATGACACCACATCTGAACAGAGATTGAGCAACAGAGAGCCATAGAGAGTAGTTCCACTCAGCAGAGTAGAGAAGTGGTGTGGACGTGGATATGAAGGCCAGCAATGGTATTGGTGAAAAGTCTCACGTGGTGTTCAAAGTAGTTTGGTTGGCAGAAGAGGGGTGGTTGGGAAATTCTAACATTTCCAATTCAAAAACCCCATCTGAGTCACGACATCATATGTAAGGTATATTAAATAGGTAGAATTCATTAGGTAGTGGATGAAGAGAACACCACAAGCTATTCAGGCAGGAAAAGAAGTTTATTTACCAGACTGCTGCCCCAACTATACATGGTGGAAAAGCGTGTCTGAAATGGAAAGAGAGGAGATAGCAATTTGTATTTCGGTAGAAATTAATCCACCTCTGCTAGGCTTTCCTTCCTTTGTGAGTACAGTCTGTAATTATTTCTTTATGATTGGATGTCTTGGACGTTTGTTGTAATTTTTCCTGTGGTATCTCTGATATTATTGATTTGGGTCTCCTCTCTTTTGTTCTTTACTCTTGCCAGCGGTCTGTCAGCTTTACTGAGATATTTTTTTAAAAACAGCTTTTTGTTTTATTAATTTCATTTATAATTTTCTTTGTATCTCATTAATTTCAGCTCTTATTTCAGTTATCTTTTTCTGTCTAGCAACTTTAGGTTCAATTTTTTCTTGTTTCTCTAGCGGTTTAATTGCATCATAACATTGTTTACTTGGTCTATGCTTTTTTTTTTTAATTTTTTAATTTATTTTTATTGTGAAAATACTATACAGAGGGGTTACAATTACATGGGCAAGATGATGAGTACATTTCTTATCAAGAATTGTAGCCTTCTCCTTTGTTTCCCCTTCACATCCCTTACCATCCTCCCCCTGCCCCCCCACCCAATCCTCCCCGCTCCCCCTCCCCCACACCAAACGTGTAAAGTTAGTTTTCGACATAGTGGCTTGTACATCTCATTGTTGCATTGGGCCCACCTGTATCTCCATTTAAATTATTTGTTTTTCCCCTTCCCCTCCACAAATTATACCGACATCAAATACAGTGAAAGCAGGGGTTATACTGTGGGGGAAGGACATACAAAGCAACAAATAAATATTCTTATAAATGTTTTAGAAACTATCGCATGAAAGAAAAAAACATTTGAATACATATCTTAGGGTTCATTTCCCTAACATCACCTTATCTGACCTTTTCTGCTTGACTCAGATATATACTAGATATTGCAAAAAAGGGAAACCATGGGACCTATGTTTCTTTGGGCCTGGCTTACATCACTTAATATAATTTTTTCCAAGCCTTTCCATTTCCTAACAAATGGAGCAATGTCATTCTTTCTGATGGAAGCATAGAATTCCATTGTGTATATTTACCACATTTTCTTGATCCATTCATCTGCTGAGGGGCAACTGGGTTGGTTCCATATCTTAGCTATAGTAAATAATGCTGCAATAAACATAGTCGTGCTGGTAGCTTTAGTGTGGTCTTGTTTGTAAACACCCAGAAGTGGGATTGCTGGGTCATAGGGGAGCTCTATGTGGAGTCTTTTCAGGAACCTCCATAATACTTTCCAAACTGGTTAAACAAGTTTACATTCCCACCAACAATGAAGTAAGGTTCCCTTCTGTCCACATCCTCTCCAGCATCTGTTGTTATTAGAGTTCTTGATTTTAGCCATTCTAACTGGGGTGAGGTGGCATCTCAATGTTGTTTGATTTGCATTTTTTTATGGCTACGGAAGTTGAGCATTTCTTCATGTGTCTATTGACCATCCATCTTTCCTCTTCAGGGAAGTTTCTGTTTAAGTCTTTAGCCACTTATTTATTGGGCAGTTGTTTCTTTGAGGATTTGTTATTGGGGGATTTAATTTTTTGTGTTGCAAGTATATTTTAGATATGAGACCCTTGTCCGTTGTATGGCTAGTGAAGATCTTCTCCCAATCCGTAGGCTTTCTATTGATCTTGATATGCGTTCTGAGAGCAATAAATTTGCCCCTCAGGGTCCCATAGGTTTCTTCGTGGTGTATTTTCATTTTCATTGAATTGTAGGAACTTTTTAATTTTTTCTTTAATTTCTTCTGTAACCCATGTATTGTTCAACAGAGTGTTGTTTAATTTCCATATGTTTAAGTTTTTTCTTCTTTATGCCTTGTTATTGAGAACTAGTTGATTCCATTATGGTCAGATAGAATACAGGGTATTATGTCGATCCTCTTGTATTTGCTTAAATTCCTTGTATGAACTAACAAATGATCTATTTGAGAAAAAGTAAGGGAGTTTGCAAGAATAAGACCCTGCTGGTGTGAATGCCTGTAATTCTAACTACTCAGGAGGCTCACGTCTCTGTATTCAGTTTTAAAGCTATCCCAGGCAGGAATGTTCATGAGGATTTTCTGGGGTAGTTCAGCACCACATCCTGCGTCATGTCTGGGGCTGTTCACCACCTTTGCCAGCATGGGCTGGGCTGGGCTGCTTATGCAAGCCAGTATGGAGAGACACCGCACCCCTCTACACGTCCGTAGTTGTTCACTGCCGCTGTCGATGCAGCTGTTGTTGCCACATCTGATGCCATTGCCTGAGCTGCTGCCACTGCCGCAGGATCAGCTGGGCCACATATGCAAGCCAGGCACTCCACCACGAGTCAGGTGTTAGACCCTGCTGCTGCCTCTGGCTTGGCTGGGTCGCTTATGCGGGTCAGTATGGAGAGGCACAAACCACCATGGGTCTGGAGTTGTTCACTGCAGCTGTCCCCGCCCCAGCCACTGCTGTCACCCTGGGCTGGTCTGGGCTGTTGCGGTGGGCTAGTGCCAAGAGACATTGTGCCTGGAGTCTTGGTGGTTTGCCGCCACTGCCAGCTGCTGCTGCTGCTCCAAGTTAGGCTAGGCTGTTTACACCAGCAGGACAGAGGTACCACAGTGTGAGTCTAGGGTCATTCACCACTGCTGACAGCTGCTGCTGTTCCTGACTGGATTGGGCTGCTTGCACCAACCAGGCAGAGGCGCCGTGCCAGGGCCAATGAGGGAAGTCTTCATGCCGGCTCTGCATTTGAGATTTCTGTTTGTATTTTCTGGGTTGGTATCGTACCTTGGGAGTCTTCTGGGAGCCTTGGGATGCTTGGCAGTGTGTGGTCTTCAGAGGGTCCAGAGCTGGTATACTTAAGCAGCCTGGCACGAATCCCCACAACTTAAGCTGCTCAGCACAGAGCCCCATCACCAACAAGGGGGGGAAGGGTCTTCCCACTTTGCTGTCTGTGTAGGTTTTTCCCTTTTCTTTTTTCACTTCCTATATCTCTCTGAGCAATTGCTTTTTTTGGGGGTGGTGTCACTTGGTGGAACAGAACATTGAAAGCCAAACACTATTTGGTTAGAGAGAGCTGTGGTGTTTCCCTGCTGTTCCATTGCCATCTTGGCCCCTCCTTTTCAGGTGGAATTTTTCTTAGGCGGCAAGTGGGCCTTGGTTACCAAAGGATAGGTACATAAAAGAGTATGTTTTAAAGCCAGCAGTTTGTAGTTAGACATTTCTGTTAATATAGCCTTCACAAGATTAGAGAACAAAGGGGGTGGTCTACCCTAAAGTATTTCAAAGGGATTAAATTCTTTAACATAAGGGCTACATCTTGCTCGAAGAAGAACAAAGTGAAGGAGACTTACGTAGCCATGGCCAGTCTCTGTATTTAATTTAGTTAAAGTTTCCTTTAAGGTCATATTCATTCTTTCTAGAGCCTTGAACTCTGAGGTCTATATATAGATTGTAACTTCCAATTTATTCCTAGGGCATTAGTTAATAATTGAGAACTCGGGCCATGAATGCAGGGCCAACTTTGGACCCCACAGCTAAGGGTAAGTCAAATCAAGAAATTATTACATGCCTCAGCTCAGCCTGAAAGTGTCCACTATTATAATAGATACCAATACCCATACTTTCCAGGCTTTACCTCTGTGAAGTCCACTTGCCCAAATTCACCATCTGAGGTTCCTCTCATATGAATTCTTTCCATATGTTCCAGCTTTTACCTGTTGGAAATTACCTACACACATTACAAAGGATTGTCAGGCTGAGGCCCCACTGGTTTTCAGAACAGTCTTAGGCAGTGGCCTCGGGCAATTTATCAGGTTGCAAATATCTACATGTAAACTGACAGAAAGCTTAAACCTGTATGCATTTTTCTCAAGTTTAGTTTCAAAATTTGCACACTTATTACCACTGTTTTTGCTTCTTCCTTTAATGTTAACAACTAGTAGCTCTAGAGACCCCGCTGGTTTTAGAGTGGTCTCCCAAGCTACCTAATCAGCTCAGATCTTTCTCAGTATCTTAAGGTCTCTAGTTTCTTTAACTCCTGTATAGTACTCTGAACCTTGGAGACTTCTTCCATTTTATTCTCCTCCTTTTCTCTCAAACTTGCTTTCATGATCCCACTCACCTTCTCAATGTGCTCCTTAACTTTCAAGTGTTTTGGCAGGGTCACAAGAGAGTTCCTTTGACTGGCCAACTGCTGTTCCTTCTCACAACCCCTTTGCTTGATCTTCAGCTCCTCACTTAAGTTCAAAAAAGGTGCTATTTAGAGGTAATTTTTTCCACCTCCATCTGTTCCATTGGGACATGATGTTTCTGCATTACATTTATGGTGAAGATCTCAGCAGTCTTTTTGGCCTTTTACTCTAGTAGTTTCTCTTTCTAGTTTTCCACTTCAGTGTATTTTTGGGACAGATCTTTCAACTTTTTGTTTAGATCTTCTGTTTTTCTTCCTAATGCTCTTTTCCTCTCCCAGGCATTCTGTATCAGACCATGTGGTCCTTTAACTCTTACTGAAGAGTAACAATCTCTTTCTTGAGCCTGATATTTCCTGTTCACTTTTCTTGACCTCAACTTCTATGACATAGCACTTCCTCGTCTTTCTCTATAACTACTCTTATCTTCTTTCTCTGTTGTTTTGAATATCTACTGACACTCTTCAAAGCTTATAATCAACATGTACTTCAGCCTAATACATTCTTATATCAGTTCCAGCTCTTTTATTATGTCCACTATTTCTTAATGAAGGATTAGGATCTCTTCTTGGCTACACTTGTGGTTAGCAAGGATGGTAGCATTGCCGTCTTGTGCTTCTGTTGGCCTCTGACCTGTGGTCCACTAACTTGCCTCATGCTCACCCAGGCTAATGTACTTGAATTACTTTTGATTCTGACTGTTTTCTAGTTTCCTTTTGAGGATATTCTTCTCATTTTTGACTCTCACATGTTTGTAATTTATATCTTCAAAACTTTTCTTCACGTCAATAATTCTATGGTTTCTCCAGTGTACTCTTCTATTTGCTTTTAAGCTCTTAGTGGGTTTTGTTTGGCACATATTGGAGATTCAGTATTTTATAACTTGTGTTTTGAGATAGAAGTGTGTGAATTTTTTCTTTGCCACATTTCTTCTTAAGTTTATAGGGCTGTTTTTAAATTGAACACAGTTGGAATTCAGAGCCTCAAGCTCCTTTGCATGTTTCTCCAGAGATACAAACACATTTTCCAGGTGTTAATGGGGTTACATAACCTGTTATTTTCAATCTTTCTCCCCCTTGGGCATTCCTTTTTCCAATGTCCATTTTGCTTGCAATAAGCACACTGATCTAGTCCTAGATATTCCCTACTGCCATTTGCAAATGAATTGTACTATCTTTGCCAAGGGTTTCTTGATCCCTATTCTGGGGCTCCTACCAAAACTCAAACCCCTTTCTTACTCTTTTTTTTCAGGGTACCTCCATTATCAAACAACCACTGGGCAACCACTTCCAACTCAAAATACACCTTTCCCTCAAAACCTTATAACTTTTGAAGCTTTCTTCTAAGATATGGGGCTGACTAACAAAGGCCATATTTAGGGCTCTTTGATTCTCCAGGGCTTCAAGATCTATAGACCTATAAGTCCTATAGGGGTCTGGGAGAAGTTTCAGAAAAGCATTAGGGTACTCACTGGGGAACTCTCCCATCTCACACACATTTCTGGCTTTCTAGCCTCTGTGGTATCCCTGCTAACCAAACCTGGCAATAATTGGTAAGCACTTTAATACCTCGATTGCTGTTAGTCTCAGCTTGGATAAGCCTGGGGAAAGACTTGATCCAAATGGTCTGGTTCAATAGTGGAGCTACTCTCTGGTCCAGGGACCACATTCAAGTTACCGAGCAGGATTCACTCCGTTTTCTACCAAGTGAAAAGCATCTGTAAAATTTGTTGACACTCATCCCAGTTGTACTTGTGTGTGAAAATTACTGTCTGTAATGAGGTAATGACCCTGGTTATTTGTTTTCTGAAAAGGATGGATTTTGCTGTTTCCAGTAATACAGGTCACTCATTGTAAAGCGACCATATATTAAAAAGTGGGCTCGCCCACCATCTCCTCCATGTTCCTGTCACAAGGGTAATAAGGGTAACATACCACACTGTACTACCTCAGGATGGTACAAGTAACCAATTTTGGCATGGGAGGATGCAACAATAGAGGTGCTGATGGCAAAGAATAGGAGAAAGAGTACATCAGTGCATTTTCCTCTGAGGGGTTCTGTAACCCTGGGCGAGAATATTTTTTGGATATGACAAATTTAGACCTTATTCTCCCATCCTGAGAAAAGGAGTAAACAGAGGTGCATACAGGAAACAGAACTATCAGCATGCACACACAGTACAATAGCCACAGACACTTAACCCACATGCCCCAAACCTCTCAATGTTGACCTCTATAGGAGGTCCGAGATGACAGAGAGGACATTCTAGATTGCCTCTTGAGGAGGTCGCAGATGACCTCTGGAGGATGTCACATATGTACTCCTTAGGAAGCCCTAGATGACCTCTCATGGATGTTCCAAATGGCTTCCCAAGGAAGTGTCAGATGACCTCCAAAGGAGGTCCCAGAGGTCCTCTCAATGAGGCTGAGATAACCTCATGAGTAGCTCCCAGATGGTCACTCAAGGAGGCCATATATGAACTCCAGAGGAGGTTCTAGATAACCCTCTTGAGAAAGCCACAGATGTCCTCCAGAGAAGGCCCTATATGGCTTCTCAAGGAAGTCCCAGATGATGTCCGAAGACAGTCATAGATTTCTTATCAAGGTAACCTGAGATGACCTCCAAAAGAAGCTCCAGATGACCTCAGGAGCTGGTCCTAGATTGCCTCTTAAGGAAGCCCCAAACCAGATGCCCTTCAGTAGATGAATGGATCAAGAAAATGTGGTATATATACACAATGGAATTCTATGTCTCCATCAAAAAGAATGACTTTGCCCCATTTGTTAGGAAATAGAAAGACTTGGAAAAAATCATATTAAGTGAAGTAAGCCAAGCCCAAAGAAACTTAGGTCCGTGGTTTCCCAATCACTACTTTTATAGAGGTCTCAGATGACCTCCTGAGGAAGCCCCAAATGACCTCTGGAGAAATCCAAGATGGCCCCGGTAGAAGGCTCCAGATGACCTCCAGGGTAGGTCTCAGATGGCTTTTCAAGGAAGTTGCAGATGTACTCTTGATGAGGATCCAGATGGCTTCCCAAGGAAGGCCTACATGACTGCTCAAAGAGGCTCCAGATGGATTCCCAAGGAAGCAACAGATGACCTCCAGAGGGGATACCCAAAACAGGCTGGCAAGCTTGTCCAGACACACCCCTAGAGGTCCCTAAATGACTTTTGTCCATGATTCTCCTCCGGAGACAAACACTAGAGGTAGACTCTCAACATTGAGGTCTGACACTCTCACCTATGGGGATTTTTCCCGAGGCCAAGGCCTGATGCCATCCAAATGGATTATCTCCATAGGGGGTCTCCAAAAATTAAGACCTCTATAGTTCAAGAGAATCCATACAGACACATTTAATATCATAAATGTTCTCCTAACCACCAACCCCCAAAATTATGAAATCCAAAACTCCAAACATCAAAGGGCAAGCCTTTTTTACCCTTCCTTTTGTCTCTCCACTACAGAACTATACTTCCTTCGAGGTCTTTCTTTTTTGCCTTCTACCAGTTCCTTCTTCTCTTCAGGTCTCTTCACTCTCCACAGGCATGAACTGCTTTGACTGGGTCATCAGTTGCCATCCTTTACCTCCTGCCCTCCCTCAACTTCTTCTCCTCCTAGGTCTTTCTCCTTCTGCTATCACACCACTTCCTTCCTTACAGGACTTTTCCCTTTTTCTCTCTGCTTCTATTGCTCTGAACCAGCAGCCTATATAAAGTCTGTACCCCTTCTCTACTCCAACTGCCTAACAGTTTTCAACTCTCAAATCCCAAACTGCCCACAGCCAAATCACTTCTTCACAGCTCAGCACGTGATGATTAATGCCCCAGCCCCTCCCACAGAATGCCCCACTTCTTTGGTGGCATACTTTATCCTCTCCAGCTGGCCAGGAGTTAGGGCCACACTAATTATCCAAGCCTGTAGATTATCGGAGCCCTGCTGATTCTTACAGTATCCTCCTTGTGAACTAGTAGCAATTGAAATTGGAAATTTGATTGTGATATTACAAACTCGTTGTGACATTACAAACACATTTTGACATCATACCACCACGACATCACAAACCCATGGTGACAACATTGTCATTGTGACATCTCAAATATGTTATGAACTCTTAGCTCCTTTGAAAAATCACATGCCCTTTTCAACATCAGTCCTTTTGTGTACCCATATCCTTGTTGTTAACTAATGACAATTGAAAGCAGACATGCCATTATAACATCAAAAAGTGTTTGTGACATCCTCAAAAGCGTGACATCACATTTTCATTATAAGCACATCATCTCATTGTGACATAACCAAACTCAATGACATAATCATATTATGACAACAATTCTCATTTTGACATCATAGACACATTGTGAATGCCTATTCTGTGATTTCATTGTATTTCATATGTGGCATGAGAGTTGCTATCAGAAACGCATTTTTGTGCCTAAATAACCATTTTGACATCATAACCACTTTGTGCCATCACAGTGCCATTGTGTTATCACTAGCACAATGTGACATCACAAACTTCTCCTCTCCTCATAACATTTGTGACATGCTGACATTGTGATATCAGACTTTTTTTGTTGGGAGCCAAAAAAGTGTATGGAAAGATAAGATTCCTCCAGCCCTAAGCAAACAACATTTGGCTAACCATAAATATTTCTCTTGTCTCCAGCCCTAAGCAAACGGCGCCTTGCTAACCGTAAATATTTCTTAGAAAGACTAGCACAATGGCCAAAGGAAAAGCATGACTCATCCCTGACCCCGGGACTTCTCACCCTTGCTTCTGCAAAATTTTTTCATTCTTTCCCTTCCCTGTCCCTATGGGTATAAAAACCCTACCCCAAGCTCAATAAAGCAGACCTTGACGCGACTCAGACTGACTTTGTCTTTCTTTATGCGCCTGGTCTCGTTTCTCTCTCACCCCCATTGGTTTTTAGGAGGTGCCGCCTTGAGCCTAACAAAATAACTGGACCTGCTGGATGGGTCACTTTTTGCCCTCATAATTTGATTTCAACCTCATATTTCATGTATGATATTAGATACCAGAAATCCACTGTGACATCATGACCATTGTGACTTCACACTGACAGATGTAATGATCATCTTGTCACATTGTGGCATCACAAAAGGTTTTGATGTCACAATTAATTGATGATGACCTACAGGTAAGGGGTCACAGTAGGTCTATGATGTCACAGTTGTTTGGTGATATCCAAATGGCATAAAGGATCTCATTTATCATGAAATCACAGAGAATATGAGTTCCAAAACGGACTGTGCTATCTCCAAAGGCATGTGTTGTCACAAATGTGATGAAATCCTAGGAGGATTGTGATGTCACAGTGTGACACAGTATTTATGATGTCTGTCAGTATGATGTCACAATGATCATGATGTCACAGTGGATTTCTGATATCACATATCATAACTGAAATATTATGTTTGAAAATAGATTATGAACTCATAAAGGGCCTAAGACATTAAAATTGCAGCACATCACAAGACATGAGGACAGGGCAAGTTTGTGATGTCAGTGTGTTAGTGATACCACCATGGAACTGTGATATCCCAAAGTGATTGTGATGCCATATATCTATGAGATCACAATGGTTTTCTGATATCAACCCAGAGGCCACATCATTTGAAATAGAATGAAATAGAATAGACATTTACAATGTATCATGACATCACAATGACAATATAATGTCATAATGCTATGAGGTCATTGTAAATTGGTGATGTTGCAAGGAGATAGTGGTGTCAGAATGAATATATCTTGTCACTCTGATGATGGGGTAACAAAGGTTTGTGATGTTACAATGGCATATATTAATACAATTGTCATGTGTTCACAATGAAGATATGGGTACACAAAGGGACTGTAATGTCACAAATGTCATGTGTGTATTCAAAGGTACTTAGGGGCCATGATAGCTTCATGATACACAGTTGTGATGAGTTCACAATAGGTTTTAGATGTCAAGATGATTTTGTAATATCTTAAACACATGTCAAATTTCAATTGCTATTTCACAATGTGCATACAAGTTCACAGAAGGAGCTTGAAGTCTTAATGGACATGAATTTTTAAAAATGATATGAGGCCATATTTGGTTTGTGAATACACAATGGGACATTGATGTCAACATGGCAATGTCAACTCACTACATCATGTCAAAATATTATTTTGGTGTCACAATTAGTTGATGATGCCACATTGGTGATGAGGTCACAAAAGAATGGTGAGGTCACAATGTGTGGGGCATGTCACAATGGCATAGTGTTTCTCAACTGTCTTTAACTTACAATGAGTATCTGGGTTCAAAAAGGACTGTAGTTTTTCCAAAAGTATGTGTTGTCACAAATATATTGAAATCTTAAAAGGTTTGTGATGTCAGAATTTGGCACAATGGATATGACATCTGGCAGTGTGATGTCACTATGTTCATGATGTCACTGGGAATGATAGCAAATGTCATATGTGAAATCTAATGAGGTCGACAACAGGTCATGAGGACAAAAAGGCTTAAAAGAATTACAGCATGTCACAAAATTTATGATGACTGGATAGGTTTCTGATGTCATGGTGGGTTAGTGATATCACAATGACAATGTGATGTACAAAGGGATTGTGATGTCACAATGGTTATGAGTTCATGATTTGTTTATGATATCAACCTACAGGCCACATTTGAAATACAATGAAATCACAGAAAAGGCATTCATAATGTGTCTATGATGTCACAATGACAATGTGAAGTTATAAATCTATCATATTATTTTAGTTTTGTGATTTCAGAATGAGCAAATGGTTTCAAAACTACAATGTGATATCACAATTGTGATGATCTCACAAACTTTTTGATGTTAAAATGTCATGTTTGATTTTCAATTGCCAATATTTCACGGTGGGGATTTGGGTACACAAAGGAACTGTGATGTCACAAGACTATGTATTTTTTTCAAAGGTTATAAGAGGTCGTAATAGTTTTGGGATGTCACAATGTGATCCTGGTGTCAAAAACAGCAATGTGATCTCACAATGGGTTTGTGATGTCACGGTGTTGGTGAGGTCACAATGGGTTAGTTATATCATGAGTTTGTAATATCACAAATTTGTCCAATTTCAATTTCTCCTTGTTCACCATGATACACTTAATAACCAGCAGTGCCCCTCTCATCCATGGGAACAGATAGTCATCATGGCCTCCTGGTCTGGACCACCGGACAGGAGGATGAATGCAGCTGAAGGGGGCAGCACATGCTGCTGAAGGAGATAGGTTGTCAAGCCCCACATGGTGAGCTGCCATGAAGTGATTGGGCATGGACATTTGGGAAGAGATGATTGAAAACTGTTATGCAAGAAACATACTGCAGTGGGGGAAGGGTACAGCCTATACATAGGCTGCATGTTCAGAGAAACAGAAGGGGAGAGAAAAGGGGGAAAGGCCTGGAAGGAAAGAAGTGAAGAGACTGCAGGAGAGTAAAAACCTGGGAGGAGAGGAAATTGAGGGAGACCAAGAGGTGAAGGACGGCAACTGGCCACCGGGACAGGGCAGGGCAGGCCTGTCAAGAGTAGAGCAGCCTGAAGAAAAGAAGGGAATGGTGGAAGGAAAAAAATGACAAGACCTGAAAGGTAGGACAGGTCTGTAGAGAAGGAGGATGAAGAGAAAGAAGAAAACCTTGTCCTTTGAAGTGTGGAGCCTTGGAGATCATTATTTTTGGGTTGCTTGTTTGCAGACCAGATAACAAATGACTGGGCTGCTCTTTGGAGGTCTGAGGGTTCATGGTTGAAGCTGCATTTAGCTGTGGGCATCCAGCCCAGGTCAAGGTAGACACTTGTTACAAAATTTATGAGGACAAGAGAGGTTTGTGATGTTACATTGTATTAATAATATCACAATGTCAATATGAGGTCACAAAGGGATTGTAATGTCACAATGGTGATGTGGTCACAATGGGTTTCTGAAATCAACCTATATGTCACATTAGAGATATAATGAAACCACAGAATAGGCAATCACATTGTGTCTATGACCTAACAATGAAAATGTGATGTCATAATGCTATGACGTCATTGTCATTTTGGGATGTCACAATGATTTGATGGTATCATAACAACAATGTGATCTCACTCTGGAGATGATGTGACAAAGTGTTTGTAATGTTACAATGGCATGTCTGATATCAGTTGTCCTTTGTTCACAATGAGGATATGGTTACCCAAAGGGACTGTGATGTCACAGGTACCATGTGCTTTTTCAAAAGTGCTAAGTGGTCAAACAGGTTTGGGATGTCACAAGGTGACCGAGATATCACTGTGGCAATGTGATGTCACAATGGGTTTGTGATGTCACAGTGGTGATAAGGTCACACTTGGATAATGGTGTCACAATGAATTTGTAATATCACCATTACTTGTCCAATTTCATTCTACTAGATCACAATGAAAATACTAGTTCACATAAGGAGCTAGAAGTCAGAAAGGCCATGCATTTTGTAAAATATTATGAGGAAATAATTGGTTGGTGAAAATGCAATGGTGAAAATCTGATTGGTAATGTGATGTTTCCATTACATGGGATAGTATTGTTTTGAAATCACAAATAGTTGGTGATGCCATACAGGTGATGAGGTCACATAGGTTTGTGATTTCCCAATGAGATGGTGATGTCAAAATCTCATGCCAGATCTCTAATTGACAATGAATATATAAGTTCAGAAGGGTTAATGATGTATCCAAAGGCATATGTTGGCACAAATGTCATAAGTCTTAACAGCTTTGTGATGTCACAATGTGACTCAGTGGTCATGATATCTTGCAGTGTGATGTCACAATGGTCATGATGTCACAGTAGATCTCTGATATCACATGTCATACTTGAAGTATTATGAGTTGAACAGTTTATGAACTCAGAGAGGCCAAAGAGATCACACTGGAAGCATGTCAAAAATGTATGATAATAGGACAGTTTGTGATGTCACAGTGGGATAGTGATATCATAATTGCAATATGGTGTCATCAAGGTATTGTGATGTCATAATGGTTATGTGGTCACAATGTATTTCTGATATCAACCCACCTGCCACATTTGAAATAGAATGAAATTACAGAATAGGCATTCCAATGTGTCTGTGGCATCACAATGACCATGTGATATCATAATGCTATGATGTCATTGTTTTATGATGTCATGATGGGCTGATGTCATAATGACAATGTGATATTACACAGGTGATGATGTCATAAAGGTTTTGAGATGTTAAAATGGCATGTCTCATCTCAATTGTCATTAGCTCAAAATAAGGGTATGGATACCAAAAGGCCTGTGATTTTGCAAAGGCCATGCTTTCTTTCAAAGTTTCTGAGGTCATAATAGGTTTGGGATGTCACAATGTGATCATGGTGGCACAATGGCAATATGATATCCCAATGAGTTTGTGATGTCACCACGGTGATAGGGTCACAATGGGTTAGTGATGTCTTATCAAGTTCGTAATATAACAATGACATACACAATTTCAATTTTTTCTAATTCACTATGAGGATACTGTAATTACCAGTGGGGTCAGAATTATCTGTGAGAGCTGATAATCATTGTTAGTTCTTGGCCTGGCCCACGGGAGAATGTGGGGAATGCCGCCAAAGGCGAAGTGTCAAGCCTCACATGGTGAGCTGTCAAGAAGTGATTGTGCATTGGGCAGTTTGGGAAGTGATGGTTGAAAACTGTTGCACAGAAGACCCGTTGGAGTGAAGAGAGGTAAACCTATATATAGCTTGCATTTTCGGAGCATTGGAAGGGGAAATAAAAATAGGTGCTACCTGGCTGGAATAAAGGGAAAAACCTGAGAAGAGAAGAAGTTGATGGAGAGCAGAAGGTTGGCAAGTGGTCACTGGGGCAGAGTAGGGCAGGCCTGTGGAGAGTGGAGAGGCCTGAAGAGAAGAAGGAAGTGGTGGAAGGGATAAAGGGAAAGACCAGGAAGGAAGGACAGCTCTGTAGTGAAGGAGGGAGGAATGGAAAAGTAAAAAGCCTTGCCCATTGAAGTTTGGAGCTTTGGAGATCATAATTTTTTGGTTGGTGGTTTGCAGACCAATTAAAAAGGGTGGGGCTGCCCATTGAAGTTCTGAGGTTTGTTGCTCAAGGATGCTCTTGGACCTGGGTATCCAGTCCAGGATAAGCTAATTACAGTCACCTTTCTATTGTAAATTATTTTATTATAATAATTGTGACTCGATGGCTTGTCTCATTGCCTTAGGGGTCATAAGTACATGAGTTCACAGAAAAAGCTTGAAATCTCAAAGGCCATGAATTATCTAAGATGTGATGTCACCATAATAGGTTTGTAAAAACACAATGGAACAATGATGTCACAACGGCAATACCACAATATAATGTCAAAATAATGATTTGATACCACAATTAGTTGTTGATGCCATTCTCATGATGAGCACAATAAATTTGTGATGTCACAATGGGTTTATGATGTCAGAGTGGCATGGCAGATCTCAATTGTCATTAATTGGCAATGAATATGAGTTCAAAAAGGGACTGTAATGTCTCCAAAGGCATGTGTTGTCACAAATGTGATGCTATTCTAACTGTTTTGTGATATCACAATGTGACACAATATTCATGAAATCTGGCAATATGATGTCACAGGGGATTTCTGATATCATATGTCATACCAGAAATATGAGATTGAAAGCAGATTATGAGCTCACAAAGGGCCTAATATATAATGAGGGCAGCATGGCACAAAACTTACAAGGACAGGACTGGTTTGTTATGGCACAGCAGGATAATGATATCACAATGGCAATGTGATGTCACAATGTATTGTGATATCACAATGGTTATATTATCAAAATGGGTTTCTGAAATAGAATGAATTCATACAATAGTCCTTTATGCTGTTATGTCTCTGATGTAACAATGTCACTGTGATTTATACTGCTATGATGCCATTGTCATTTGGTGATGTCACAATGAGCTGATGGTGTCATAATGACAATTTGATGTCAATGCTGATTTATGATGTTACAATGGTTATGAGGTCACATTATGTTTCTGATATCAACACACATGTCAAATTGGAAATAGAATGAAATAGCCTTGCACTGGTGGCTCACACCTGTAATCCTAGCTACTCAGGAGGCTGAGATCTGAGGATCATAGTTCAAAGCCAGCTCAGGCAGGAAAGTTCATGAGACTCATCTCCAATAAAAACGACTAGAAAACCAGAAGTGGTGCTGTGGCTCAAGCGATAGAGTGCTCACCTAGAGCAGTAGAGCAATGACAGCAACCAAGCACAGAGCTCAAACCCCACAACCGGAAAAAAAAAAAACAATTAAAAAAAGGCATTCACATCTATCTGTAACATCACAATGACAATGTGATCTCATAATGCTATCTTGTCATTGTACTTTTGTGATGTCAAAAGTAGTTGACACTGTCATAATGAAAATGTTATGTCACACTGGTGATGCCACAAAGGGTTCGTGATATTACAATGGCATGTCTGATACCAATTGGAAGTTCATAATGAGGGTATAGTTACACAAGGGGACTGTGATGTCACAAAGGCCATGTTTTCTTCAAGGGTGCTAAGAGGTCCTTATAGGTTTGGGATGTCAAAATGTGATAGTGATGTCAAATGGCAATGAAAGTTCTCAATGGGTTTGGATGTCAAATTGGTAATGAAATCAAATAGTTTTGTGAAGACACATCTTATAATCACATGTCCAATTTCAGTTGCTACTATTATACAATGAGGATATGAGTTCACAGAAGAAGACTGAAGTATAAAAGGCCATGAATTTTCTAAAATGCTATGAAGACATACTAGGTTTTAGAAAACACAATGGAACAGGGATATAATAATGGCAATGTGATGTTGCAATATGATAACTTAACAAGGTTTTGATATCACAATTGGTGATGCCACACTAGTGATGTTTACAAGAGGTGTGTGATGTCAAAATGGGTTGGTGATATCAAAATGACACATGTGATCTCAATTGTCATTAACTCACAATATGTATATGAGCTCATAAAGGGACTCTGGTATCTCCAAAGGCATGCGTTGTCACAAAAGTGATGAAGTCCTAACAGGTGTGTGTTGTCAGAATGGGACAAAATGCTCTTAACATCTTTCAGTGTGATGTCACTATGATCTAAATGTCACACTGGATTTGGGTATCACATTTCATACCTGGATTGGGTATGAGAGGATTGGAATTTCACAGTGGGTTAGTGATGTCACTATGGAAATGTGGGGTCACAAAGGGATTGTGCTACCACAATGGCTATTAGATCACAATGTGTTTCTACTATAATAAGTTTGTGCTGTCACAATTTTTTTGGGAGGGGGTTTGTAATGTCTTGTTTTTTTTTTGTTTTGTTTATTGTGAGAATACCGTACAGAGAAGTTACAATTACATGGGCAAGATAACGAGTACATTTCTTATAAAGCATTATTGCCTCCTGGTTGTTTCCCCTTCCCAACTCTTCCCATTCTCCTCCCCTCTCCCCACCCAATCCTCCTCCAACCCCCCACCAAAGTTTTTAAGTTTCTTTTTCGACAAAATGACTTGTACATCTCATTGTTGCAATGGGTCCTCCTTTATCCCTAGTTAAAGGATTTGCTATTTTTTTCCCTTCCCCTCCACAAACTATACCCACATCAAATACAGTGAAAGTATGGGTTATACTGTGGGGGAGGGACATACAAAGCAACACAGAAATCATCTTATAAGTATGATAGAAAAAATTTCATGAAAGGAAAAAAAATTTGAATACTTATCTTAGGGTTCATTCCAGTAACATCAACTTATCTGACCTTTTCTGCTTGACTCAGACATATACTCGTTATTGCAAATAAGGGAAACCATGGGACCTATGTTTCTTTGGGCCTGGCTTACTTCACTTAATATAACTTTTTCCAAGCCTTTCTATGTCCTAACAAATGGGAGAATGTCAATGTCATTCTTTCTGATGAAGGCATAGAATTCCACATTTTCCTGATCAATTCATCTACTGAGGGGCATCTGGGTTGGTTCCGTATCTTAGATATGGTAAATAATGATGCAATAAGCATAGTCGTGCTGGTAGCTTTAGTGTGGTCTTGTTTGTGTCACAACTGGTTGCAAATATCACAATGGTATGCTGGATCTCAAATGTCATTAATTCACAATGAAGATATGAGTTCACAAAGGGACTGTGTTGTCTCCAATGTCATGTGTTGGCACAAATGTGATGAAGTCCTAACAGATTTGTGAGTTCACAATGTGACACCATGGTCTTGGTCTTGATGTCTATCAATATGATGTCACAATGGTCATTATGTAAGTCAATTTATGATAGATATCATATGTCATACCTGAATTATTATGAGTTTGAAAACAGATTCTAAGCGTACTGAAGGACTAAAATATCCTAATGTTTGCATATCATACAAGTTATGACTAAAAACTCATGGTCTTTGGAGCTTAAGATTCTTTCTTTGAAATTGTAACCTCATTGTGAACTAGTAGAAATTAAAATTGTACATGTCATGGTGATATTACAAACTCATATTGACAACACAAACTCATTTTGACCTCATCACCACTGTGACATAACAACCCCATTGTGACATCACATTGCTGTTGTGCTTTAACAATCACATTGTGACATCACAAAGCTATGTGAGCTCTTATCACCTTTAAAGAAACACATAACCTCTGTGGCATCACAGACCTTTGTGTAGCCATATCCTCATAGTGAACTAATGAAAATTGTGATCACACATAGTATTGTATCATCACAAATACTTTCTGCAATAATTATGACTGTGAAATCACATTGTCATCATAACACCATCATCTCATTGTGATATCACCAAACCCAAATGACACCATACCATTTTTCTCCTTTTTAAAATTCTGTGTCTTTTATTATAAGTATAGTGTACAGAGGGATTACAGTTATATGAGCAAGGTAATGAGTTCATATCCTATCAAACATTGCTGTCTTGACATCACTTTGTCATTTTGATGTCATAGACCCATTGTGAATGCCTATTCTTTGATTTTGTTCTATTTCAAATGTGCCATGTGGGTTGATATCAAGAAATCACTGTGAACTCATAACCTTTGTGACATCAAAATCTCTTTGTCACAGCACATTGCCTTTGTTATGTCACTAACTCACTGTGCCATCAAATACCTCTCCTGTCCTCATAACTTTTGTGACATGCTATTGTGATATCTTAGGCCCTTTTTTTGTGAGTAGAAAAATCTGTGTTTGACCTCATATTTCAGATATGACATGAGATATCTAAAATCCAGTGTAACATATTGATATCACACTGCTGGACATCATAACCTTTGTGTCACTTTGTGACATCTCAGATCTTTTAGTTCTTCACCTTCTTGACTACATATACATTAGTGACATCAGAATCCCTTCCCAAACTCATATACTCATGGTGAGTTAATGACAACTGAGATCCCATATGCCATTGTGACATCATGAACCCCTTGGGACATCTCCAATCTATTATGACCACCTCATCAGTATGGCGTCACCAATTGTGACATCAAAACATTATTATAATAAGATGTTGAGACATCACATTTTGTTTGTGAAATCACTGTCCCATTGGGTTTTCTCATAATATGACCTCATACTATGAAGCTTCTTCTATCTCCTGGTATCCTCATATTGAATTCTAAGTAATTGAAATTGGATATATCATTCTGATATTACAAACAAACTGTGACATCACAAAACCGTAGTGATCTCATCACCACCCCGGTGACATCAAAAACACAATGGCACATGTCATTTCCATTTTGACATTATGAATCACATTGTGCCATTCCAATTAAGACCTCTTACCACCTTTAAAACATACATGGCCTCTGTGACCTCACAGAACCTTTTTTGTATCCATATCCTTATGGGGAACTAATGACAACTGACAGACATACCATTGAAACATAACGAATCCTTTCTGACTTCATCATAATTGTGACATCATGTTTCCATTATGACACCATCAGCTCATTTTGACATGTAAAACTACAATGACATCATAGCATTGTAACATCACATTGTCATTCTGATGTCATACACACGTTGTGCTTGCCTATTAAGTTTTTCATTCTATTTTTAATGTGGCATGTCGGTTGATATCAGAAACCCATTGTGAGTTCATGACCATTGTGATATCACGATGTCTTAATAGCATTACATTCCCATTGTGATGTCACATTGCCAAATTGATGTCACAAAGGGATTTTGATATGACAATGTTTATGACATCACAATGAGTTTCTGATATCAACCCACATGCCACATTTCAAATACAATGATTAGGCATTCATAATGTGACTATTATGTCACAATGACATAATGGCAAGTGCTATAATGTCATAAGCTAAAGGTGTTATAACAACATTGTGATGTCACACTGGTTATGACGTGACACAGAGTTTGTAATGTTACAATGGTTATGAGGTAACAATGTGTTTCTGATATCAACTAATAATGCCACATTTGAAAAAGAATGAAATCACAGGATATACATTTACAATGTGTCTATGACAGCAAAATGGCAATGTGATGTCATAATGCTATGATGTTACTGTAGCTTGGTGATGTCACAATGAGCTGATGGTGTCATAACAACAGTCGGATTTCACACTGGTAATGATGTCACGAAGGGTTTATGATGTCACAATGGCATGTCAGAATTTAATTGCCATTAATTTATGATGAGGATATGAGAGTGAAGTCTCAACATACACAAATGAAGTATAATGATGCAAAGGCCATGTTTTTTGTTAAAAGTGCTAAAGTTGCTAACAGGTTTCGGTTGTCAAAGTGTTAATGATATAAAAATGATATAATTATTGATATAAAAATGAGTTAATGCTGTCCAAACTAGTTTGTAATGTGACATCTTATTTCATATTTCAATTGCTAGAAATTCACTATGATACAATTCACAGAAGGGGCTTGATATCCCAAAGGCCATGAATTTTCTAAGATGTAATGAGATCATAATAGGTTTGTGAAAGTATGTAATATCACAATTGCAATATGATGTCAAATTATAATGTCATAATAGTGTTGTTATATCACAATTAGTTGGTGATGCCATAATAGAGATGAGTTCAAAATAGTTTTGTGATGTCGCAGTAGATTGGTGATGTGACAATGGCAGTCCAGACCTCAATTTTCATTAACTCACAATGAGTATATAAATTTAGAATGGACTTGTGACGATTCCAAAGCATTTGTTGGCACAAATGTGGTGAAGTCAGAGCAGATTTGTGATGTGACAATGTGACACAATGGTAATTAAATCTAGTAGTGTGATGTCACAATTTTCATGATGTCACAGCATAGTGCTAATATTTCATATCACACCTGAAATAATATGTCAAAAAGAGATTGAGCTCTCAATGAGCCTAACATAACACAGTGGCCACATGTCACAAAACATGAGGAGAGGTCATGTTTGAGTTGTTACAGATGTTTAGAGATATCACAATGGCAATGTTACATCACAAAGAAATTATGATGTCACAATGATTATGAAGTCAAAATGTTTTGATATGAACCCACATGCCATATTTAAAATATAATGAAATCAAATAATAGGCATTCATAATGTATATATGATGTCACAATGACAATGGGATATCATTCTGGTACGATGTCATTACATATTTGTGATGTCACAATGAGCTGATGTCATAATGACAATGTGATGTCACATTGATTATATTGTAAATCCTTTGTGACATCCATAGGTCATCCATCCATACTCAGAGACATGGAGTTATTGCCTTCTTTTTTTTCTTTGGCAGATCTGAGGTTGAAATATGAGCCTAGGCCCTATCCCTGATCTCCACTTGCTGAAGGGTAGTCCTCTGCCCTTGAACCACAGCTCCAACACATGGGGATATTTTCCTGGGATCTCTTAGAAATAAGCTGAATTTAAATTGGCATTCTATACATCTCAGCCTCCTGAGGAGCTAGTATTACAGGCAGGAACCACTGACACCTGGCTTTCTTTTCTTCTTGTTGTTCTTTTTTTCAACGTGACAATCTGAAATCTTCACAGTATTATTCCAATGGTTTTCATTGGAGGTAAACTACCTAGCGTTGGAGTTCGAATGCCAGGACTACCACCCACAAATGGAGAGAGATCCTGACAGACTACTTCCTATTTATGTGAATGCTAATGGAATGCTATCAAAATAATAATTAATTTTGCAGTTAATTCATGATTCTATTTTAGAATACCACACAAAAATTATTGGATTTATAGCTTCCATTCTAGCATCATCGTATGATTCCCCTAATGGAAGGATATTCACTAATTTTTATTAAAATTTTTATAATAATTCAGTCATGATACTTCATTAAATGGAGACATAATTTAATAACTAATAATTGGTAAGTGTATTTATATAATTTAATGATATCCTCACATTCTCTCTCTCTGTATATATATATATATATATATATATATATATGTGTGTGTGTGTGTGTGTGGATATATATATATATATATATATATCCACACACACACACACACACATATATATATATATAGCTTTCTACACATCTATCAATATATATATAGGGCACTACTGTGGCTTGATCACAGGTCCTTAGAACTTCCTGGCAGCTCAGTTTGCCAGAGGTTGGTGTGCTAAGACTTTGACCCCATTTATGGATTGGCCATTGTAGGCTGTCAGTTGAAATCCCAGCATCGCCAAAAATTTATTCATGGAGTAAGAAACCACTTTCAACACATTTTTTTTCTTGAAAAAAATTCCTGGGTCTCAGTATGATGTATAATCCATATGCAAATATATCCTGTGTGATAGGATGTAATAAATGAAATGTTATATGTGTAATAATAATAAATAAATAAGGGTAATAAATGTCATACTTACTAAACCCATGTATGTAAACAGTGATCATATATGAATATCATTTTTTCCAGTGCTGGGGCTTCAATTCAGGCCCTGGGAACTGGTCTGAATTTCTTGTCTTCAAGGACCGAGAGCTTCCCCTTCACCCACAATGCCACAGAGTTACCCAGACCCTGAGTTCAAATCCCATGCCAGCCAGAAAAATTCCAAAAAATTCCAAAAAAAATCCAAGCCAGGGCTTTATTTTATTATGTTTTTTGGCCAAACATGGGGCTTGAACTCAGGTCTTGGCATCTCTGCCACAGCTGACCTTGGGATCCTAGGACCCAAGTTCAAATCTCGGGGTTAGCAAAAAATAAAAATAAAAAGGAGAAGGATAAAAAGGAGAAGTTCCAGAAGGTGGTTTTACATTTTTTCGCTTTGCATTGTGACCATCCTGGGTCTAATTGACAAGGCCCAGAAAGTGTACATGACCTTACATGCTGATGCTTGGCTGGCTATTATGGTAGCCATAGCTGAAACCTCAACTTAAGCCTGGAGGTCAAATCCTGGGACTGCCACTAATGATTGGTGGGAGATTCTAAGAAACGCATTCCAATATACATCCATATAAATGTTATAAAAGTAACAATTAAGTTAGTAGTTAGTGTATGAATATAGTATAAAATTATACACATTGACTATATACATATACTACATTGACTAATTTTCAATTAATACTTTATTATGTATTCAACCATGATACTTAAAAGTCGAAGGAATATTTTTTCAATAATTGGCAGTAATATAATTTATGTAATTTCATAATATACAGTCATCTTTCTTTTGTTTTATACATATACATATATTTATACATCTACATATATATGTAGACACATATATATGCCAATCTACATATTTATCTGTTTATAAATGTCACTCCTGTGGCTCAGTGCTATATAGTGATGGCTAGCATATACAAAGCCCTGGATTTGATTCCTCACTACCACATGCACATAAAAATCCGGAAGTTGTGCTGTTGCTCAAGCAGTAGAGCACTAGCTTTGAGCATAAAATCTTAGGGACTGTGTGTAGAGCCTTACTCAAGACGCAGGACGGGCACCAAAAAAGATTGAATGTTGTGACTGCAACTATATAAGAATAGGACTTCAAATACCTCATCACAGAGCAAGTGGGTGTCTGGTGCTGACAGCTGCAATCTAATCTGAATACCCAGATGTATACCACTGCAACCAAGCGCCATGGAACCAGATGCTGCTGGCTTGCTCACCCCTGTCATCCAAGATACTTGAGGGCTGAGACCTGACACTGTTGGGTTTAAAACCCAGCCCTGGCAGGATGTCTGTGAAACTCTGAGCTGTGGCTCAAAATGGTAGAGCTCTAGCCTTGAGCAAAAGATCTTAGGATAGTACCCCCAACATTTTAGTGCAATCCCTTTGGGTGACTCCCCCCAAAAAAAACACCCCTCTAAATTATTAGATGTGAACTTTGTGCAGTTTGTGATGTGTTTCTGAAAGAATCGTGGTACTGATGAAAGCTCCCTAATACTAATGACAGCTTGTGGGATACAGCTATGTGATGAGTCCTTCCTGGGGTTCTGAGTCCCTCACGGGGTGCTGTGTGCTGAATCCTGCACAGGATGTAATGTGCTGAGTCCTTCACCGGCTTCAGTGTGTTGAGTCCTGCATTGGGTGCTGGGTGCTGAGTCTTTCACAAGATGCTGTGTGCTGAACCCTGTAAAGAGGGTTATGTGGAGCCAGGCACCGGTGGCTCATGCATGTCATCCTAGCTACTCAGGAGGCTGAGATCTGAGGATCGCAGTTCAAAGCCAGCCCGGGCAGGAAAGTCGGTGAAAACCTTATCTCCAATAAACCCCAAGAAAACCAGAAGTGGTGCAGTAGCTAAAATTGTAGAACACTAGCCTTGAGCTTAAGAGCTGAGTGACAGAGCTCAGGCCAAGAATTCAAGCCTCACGACAGAATAAAAAAAAAAGAGTGTTATATGTTTTGTCCATCAAAGGGTGCATTCTTTCACCTTGTCCTTGTAAGAACTCCACAACTGAGATGATTATGCAGATAAGAATATTGACAATCAGATATGTCCCCATGGGAGGGACAAAATTATGTATTACTGAAGACTAGTGAGGTGTCTCCTGCAGAAAATTGTTTTGTTTTGTTTTGTTTTTCTCAGTCATGAACCTTGAAGTCAGGGCCTAAGCCCTGACCCTCAACTCTTGGGCTCATGGATAGCACTTCACCACGTGGAGCCAAGGAACCTCTTGCAACAGAGTGTCATGGTCTAGTGTTCTATAGCAGAGGTCTGTCATCCTGCCTTCTCAGGAAGCTGAGATCTGAGGATCTGGGTTCCAAACTATCTCAGACACAAAATGTCCCATGAGACTATTATCTCCAATTCACCACTAAGAAACCTGAAGTGATAGCTAGGTGCTTGTGGCTCATGCTGATCATCCTAGCTACTCAGGAGGATGAGATCTGAGGATCATGGCTCAAAGCTAGCCTGGGAAAGAAAGTCCTTGAGACACTTAGCTCCAATGAACCGCAAGAAAACCAGAAGTGGCTCTGTGGCTCAAGTGGTAGAACAACAAGATTTGAGCTGAAGAGCTCAGAGACAGCCCGAGGCCCAGCTTTCTACTCCTACAACCGGCAATAATAAAAAAAAATAGATACACACTAACAAACTGAAGTAGAGGGCTGGGAATGTGCCTTAGGGGTATAGTGCTTTGCATATATGAAACCCTGGCCTTGATTTCTCAGGACCACATCACTAGGGAAAAGCCTGAAGTGCCTCTGTGGTTCAAGTAGGAAAGGGCAATCCTTGTAGAAGAGAAACTAGGTACAGTGCTCATGTCCTGAGTTCAAGCTCCAGGACTATAATATGCATACACACACACACACACACACACACACACACACACACACACACAGAGAGAGAGAGAGAGAGAGAGAGAGAGAGAGAGAGAGAGAGAGAGAGAGAGAGAAAGCAGAAGTGAAGCTGTGACACAAAATGGTAAAGCAGTAGACTTCTGTTCTGAGCTCATTGCCAGCACCCAGGCCCTGTGTTGAACCCTAAAACCTAGTCACCCAGGGCCCAACTAGGAGAGGTCAAAGGTTTCAAAATCTGATGAGCTTTACCAGCCCTAGATGACTGGAAGCTTTGTGATATCCAACATGTGCTTGGATTTCCAAAGCTTCCAGAAAACTAGAAAAGGCATCATCGGCCCATCATTGCCCTCAATGGAATATTTCATTAGGTTCAGTGCCCTAGTTGTCTGCCAGAAGGACTCCTGAATTATATTGAGCACTGTATCTGAGCCCTGGAATATAGTCTCACAAAGGCAAGATGAGTGCACAGAATTTTGCCTGCCATGGGAGTTGGTACAAATGAAGGCTTCCTGTCAAAAAAGAGCACTGGGAGGAGAGATAGCTTGTTGTACAAAGAGACTTTTTCTCCTGACCTTCAGAGCCCGCCCACACTCCTCCTCACTAATTGGCCCAGATGGAGTTGTTTGATACACAGCTCTACAGGAGTGAGGCCTTCTGTGTGCCTCTCCAGACAATGAAAAAGACTTCTTCCAGCTGGCCTGGGATGCAGAGAAACCCTCAGGCTACAATAGGAGCAGTGAGGGGAGCCCTGGAATATGTAATGTCATAAAAGCAATCTCTGTGTTATGAACTCATTGTATTGAATACAAATTTCCTATCTTGGTGCCATTTATCATAGCTACACGGGAGCTTCACTTATAGGAATGTATCTATACATACACAAAGACATGGAGGTGCAGGTTCTTTTTGAGGGGGCAGGTCCAAGGTTTGAACTATGAGCCTAGGCCTTGTACCTGAGCTCCTTTTGCTCAAGGGTAGTGCATTAAGTTGGAGTCACAACCCCACTTCTATGTTTTTCTGTGATCTCTATGAATTAATAGTGCCATGGACTTTCCCATGCTGGCTGGATTCAAACTCAGATTCTCTACATCTTAGCCTCCTGAGGAGCACGGATTACAGTCAGCAGACACTGGCACCTTCTTTCTTTTCTTCTTCGTTTTGTAATCTGGACAATCTGACTTCTTAATAGGGTCATTCCAATGGTTTAGACTTATAAGTCAACTACCCATTGTTCTTTATAGCTACATTTTCTGAGAAGGATTTTCTCTACTCATCATCCCCTCTGGTCACAGGTTTGAAACCAAAAGTGAGAATTGAGTGTCACAAGATTTATGAGCATGTCCACAAGACATGCCAGTTCTGTCACTTAGCATTGAGATGCAGTTAATTTACTGTCTCAGGGTATGAGGACCGAAAGCTAGAACGATGCTCATACTGTCTGCATTGCTCCTTTTGCCTAGAAAGTGATCTAATAATTATGTGTTTTGTGTCTCCAACCTTAAGTATCTAGAACACACTAGAAGCATCTTCCTGTTTCCATTTTTCTCTAATACCTCTCGAGATTTAGATGAAAGATTTGTGTGGAGTGGCTCCTAGGTGAATCCCTGAGGAAAACCACTTGAAGCCTCGTCAGGAGATCATGATTGAAAGCCAGCCCTAGCAGGAAAGTCTGTGGGACTCTTGTCTCCAATAAACCACCAGAAAACCAGAAGTGGAGCAGTGGCCTAGAGGGTAGAGCTTCAGCTTTGAAAGAGAAGGCCAAATAAGAGATACAGGCCAGACCAGGCAGGAAAGCCTGGTAGGCGCTTATGTTCAGTGAACGACCTGATGGCTGGCAGTGGAGTTGTGGCAGTGGTAGAGCCTCAGCCTTGAGCAAAACAGCTGAGGAAGGTATCACACACTGAGTTTAAGCCATGGGATGGCTACCAAAAAAATTTCAAAAAGCAAAGTCCAAGTTTATGTATTAATGCCCTACTTACAAGTGTATATTACCACCCTGAGTGCAAACAGGCTGTATGCAATGCTTCTGCTTTTATTTACTGATTTATTTTTCAGATATGCTCATTGCGCATACTGCATCATTCTGTTCATTTCAGCCCCATCGTTTTTCTCTTCTCAGATTCCAGCCCTGTGTCCTTATATGATGCACACTAAAGCTCTCAGCAGCCTTTATTTACATTTTATTATGAGGCCAATGCAGGAACTGTCACAAATCAGGCAGGGGAAGAATAGATTGGGGTTCATAGGAATAACCTGTGTTCCAAAAATACACCTGGCGATGTAAAATGCTAGCATACTTATGTAAAACTAACTTTAAGAAAAAAGATGAGGGGGCAGGGAATGTGGATTAGTGGGAGAGTGTTTGCCTAGCATGCAAGAAGTCCTGGGTTCGATTCCTCAGTAGCACATACACAGATAAAAGCCAGAATTGGTCCTGTGGCTCAAGTAGTAGAGTGTTAGAGACAGTGCCTTGACTTCAGCCCAAGAATTATCAAAGAGATAGCTAAGGTGGTAGGTAGGTAGGTGGGTAGGTAGGTGGGTAGGTAGGTAGGTAGGTAGGCAGATAGATAGATAGATAGGCAGATAGATAGACAGATAGATTAGATAGATAGATAGATAGATAGATAGATAGATAGATAGATAGATAGATAGATAGATAGATAGATAGATAGATAGATAGATAGATAGATAGATAGATAGATAGATAGATAGATAGATAGATAGATAGATAGATAGATAGATAGATAGATAGATAGATAGATAGATAGATAGATAGACTGACAGACAGATAGATAGATAGATAGATAGATAGATAGATAGATAGATAGATAGATAGATAGATAGATAGATAGATAGATAGATAGATAGATAGATAGATAGATAGATAGATAGATAGATAGATAGATAGATAGATAGATAGATAGATAGATAGATAGATAGATTCATCCATCCATCCATACATACATACATACATATATACATACATACCTAGATAGATAGATAGATAGATAAGTAGATAGATACAGTTACATAGATACATAGATAGATTAGATAGATAGATAGAGAGAGAGAGAGAGAGAGAGAGAGAGAGAGAGAGAGATAGATAGATAGATAGATAGATAGATAGATAGATAGATAGATAGATAGATAGATAGATAGATAGATAGATAGAAAAATGGTAGATGTATCTGGTCTTGGACATCAGCAGGAAAGAAGGGAACAATTCCCAGTAATGAGGCCTTCTGCAATGTGTCAGTCCACCAGCATCGCCTTCACACAACCACAGAGGAGGAAAACTGTCTTTTTCCCACTTTTCAGGTAGCCAAAGGCCCCAGAGACAAGAGGGCAGAGCCAGGCTCTAATTCAGCTGCTTGGAGACAGAAGAGAAATAACCATGCCTCTCCTTGAACTGGGGATTTGCATTAATGATGTGGAGAATGAAGGAAGGAGAATGGACTGGCAAAGGTAGAAGAAGGGCCTTCATATCTGCCAGATGGAGTCAAAAAACTACTCCCTAATATCAGAGATCAGGGATTTTCTACTCTGATCCTCGCCTCTCCCCCACTAAATTGGCTCTCTATTGGTAACCTAATGATAGCCTGAGGCTCCCTTCACCTGAGGAAGGAAGCTTAATTAGTCATTGTTTGAAGAGGCTGAGAAAAGCATGACCCTGGTGTAACTCTAACAAATATTTCAGGTTTCCCTTCATTGCTGGCTGTGCCTGGAATGAATGAAGTGGTTTTGCAACTCACGTCCCTGTTGAGTGTGTACATTCTGGCTCCTAATCCTGCAGGCCTTGGTCTCCTTACCTAGCCTGGCTTTTGCAACTGTTTTCTGTCCTTCAAATTCAGTGTTACACTGGAGTTCATCCTGCTAACAGGGCTAGGGCTTGGATTCTGAGAACTTCATTTGAAACCAGGATGGGTTAATGATGTTTCTTTCCTTCTTCTATAGCTCAGGAACTCTAAGAACATTTAGAGTGCAAGTAAATATTTATTTATTCAGTGGAATATACATATATAGAGAGATGTATATGCATTTGTAGCAATTTACGCACCTATCTATTTATATATTGGCCACTCCTGGGGCTAGAATTAAGGTCCTGGGAACTGCCTGGCGGTGAATTTGTTTGAGGCTGCTATGCTTACACTGACCCCTTGATGAATTGGGCATTCCAGTCCCTGAGTTCAAATCTCAGCAATGCTGAAGGCAATAGGTAGAGTAAGAAGCCAATGTTGACCTGTTTTCCTTTCTGGGGAAATATTGTGTCCTAGGTAAAAAGTGTAATATATATACAAATACATATATATGATATATATTATACATGTATATCAATATTATTTTTTCCATTTCTGGGGCTGGAATTCACGCCCTGGGAATTGATCCTGAATTTTTTTTTCTTCCAGGAGGTTAGCTTCCACTTCACCCAGAGCACAATGGAGTTATCCAGTCCCTGAGTTCAAATCCCAGGTATGGCTGATAAAATGGCCCAAATTCCTAGCCAGGACATTCACATTTTTGGGAGGCAGGCACAGGGCTTGAACTCAGGTCGTCACAACTCTGCCTCAGCCTTGATTACCCTAGTCTGGGGTGCAGGTTTTACACCCACAGATGATCCGGGGTTCCTAGGACCTGAGTTCAACTCCCAGCTCTGGCCAAAAAACAAAAAAACAAAAACAAAAAAAACAACCAAGACAGAGGAGGAAAAACTAAACCAGGAAGTTTTACACAACAGTTTTACCTTTGTTACCTTTGTACTGTTACCATCCTGGGCCTCAAGGACTCGGCTTGAAAATTGTATGTGACCTTGCAGAGCAGAAGGATGGTGGGCTGTCAGTGAAGCTTGAGCCCAACCCAGAAACCTAGGCCCTGAGTTCGAACCTGGGACTGCCACCTAGTCATTCCTATCTATAGGAACAATATATAAATTTATTTATAGATGCATATACATATGTAAACACACATATACACGCACTGCAATCTACACATCTATCTGTTTATATATTGGCCAATCCTAGGGCTTGATCTCAGGTCCTCAAATTTTCCCGACAACTCAACTGGCATCAGACTGGTGTACTAACATTAACCCATTCATGAACTGGGCCTTCTAGGCCCAGAGTTCAAATCACAGAACTGCCAAAAACTTAATCCTGGTGGAAGAAGCCAATTGTCCCGCTTGTTTTCCTTGTAAGTGAAAGTCCTGGGTTTCAGGAATGATGTATAATACATAGGCAAATCTATGTCCTATGTGATAGGATATAAAAAAAAATTATACATGTAATCATACTCTCTAAAATATATAATAATTAAATAAAACACAAAATAAAATGTATGCATTAAACATGTGCGTATAAATAGAAATCATGTATTTAAAATGTATACGAATATTATTTTGTCGAGTGCTAGGGCTTGAATTCAGCTCCTGGGAACTGGCCTGTCTTTTTTGTTTTCCAGCATTGTGAGCTTTCCCTTCCCCCACAGTGCTGCAGATTTATCCCAACCCTGAGTTCAAATCCCAGGCCTGGCAGAAAAAAGGCATGAATTCCAAGCCAAGGAGCCTCATAATTTTTTAAATATTTTTAATGTATGTATGTATGTATGTGTGTATGTATGTATGTATGTATTTATATATATATATATATATATATATATGTATATATATGTATATGTAGGTAGGTAGGGAGGTATTTTTACTTTGTCAAGCACAGGGCTTGAAGTCAGTGCGTGGCAATCTGCCTCAGCTTTGATCACTGTAGGCTGGGTTGCAACTACTGGACCCACAGCCGTACCTGGGTTTCTGGGCCTCAAAGGGTGACAGGAAAAAATAAATAAAATGACACAGAAAAAAACCCCGGCAACTTGCTGATGGCTTCTGGTTTTACATTTGTTTTCTTTTCAAGGTGACCATCCTGGGTCTGAATGACACGGCTGAAAAGTGTTGGTAACCTGATATTGCTGAAGGCTGGTGGGCTTCCAGGGAAGCCATAGGCCAACACAACAACACAGGCCCTGTGTTTGAAGCTGGGTCCTGACCCCTACCAATAGAGGGAGATCCTAATATTCTAGTTCATATTCATAGGAATACCGATGGAAGGTTATGAATGTCAAGGTTGACTTAGTTGTTCTTGAATGATACTAATGATAAAAGTAGAGAGTGATTTTAGGAGGCCAACGGATTTAATGAATATTTTTGACACATTGAAAGAATACTATTAATTACCGGGACACAATAGTTTCGGGGCAATGGCTGATTTAATTAATAATTCATTAAGGATGAAAACAACCATATTAATTACATGGACACATAATAAATACAAAATAATTGGTAGGAATGTGGCCAATATAACTGAATAATATATAGAAATCTCTGGCACTCTATAATGATCTATATGTATTTGTGTACTATCATCTACATGTCAATCTGTTATTTTGTCTATCCCTTGGGCTGGATCTCAGGTGCAGGGAACTGCTTGTCAGCTCCATATGCCCCAGGCTGGCATACTGACACTCACCCATTCATGAATTGGGCCTTGTAGGCTGTGAGTTCCGATGCCACCACTTACAAAAATTGAATCGTGCAGTAAGAATTCCATGGTGACACATGGTTTCCTTTTCTGTGAAAGTCCTGGGTGTCAGGTGTGAAGTTTCATACATAGACAAATGTATAATCTATATAATAAATATTGTAAAAATTCCATGTATTATAGCAGTCAATAAAATAAATGGTTAATGAATAAAACAAAAAATAAAATGAGTAACTACACTAAGCGCAATTTGCAGTCAACATATGGGGCTCCATCTCAGGGCTTGGGCACTGCCTGGCAGCTGAATTGGCTAGAGGCTGCTGTGATGGCAGTCACTCATTCATAAACTGAGCCTTCTAGGCCCTGAGTTTAGATCCCAGCACTGCCAAAAATATAATCGTGGAGGGAGAACTCGAGCATGACTCACAAGTTTTCCTTTCTGTGAAAGTGCTCAGTGTCAGGTAAGATGTATAATTTGGGTGCAAATCTATATAATATGTAATAGGATGTAATGAAGGTAAAAAATATCATAGGTGGAAGAATTGTCAATACAATAAATGATAAAGAGATTGAACTAGTAGTGAATTATTCTAGAATAAAAATTAGACACAATAGGTATAGGATGTGCATTAAGTTTAATTAATATTTTATTAAGCATTAACAAAACGAATATTACATGGAGACATAATTAAATAACTAATAATTGGTAACAGCACATGATGCAGAATTTAATAATATATCAGCCTCAGTCTATGAAATATGAAATATGTATGGATATATGTACATATATGATAAAATAATAGGATATTGAGTAATTATTAATTAATGCTTTATTATTTGTTAACTGGGACACATCATTAAATGGAGATATAATTTAATACTTAATAATTGGTAGTAATATCTATAATGTAATAATATGCAGAAATCTCTTTTTGTGTATATACTATTTATATACAACAATCTCTATTTATACCTCGTTCACTCCTGGAGCTCAGTGGTTGAGTGCTCATCTAGTAAGCATGAAGCCCTGGGTTCGATTCCTCAGTGCCACATAAACAGAAAACCCAGAAGTTCTATTGCCTTTGAATCAATTGAGTGCTAGCTTTGACCACAAACGCTTAGGGAGAGTGTCTAAGCTCTTACTCAAGCCCCAGGACTGACGCAAAAAAAACAGTACGATGTTCTAACTGCAATTATAGAAGGAGAGAACTAAAAATACCTCATAACCGAGCAAGCTAGGAGTCTGGTGCTGACAGCTGCCACCTAACATGACTTATCCACATGTAAACCTCTGTAACCCAGCTCCACGGGTTACCCATGTCTTCGTGGCATATGCCTATCATCCTAGCTGCTTGGAGGCTTTAAAACCCAGTCCTGACAGGAAGTCTGCGAGACACTGCAAAATGTGAGTCCAAGTGGTAGAGCTCTAGCCTTGAGCAAATGTTATTAGAACATTATCCCCATGCTTTGAGCTCAACCCCCAGGGGTAACCTCCCTCCCCAAATAAAAACACCCCACTAAACCATTAGATATGAAATTGTGTGGTTTGTGAAATGTTCTTCAAAAAATAGTGATACTGATGAAAGCACTCTAACTCTAATGACAGCTTGTGGAATAGAGCTCTGTGCTGAGTCCTTCATAAGGTGCTCCGTTCTGAGTCCTGCACAGGGTGCTATGTGATGAGTCCTTCAGATGATGCAGTGTGCTGAGTGCGACATTGGGTGCTGGGTGCTGAGTCTTTCATAGGATGCTGTGTGCAAAGAGTACCATATGTTGTGTCCTTCCCCGGGTGCATTTTTACATCTTGTCCTTATACGAGCTCCACAACTGCAATGATTATGCAGACAAGAATATTAGGGCTCAGATAGGTCCCCATGGCAGGGACGAAATTATGTATTACTGAAGACTATGAGTTATCTCCTGCAGACAATTGTTTCGTTCTGTTTTTTCTCGAACGTGGGGTTTAGGCGATGACCCTTACCTATTGGGCTCATGGCTAGCATTCCACAACGTGGAACCATGGACCCCCTTGCAGCAAAGGTCGTGGCCAAGGGGTTGGTAGCTGAAGTCTATCATCCTGCCTTCTCAGGAAGCTGAGATCTGAGGATCTGGGTTCTAAACTATCCCAGACACGAAAGGTCCCATGAGACTATTATCTCCCATTCACCACTAATCACCTGAAGTGGAAGCTGCGTGCTTGTTGCTTATGCCTGTCATCCTAGCTACTCAGGAGGATGAGATCTGACGATCATCGTTCAAAGCTAGCGTGGGCAGGAAAGTCCTTGAGACACTTAGCTCCAATGGACCACCAGAAAACCTGAAGTGGCGCTGTTGCTCAAGTGGTAGAGCACAAGACTTGAGCTGAAAAGCTCAGAGACAACACCCAGGCCCAGACTTCAACTCTTACAACTGACAACAACAACAACAATAAAAAAAGACAGAAATAAACTAACAAAACTGAAGTAGAGGGCTGGGAATGTGCCTTAGGGGTAGAGTGCTTTGCATATATGAAACCCTGGCCTTGATTTCTTAGGACCACATCACTAGAAAATGTCTGACGTGGCTCTGTGGCTCAACTGGGAGAGAGAGATCCTTCTACAAGAGAAACTAGGTACAGTGCTCAGGCCCTGAGTCCAACCTCCAGGACTCATGTATGTGTGAGCATGAATACACACACACCAGCACACACGCACACACACACACACACACACACATTCACAGACCAGAAGTGATGTTGTTACACAAAATGGTAAAGCACTGGGCTTTTGCACTGAGCTCATGGTCAGCACCCAGGCCCTGTGTTCAACCCCAAAACCTAGCTACCCAGGGCTCAACTAGGAGAGGTCAAAGGTTTCAAAACTTGTTGATCTTCACCAGCACTAGATGACAGGAAGCTTTGTGATATCAGACATGAACTTGGATTTCCAAAGCTTCCAGAAAACTAGGAGAGGCTTCATAGGCCCATCCTTGCCAGCAATGAAACATTTCATTATGTTCAGTGCCCTAGTTCTCTGCCTGAAGGACTCCTGAATTATACTGAGCACTGTATCTGAACACCAGAATATAGTCTCACAAAGGCAGGATAAGTGCACAGAACTTGGCCAGCCATGGAAGGTGGCACAAATGAAGGCTTCTTGTTAAAACAGAGCACTGGGGAGAGAGATAGCTTGGGGTACAAAGAGGGCGTTTTCCCTGACCTTCAGAGTCCACCTACACTCATCCTCACTAACTGGCCCGGTTGGAGTTGTTTGTTACCTAGTTGTACAGGAGTGAGGCCTTTTGTATGCTTGTCCACACAATGAGAGAGACTTTTTGCAGCAGTCCTGAGATGCAGAGAATCCCTCAGGCTACACTGGGAACAGTGAGGTGAGCCCCAGAACATGCACTGTCTTGAAGGAAGTCTCTGTGTTATGAACTCATTATATTGAATACAAATTTCCTAGGTTGGTGCCATTCATCATAGTTACTCGGGAGCTTCACCTACAGGAATATATCCATACATAGACAAAGACATGGAAGTACAGGCTCTTTTTGAGGGGCCAGGTCCTGATGTTGAACTATGAGCTTAGGCGTTGTCCCTGAGCTCCTTTTGCTCAAGGGTAGTGCATTAAGCTTGACAGCCTCACTTCTGGTTTTTTCTGTGATCTTTTAGAAAAACCTGTGCCATGGACTTTCCTACATTGGCTGGATTCAAACTAAGGTTCTCTACATCTTAGCCTCCTGAGGAGCTTGGATTACAGTCAGCAGCCACTGGAACCTTCTTTCTTTTCTCCTTCATTTTTTACTCTTGACAATCTGACTTCTTAACAGGGTCATTCCAATGGTTCGAATGTATAAGTAAAGTACCCAATGTTTATTTTCTCTCTTAATCTTAACATCTGGTCTTACCATCTGGTTTGAGTCCAAAATTGAGAAATGAGTGTCACAGGATTTGGGAGCAAATAACCACAGGACATTCCAGTTCTGTCACTTAGCATTGAGCTGCTGTGAATTTACTGTCTCAGGATGAGAGGACTGAAAGCTGGAGCAATCCTCATACTGTAGGCATTACTCCTTTTCCCTATAAAATGATCTAATAATTATGAGTGTTTTGAGTCTCCAACCTTAATATCTAGAACACACTAGTAGAATTTTCATGTTTCCTTTTTTCCCTAGTACCTCTCGAGATTTATACTTAGGGTTTGTGTGGAGTGGCTCTTCAGTGAATCCCTGAGGAAAGCCACTTGAAGCCTCCTCAGGAGATCGTCATTTAAGCTGGCTGAGCAGGAAAGTCTGTGAGACTCTTATCTTCAATAAACCACCAGAGAACCAGAATCTTTTGCTGGTTCATTGGAGTTAAGAGTCTAACAGGCTTTATTTCCCTAGGCTGGCTTCAAACTGTGGTCTTCAGATCTCAGTCCCCTGAGAAGATAGCGTTCCAGGTGAGAGCCACCGGAATCTGGCCTATTGCTTTCCCCAGACCTGGGGCTTGAACTTAGGGCTGGGTACTGTCTCTGAGCTCTTTTTTCTCAAGCCTACTACTGTACCACTTGAGCCATTCCACAGCTTCTGGATTTTTCTGAGTATGTGGCAATGAGGATTCAAACTCTGGTTTCATGCATGCTGAGCAAGCTCTCTACCACTAAGCCACATTCCCAGCCCCAACCTTACAATTTTATTCCTCCACTTGCCTATTCTCAAAAAATGTCTTCTGAGTATAAATCATCTAACGAAATCCCTATAGGAAGTTGTCCAAAGATAAATATGATAAAGCTCATACTGGGGATAGACTCCAAATATGGGATGGCTATGACAAATGCCTCCATTTAATTATGTATCATGTTTCAACACTTAATAAGTATTAATATAAAAGAGTCAGTGTCCTAAATTATTTTGTATAATTTTATATTAGATGTACAAAACATAATAAATAGTATGTGTATAATAGTACTAAATACAATAAACAAAATGAATAAAATAAAAATAAAATTAATACAAAATCAATCATAATATGAAATAAACATATATATGTACCTATATATCATATATTACACATGTATACAAATATTTTTTCCATTTCAGGGCCTTAATTCAGGCCCTGGGAACTCTAGCTTGAATTTCTTTTCCTCAAAGACAGTGAGTTTGCCTTCACAAATTGTGTAAAAGTTACCAGGATGGTGAACACAAATCCCATCAATGGCAGAAATACTGGTCCCAGTACTGAGACAGTGACTTAATATTTGTAATGGAAGCAGTTATGTTTATTCAGTTCCCTACTGAACGTTAAAAAATATCAGTGTAGAATTTTGTACAGCTATTCAGACCTCCTTCCCTTACCCCCAAAGTGCTTCTTGAGCAGTCCATTATTTTTGTAAGTTTTTTATTGTAAAAATGTTGTACAGAGGGCTCACAGTTGCATTAGCAAAGTAACGAGTACATTTCCTATGGAGCATTGTTGCCTCCTCCTTTGTTTTCCCCCTACCACCCCTTATTTCCTACCTCCACAACTACATTTCCCTGCCGAGCAGTGACTTAATTATTTATTTTTGATTTGGCATGGGGTTTGAACTCAAGTAGTGGCAACTGTGTACCTTCCCTCACATTGCTACGGATTTATCAAGACCCTGAGTTTAAATCCCAGGCTATGAAAGAAAACTGGCAGAAATTCCAAATCAGGGAATCTTCTTTTTTAAAATGTAGTTAATTAATTAAAGCAACCACGGGGCTTGAACTCAGGTCGTGGCAACTCTGCCTCAGCTTTGATCTCCCAAGGCTGGGGTGCAGTCTCGGGACCCATAGCCAATCCTGGGCCTAGCCCCAGAGGGCTTGCAGGAAGAAAAAAAAGTGGAACAGCACAAAAAGTGGGGAGCTGTAGAGGGCTTGGGGTTTTACAATTTTTTCTTTACACAGTGACCATCGTGGGTCTGAATGACACAGTTGCAAAGTGGACCTGGCCTGCCAGTGCTGATGGCTGGCAGGCTATCAGGGAAGCCATAAGCCAACAAGTCAACATAGGCCCTGGGTTCGAATCCTGGTCCTGACACCAACCAATGGCAAGAGATCACAAGAGACTCGTTCCTATGCATAATAATACCGATTAAAAGAATAGTTCATGCATTTTCTAGTCTAAAATTGGATGCAATAATCCTAGGATGCTGATTGATCTTCATTAATAGTCTATATTAATATTATTTCAATAATCAATATAATAAATACCTAAGATTTGGTAGGAATGTAGTAAATGTCATTTAATCATAGATAGATGGCTCTTGAATTCCTTAACAATATATATTTATTTGTATACCACCCTCTGCTTATCCATGTATTGATGTTTTGGCCAAACCTGGGGCTCAATCTCAGCACCTGGGAACCACCTGACAGCTGAGCTGGGAAGGTGGCTCAGTGGTAGACCGCTTGCCTTGCATGTATGAGGCCCTGGATTCGATTCCTCAGCACCACATAAGCAAAAAGAAAAAAAGCCAGAAGTGGCACTGTGGCTCACGTGGTAGAGCGCTAGCCTTGAGCTGAAGAGCTGAGGGACAGCGCCGAGGCCCAGAGTTCAGGCCCCATGACCAGACCCCCCCTCAAAAAAAAAAGAGTCATTCTGTCGTCAGAAGCCAGTCATTGCACATGTTTTCCTCTCCTCTCCTGTGAAAGTCACGGGTCTCAACTAGGATGGGAATGCATAGACAAACCTATAACCTTGGGAACAGGTTGTCTTCCATGTAAGCACAGTTATAGCTGTCACCATACTCAGTAAAATACACAATACGCCCATGAATTAGAGACAAAATAAGGAGAAGAAGTGCACTGAATGCAAGATGCTGTCCACACATGTATGTAAACATTTAAATTATGAATTTATGAATATCTGCCCCTCATTGGGTCTCAATGTCAGGTCCTGCGAATGGCCTATCTCCTTCCTTACTCATAGCCTGGTGTCCTTACCTAAACCCTTTCCCCAATTGGGACTGCAAGGCTCTGAGTTCAAATCAAAACACTGCCAAAAGATGAATCCTGATGTGAGAAGCCCATCGATTCACCTGTCCTGTGAAAGTCCTGGGTCTCAGCTATGATGGAGAATGCATAGGAAACCCTATAGCCATGGCAATAGGTTGTCATCCATGTAAGCACTGTTATATCTGTCACCATGCTCAGTAAAATACAGAATACTTCCATGGATAAGACAGAAAATAAGTAGAAGTACACCAAAGGCAAGATGCTGTCCACACATGTATATAAATATAGATCCTATGTTTAAAAAATGAATTTATGACTACAGTGGCCCACCCTGGGGGTCAATGTCATATCCTGGGAATGGCCTAACTCCCTAGTTGCTCACAGGCTGGTGTGTTCACCTTGAACTTTTCACCAATTGGTCCTGCTAAGCCCTGAGTTCAGATCCCAGCACTACCAACAATTGGATAATGTTGTAAGGAGCCGAGTGTGAATTTTTTTTCTCTGAGAGTCCAGGGTGTCAGGCATGCTGGAGAACATGTCTACAAATCTAGATGCCATGTGATAGCATGTCATCAATGTAATAAACGGAATGGGTGTCATCATAGTAAAATCAACAGTAAATAAATGAAGAAAACAAAAAATACAAGGAACAACCACCCCAAATGTGTATGGACTGAACATCCATAGGTACAAATCCTGTCTTTACAATGTATATAAATAGTATCTTTTCCAGGGCTGAGGCTTGAATTTAGGCTTAGAGTACAAGCCTGACTTTCTTTTTTTTTTTTTTAATTTAATTTAATTTTATTTGTGAACATACTGTACAGAGGAGTTACAGTTACATGGGCAGGATAATGCGTACATTTCTTACCAAGCATTGCAGCCTCCTCCTTTGTTTACCCTTCACATCCCTTCCCAGCCTCCCCCCTCCCCCCCTAATCCCAATCCTTCTCCTTCCCCTCCCCCCCCCTCACCAACGTTGTAAAGCTCGTTTTGGACATGACAACTTGTACTTCTCATTGTTGCAACAGGTCCACCTGTATCCTTAAACAACTGGTTTTTCCCCATCTCCTCCACAAGTTATACTGACATCAAATATAGTGAAAGCAGGGGTTATACTGTGGGGGAGGGACATACAAAGCAACAAAGAGATAATCTTATAAATGTGTTAGAAACACATGCATGAAAGAAAAAAAACATTAAAATACACATCTAAGGGTTCATTTTCCTGACATCACATTATCTGACCTTTTCCGCTTGACTCATACATATACTAGATATTACAAATAAGGGAAACCATGGAACCTACGTTTCTTTGGGCCTGGCTTACTTCACTTAATATAATTTTTTCCAAGTTTTTCCATTTCCTAACAAATGGGGCAATGTCATTCTTTCTGATGGAGGCATAGAATTCCATTGTGTATATATACCACATTTTCTTGATCCATTCATCTACTGAGGGGCATCTGGTTTGGTTCCATATCTTAGCTATGGTATATAATGCTGCAATAAACATAGTTGTGCTGGTAGCTTTAGTGTGGTCTTGTTTGTAAACATTTGGGTAAATGCCCAAAAGTGGGATTGCTGGGTCATAGGGGAGCTCCATGTGAAGTCTTTTGAGGAACCTCCATACTGCTTTCCAAAGTGGTTGAACAAGTTTACATTCCCACCAACAATGAAGTAAGGTTCCTTTCTGTCCACATGCCCTCCAGCATCTGTTGTTGTTAGAGTTCTTGATTTTTGCTGTTCTAACTGGAGTGAGGTGATATCTCAATGTTGTTTTGATTTGCATTTCTTTTATGGCTAGGGATGTTGAACATTTCTTCATGTGTCTATTGGCCATCCTTCTTTCTTCTTCAGAGAAGTTTCTCTTTAAGCCTTTCGCCCACTTATTTATTGGGCAGTTGTTTCTTTGAGGATTTGTTGTTGGGGGGTTTAATTTTTTGAGTTCCAAGTATATTTTAGATATGAGACCCTTGTCCGTTGTATGGCTAGTAAAGATCTTCTCCCAATCCGTGGGCTTTCTATTGATCTTGCTAGCTATGTCATTTGCCCTGCAGAAGCTCTGCAACCTTATGCAATCCCATTTGTCCAACCTTTCTTTGATTTGTTGTGTTTCCGGGTCTCTATTCAGAAAATTTCGGCCTGAGCCAAGGAGACCTAGGGTTTCTCCTATTCCATCCTGTAATGTTTTCAGAGTGTCTGCTTTGAGTTCAAGGTCTTTGATCCATTTGGAGTTGATTCTGGTGCAGGGTGATATATACGGATCTAGCTTAAGTTTTCTACATGTAGTTAACCAATTTTGCCAGCACCATTTACTGAAGAGGTTGTCTTTCTTCCATTCTATTGTTTTAGCTCCCTTATCGAAGATTAGATGGCTGTAGGTCTGTAGGTTCATTTCTGGGTTTTCAATTCTATTCCATTGGTCCTGAGGTCTGTTCTTATGCCAATACCAAGCTGTTTTGATTACTATGGCTTTATAGTAGAGTTTGAAGTTTGGTATTGATATTCCTCCAGCAGTGTTCTTTCCATTCAGGAGCGTTTTTGCTATTCGGGGTCTTTTATTGTTCCATATGAATTTTTGGATTGCCTCTTCTATTTCCTTGAAGAATGAGGTTGGAATTTGGCTAGGTATTGCGTTGAATTTGTAGATAGCCTTGGGAAGTATTGCCATTTTCACGATGTTAATCTTTCCAATCCAGGAGCATGGGAGGTTTTGCCATTTTTTAAGTTCTGTGTTGATTTCCTTTTTCAAGATTTTAAAGTTTTCATCATAGAGGTCCTTCACTTCTTTAGTTAAGTTAATTCTTAGGTATTTTATTTTTTGTGGGGCTATTACAAATGGAGTTGCTTTCCTAATTTCAGCCACACTTTTCTCATTGTTGGCATACAGAAAAGCCATTGATTTTTGGGGGTTAATTTTATAACCTGCTACTTTGCCAAAGTTTTGAATCAGCTTGAGTAATTTGGGAGTGGAGTCTATGGGATTCTTTAAATACAAGATCATGTCATCTGCAAAGAGGGAGAGTTTTATTTCTTCTTTCCCTATTTGGATCCCCTTTATGTCTGCATCTTGTCTTATTGCTGTAGCTAGGCATTCTAATACTAGATTGAAGAGAAGTGGAGAGAATGGGCATCCTTGTCTTGTTCCTGAGTTAAGAGGAAATGGCTTTAGTTTTTCACCATTGAGTATAATGCTGGCTGTAGGTTTGTCGTATACAGCCTTTATTGTATTGAGGAATGTTCCATTTCTTATCTTCAAGTACGGTGAGCTTCCCCTTCTTCCACAGAGCTGCACATTTACCCAGACCCTGAGTTCAAATCCAAAGCCTGGCAGAAAAAACGGGGTGAATTGCAAGCCAGGGAGCTAATTTCTTTTAATATTATTTTTGGCTCAACAAGGGGTTTGAACTCAGGTCGTGGCAACTCTGCCTCAGCTTCGATCACCCAATGGTAGGGTGCAGCCAATGGACCCACAGTTGATTCTGGGATCCTAGATCCCCTGGCCTTGTGTGGGAAAAAAAATGCATAGAAGAAATGCAGCGAGATGGCTTTTTTACCTTTTCTTCTTTTGCACCATGACCCTCCTGAGTCTGAATGACACTGTTGCAAAGGTTGCTAAAGGTTGGCAGACTATTTGGGAAGTCATAGACCCACATGGCAATGTAGGCCCTGAATTTGAATCCCCCTCCTGACACCAACCAATGGCAGGAGCTTCTAAGAGATTCATTCCCATCCATAGGAATAACAGTGGAATGATATTAATGTTACGGTTGAATGAGTTGATTGTGAATGATGCTCCTACAAAATTAGACAGCATGATTTCAGGAAACTGATTTTATTTAATGTTTATTAAGTATTAAAAGAATACTATTGCTTACAGTAATGCAATAATTTCAGCACCTTGATTGATTTACTTAATAGTTTGTTAAGGATGAAAACAATAACATTAATTACATGGAGGCATAATAAATACCCAAGAATTGGTAGGAATGTAGTCTATATAACTGAATATCGGATAGACATCTCTGGCACTCTCTCTCTCTCTCTCTCTCTCTCTCTCTCTATATATATATATATATATATATATATATATAAATATATAAATATATATATTTATAAATATATATATTTATTTATTTATTAGCATACTACCATCTGTGTGTCAATCTATTCTTATTTTGTCAACCACTGGGGCTTGATCTCAGGTCCTAAGAACTGCCTGTCAGCTCAATTTTCCCCAGAATGGCATGCTGACATTCAACCATTCATGAATTGGGCCTCGGAGGCTGTGAGTTCAGATGCCAGGAATTCTAAAAAATGAATCATGGAGTAAGAAGCTGATGGTGACACGTTTTCCTTTTATGTGAAACTCCTGGGTGTCAGTTATGAAGTGGAATACATATGCAGACCTATATCCTATGTAATCAATGTTCTATGTGTCATAATAGTCAATAAAATGAATAGTCAATACATGAATAAAAAAATAAAATGAATAATTACACTGAACGCACTATGAATTCAACATATGTGTGTAAACATAAATCACATATTTAAAATGTACACAAATGGGATGCTTTCTAGTGGTGGGGATTGATTTCATGCCTAAGGAACAGACTTGAATTTCTTGACTTCAAGGAGGCAAGCTTCCCCTTCCCACACAATCCAACAATGTTACCCAGACCATGAGTTCACATCCCATTCCTGGCAGAAAAAAATGCCACCTTTATACTATGTGCCGTCCAATTTTTAGGTATTTCATTATGCCTCCATTTAATGAATGTAATTTTTAAATGCTTCATAAAGTATTCATTAAAATCGATCAGTGTACCATAATGTAATTGTGTAAAATTTTATCCTAGAATCATTCAAAAACTGCCCATTCAATCATGACATACATCACATTCCATTGGTAATCATATGGATAGGAATGAGTTTCTTAGGATATTTTGCCATTTGGAGGTGGCAGGACCAAGATTCAAACTGTGGGCTCCAGCTCTTACCAATTAAACCCGAGGATAGGGAACTCACCGATCTGTCCGAGAATATCAGCAAGACCAATGATAAGGCAGGCACCAGTGGCTCTCAGCAGTCCTCCTTCATACTTACAAGGCTGTGACAGGAGGATCATGGTGAAAGTTACCCTAGGCATGAAAGTTGTTGAGACCCTTGTCCAATTGTGCCAACAAAACCAGAAAAAGAGCTGTGTGGGTCCAGTGGTAGAGGGGTAGCCTTGAGCAAAAGCAGCTCATTGACTGTGCCTATATCCTGAGTTGAAGGTCCAAGAGTGGCAACAAACAGACATACAGAACAATCTGTGCAGCCATCCCGCTAAAGCATGTCTCCCTCTTGTCTCCAACTGGATTGGACAAGGCACTGCTGTCATCTTGACTCCACCCATTCTGCCTGGATCACAGGATCCAGACCCCCATTCTTTCATGGTTCTTTCTGTTTAATGGGATACAAGAATGTTGGCCACACTCACATTACATTCTGCCCTGTAGCACTGGGATTCCCTCTGTTGGTTGACACCACTACCAGGAGTTGAGGAAGGTAGAGGTGACTGAGTGGTGAGCAAGAGACTTGAGGCCTTGGAGAAGAGGCCTTGCTCAGCCCCACCACATGCCCGCCGTGCCTCAGCCCTCTACTACCCTTCCCCGTGGTGCAGCATTTCAAACCTTGTGCTGCCTGCTCAGACCTGTGGTGTCTCTTGTAGTCCTCAGGCAATTGTGCAATAGTGCACAACTGGCTGGCTTGTGGCTCTGATCTGGTCCTGGCCACCCTGTACTCTGTTCCGGACCTGAGTGTCCACCATGCCTCTGCCATCGCTGCTAGCCAGAGCAGCTGCCAACAACTTCTTCCTGCAGCACATGTGAGTGGCTGACATGCAGGCCCTCCCTGCCACCCCATATTCCCCTTTTCCCCCCTCCTCACCCAGACCCACACCTCCCTGGTGCCCCGCATTCTGGCCAAATGCATCCCAAGGTGGAGATGGGTGTTGACCCGAGGAAAAGGGGAGATGCAGGATTGGGTGAGGACTGGGCGCCACGGAGCCCCTGACTTGGAGCAGTGGGAGCCACAGAGCTGCACATCTGCACTCTTCCTCTCCCTGCTTGGAATTTGGTGGCTTTAGTCAGAGGGGAACAACACATCCACACCTGCCTTCTGGTGTCTTTTCGTGGGGGTGGGGGTGTTGGATGCAGATGATAGAACCCCCTTGCTGTGTGAGCCCTTGTCTTCTGTGCTTGGTCACCCTTTTCAACTGAAGAGGGTCCCAGAAAAGTCCAGTAGGGAGGTAAGGGTGCAGGGGGTCAGAACAGAAGGTGAATATCTGGGAGGAACACCCCCCCCCCACACACACACATACACCTGGCCTATCTCCCCCCCCCCCCCTCCAGCTGTCAACAGTTCTCATAGGCTGATCACATTTTCCAGCTCTGCCAGCTTCTGCTGGTGCTCCCGGTCCATCTGGTCTCCAACAAACTCAGGAGAGGCACTGCTCTGAATCTATGTGTGTGTGTGTGTGTGTGTGTGTGTGTGTGTGTGAGAGAGAGAGAGAGAGAGAGAGAGAGAGAGAGAGCGAGAGAGAGAGAGACAGACAGACAGACAGACAGACAAACAGACAGACAGAGAGATGGAGAGACAGAGAGACAAAGAGACAGCGAGAGACCAAGAGAGACAATGAAAGAGACAGAGAGACAGAGAGACAGAGACAGACAGACAGACAGAGAGACAGAGAGACAGAGACATAGAGAGAGAGACAGAGAGATCATCTTTCTCCTTGTACAGCCTGACTGTACTGAAGTGAGTAATAAGTTGGCAAATTACAGGTGCTGCATGGATGAGTGTTGTCACTGGTCTGGACGTGTGTGTGTGTGTGTGTGTGTGTGTGTGTGTGTGTGTGTGTGTGCGTGCACGTGCGTGTGTAGAAGTGGGTTGTAACAAGGAGGCTGGATGTTTTGGTAACTTCTATCTGCTATCTTTGAGGGGGGTGCATGGGCTTCACCGCTGAAGTCTGGGGGCCTGGAAGGGTGAGACGCTTGAAGGGGACTCAGCACATTTAAAGTACAAGAATAAGGGATCTCTTTTACCTGGAGCTGTGTACTCTTGGGTCTGGTAGTTGGCAGTGGGGTGCTTGGGAAGACCTGGAAGTGGCCCGCAATCGGTGGCTTCCCAGGAGTACAGAGAGCATGGCCAACACTTAGTAAGGATATGAGCCCTGCTAGTATGGAGCACAGCAACATATGTCAGACTCCGGGTCTTGTCATCATGATGTCTGATGGTCAAGGCCAACCCTGTTTTCAATCTTGAGCTGTGACATTCAGATCACAGCCTCCTGAGTAGCTAGGATTATAGGCATGAGTTTCGGGTAGTGGGCCTCTGGTTCTTAGGTATGTTAGGGATTGACCTCAATGCCTTAGGCTTGCCAGTCAGGTCTTCTACCATGCAAGACAAGCTTTTCTGTCTTGGGTATTTCTGAGATGGAGACTTAATATAAGCTAAGGCTGTGCTGGATCGCGGTCCTCCTATCTGTGACATGTGTGCACCACCAGGCCCTGTCCTCTGTAGTTGGGATGGTAGACATGTGGTGCTACACTCAGTCATTGGTTTAGATAGATTGTCCCAAATTCAGTCCATGGTAGCCGATTCTTAACCACAGGTTAAGCTCTAGGTTGGGCCCTCACCATTGGACTTCAATCTCCTCATGGGACAGTTGTGAGGAAACAAGGGATTAATACAGAGAGATCTCTGGAGCACGGCCAGGCACAGAGGGAGCAGCCCTCAGATACGGTTCTCAGCAGTTCTGTGAGCATATGACAAAAAGATACCAGGAAAGAGCTCAAAAGGTGTGTGTTAATGGTATCCCTATGAGGAAATGGATCCTTCACTTTGTTCAGTTTTGCAGATGTGGAAACTGAGGCACAGAGAAGCTGGGTGACCTACATGACTCCCACATGACAGGAAGCTCAGCCTGACTTGCCGAGTCAGGCTCCCTAGGACAATGGGTGCTATTCAGTAATTTCTTGTGGTAGGAAATCCACTTCTTTTCAGTCGTGGGGCTTGAACTCAGGGCCTGGCTGTCCCTGAGCTCCTCAGCTCAAGGCTAGCACTCTACCACTTGAGTCACAAGGCCACTACCGATTTTCTTGTGGTTCTTTGGAGATAAGAGTCTCACAGTCTTTCCTGCCCGGTTTGGCTATGAAACATGATCCTCATATCTCAGCCTCCTGTGTACTTAGGGTTATAGGCCTGAACCACTAGCACCTGCCTTAAGTGTATTTCTGAACTTCTTTCTCTTTCTCTCTCTCAGGAACTGATTGAATGGGTGCTGGAGGAGGTGGCCCAGTGTCCCCATGTGGCTGGAAACAAGGTGGTCCTCTCATTCTGGAGGTGGGCTGTGGGTCAGTAGCTGTCTCGCTCAGTCTGTTGTATGAGCTCCATGAGGTAAGCCCCTCTATGCCTAGCTAGACCATGATGGTTATTCATTGTCCATCTAGCCTTACTTGACACAGTATTTTGTTCAATGTCCTTTTCTAGCAAAAATTTCTGGCCAACTTTTGATACATAGTTACAGAATGAAAATGTAATGCCATCTTAAGAAAGTCATTTAAGGCTGTGGGATTGTGGCTTCATGGTATGGTGATTGCTTAGCATGCCTGAAAACCTGGGTTCAATTCCTCAGTACCAAATAAACAGAAAAAGAAACACTGGAAATGTGCTGTGCATCAAGTGGTAGAGGGTTAGCCTTGAGAAAAAAAAATCTGAGGAATAATTCCCTATCCCTGAGTTTAAGCCCCAGGACTGGCAAAACAACAACAACAACAACAACAACAAAAATTTACCTAGTAAATGCAAAATAAAAACCTATACTTGAAACATATAATTACTCCTTCCATACTGATACCTGACAATAGTCCCTAATTCATGTACTTTACCTATATTAGGATACTTTATTGAAAAAAAGTTTTCTTCATAAGGTCATGGCAATTAATGCCAAGAATGTGCTTAGATGTCAGGTGAAGATTAACTCTGGAAATTCAAAGATTCAAGGCTTTTGAGTGGTCACTGCTAATCACAATAAGAAGGGTAGTCTATGTGAGATTTGGAAACCTTTTTGGCCAGTCATGGCACCAAAAAGGCAGAGGCTAATTAATAGTTGTGACAGAAGAGGAGGAATAACTCCAGATGGAAGGAATAAATGATAGTAACTATGGTATAGCAGAAACCATTCTAGGGAATCATTTTTGGTTATTGAAGAACTAATTATCAACTACGCTTATTCCTCATTGCCTGTAGCATTCTAAATCTCTTAGGCTAGTTCTTAATCTCTGTGTGATAAATGTATCTCCCTCTATGCTGTTCTTTCATACCTTATATCCTTTGCTGTCTAAAAACATCTTTCCGTATTTCTGTATGAACAGTTCCTGATACTGAATACACCTACACAGATGGAAGAGGATGCTAATGTAAGGGTTCCATAGCTCATGAGTCATTAATGTAACAGCATGGAAAAGTAGGACATATTGATTGCTACCTCAATTAATCTGAAAAGCGGCAATGTCACATAATTTGGTTCAGATTTCCATTCTTTGTATTTTGTCTTTTGTCTAGTGTCATTAACTGCACTAAACACAAATATGAGCCGGGTGCTGGTGACTCATGCTTGTAATCCTAGCTATTCAGGAGGTTGAGACCAGAGGATTGTGGTTAAAACCAGCTTAGTCAGGAACATCCATGAAATCCTTATCTTCATTAAACCACCAGAAACTCAGAAGTGATGCTGTAGCTAAAGTGGTAGAGCGCTCAACTTGAGTTGAATATGTGAGGGACAGTGCCCAGGATCAGAGTTCAAGCCCCACAACTAACAAAAAAGTGCAAATATGACTTTAAGTTTCCCCAAAAGGAATGATGAAGTAAATAGTAATCTTCCCAAGCAGAGAGAGTAATTCCAAAATGATTCAGTGCACCTACTTTTGCTGAGTTACTTAAGTTATGTCTTCTTTGCTGAACATATTCTCTTCTTTTAAAAATTGTCAAATATTAACTTAATAATAATCTTCATCTAATATTTCTTAGTTCGAAAGAGAAGTCCATACATTTGATGTCACTTAGCTTTCTTACTATCTTAGTTCAAAGTCAACTCAGGAGGCAGAATCTGTCAAACTCTTAACTGTAATTAAACACCGAAAAAGCTAGAAGTGGAGTTCTGGCTCAAGCAGTAGAGTACTAGCTTTGGAGTCAGGTGGGCAGGAAAAATAACTGTAGAGGGACAGGGTGCACCCTCTGAGTTCAAACCCCAGAACCAGCACAAACTAAACAAACAAGCAAACAAAACAAACCCCAATATTTCTTTGGGACCCTCTTTGAAGGAGTACTGGTCTGCGGAGAGGCTCCTTTTGCTGCTCATACTCACTGGATCCTGCTTTTTTGAAGTCCTTCTTGCTATTGAAAACTCAGGACCAGAATAGAGGAATTGATAACTGACTCCTGCAACAAGAGAATCATCTCAGGAGTGAAACATCCATCCATAAGACACTTTAAACCTCCATATCTTTGTTTCTTTGCAGTATAACACTTTTTTTTGGGGGGGGGGGGGTGGTCCGGTCATGGGGCCTGAACTCTGGGCTTGGGCGCTGTCCAGTTATCAACAGTGTTGGATTACATACAATAAGAATGACAAGAGGAGAGTTTCAATATCAATAAATAAAATCACATAAGCAGGTACAGACAGTAAAAATTACTAACGTTATTCCTGCAATTTTTCTAATGTGTACTCACTTTTCTTGGTGGTATTTTTTCTAATAAATAAAATCGTTTATTTCCACATTTTGATGGACTAAGCTATAGTTTTCACCTAAGTGTGATTAGTTCAAATAACATTCTCATATAGATAGTATTCAAACCAATGTTTCCAAAGATATATTAAGAGTATGTTCTTCAGTACAGCTGTAAACACATGACCAATTTACATAATAACACTTACATATCTGTAGTTACCATAAAAGGACACAGGCCGTAGAGCCAGTAGTTAAAATTTATTTTTATTTCTGCGTGAAACTATTTGTGAATGTATACCAACAAATTGAATTTGACTCTTTGTTTATAAGCTAAGGTGGAAAACGTAAGGACTCTTTACTTATCATTTTTCTTGCTCCAGAAGTCAACAAATATATTCTTCAATATTTCTGGTAGATTACCTCCATTTACAGATGAGAAATGTAAGGCCAACAGTCAATATAGTGAGTAAATAATGATACTGGATTTTGTATATGAGCTCTTCACTCTGTGTGCTTACAAGGAGAGTAACTTGGTGATGGAGAGGACCAATATGAAAAGACTGTGGAAAAATCATACTTTGTAAACGGTTGTTTTAGGACTAGAGGATCAGTGATGAGTATTTGAAACAGGCTGGTGTCAGGCGCATAAAAGGGAGTACATAGAAATTGTGTTAGTGACAGAAACAGAAAATCTTGATCATTCATCTTATCTAATGGCAAGGAGTAGAAGGGTAAGAAGAAATCTAAAGTGCATCCACATCTCTGGCTAGCATTTGTGTTAGTTATATTCTTGGTGATAAGGACTACAAGTGGAAATGATGGATTTAGAGGAAAAAGCTCTCACAAAATTCTAAAGTTTATGTTACACAGATGCAAAGATAGGTCTGTTTAGATATCATCAAAATATCCACGACCATAAATATGAAAAAATAATAAAATCAGGGGTATTATTAAAGGGAAGAGGAAAAGGAAAATTCTGAAAAATGTGTGAGCAATGTGAGCAACAGTGTGGACAAGATTAGAAGAAAGAGATAAATAAGGAAACAAAAAAGTAATAAACACAGATTTCAGAAGTAAAGGAAGGAAAGAATTTGCAGGAAGGTATTGAAGGAAATATGCTATTTGGATTTGAAAAGTAAACGACAAAGACAAGTTCAAAAAGAACAGTGTTTTGGTGAAAGTCATATTGATAAAATTTTGAGATATGAATGTGAAGTCATGAAATTCTGGATCCATGAATTCAACAGATCCTGTTGATTTTAAATGCAGGGAACAAAGGCTTATATCCTGACCTTAGAAGAATTATACAGATGTAACTCTCATTAACTACTTAGAGGTATTCTGTGAATATTTTTTGAAGACTTTTTTAGCCAGGAGTTTATAGATTGAACTACAGCACAAACCAGCCTAATTTGTGTTACAGTTCCAAGGAGTGACCCATGTATCCACACTAGTTTGGGATTTTATTGAAATGTCTTTAGATATGGTTGGATATCTTATCAGCCTAATCATTATAAATGTAGGACAATAGCACCAAGTATTAGGTTGAACATACAACTTTACTGATGTGACTGAAGACTCCTCGAATTGATTCTTCTTTAGAATAAAAAAATGCCTCAATAGCCATTGAAAAATCATAACTGCCATATACTCTATTTAAATCTAATTTTTGTTAGGAATATCTCCATGCTGTAATAACCCTGTCAATCAACCTGCCACAAATTCTTATATGTAGGAAGTGCTCTTATAACCTAGAAGTTTTATTGAATGGAAGAGTTCAGACATTACCCTCACCACTAGGATTAAGTGCATAAAAAGATTAGACATTTTGTGTTAATGCCATTCTTTTATTTTTTCATACACATTGGCAAGTGGGGAATGATTCTGATGTAACAATAATACAATTTTGACTTGTACTAACACAACATCTAGAATCTAGTGTTAATTCAGATACTTACTAATTAGCTCCATAATTTGTGGATATTTATATTTCTCCTGGTAAAACTAATGAGCTCCAAGAAAATGCCCCTAAGGAGCCTTTCAATTACAATATCACTGTTTGTCTCATAATGCTTTAAATTCTACATCCTCGAATGTGGGCATAGGTTTATACTGTGGAACTTTTCTCCTCAGAGAGTGAGTACTACCCTATTGTTTAACATGGACAAAGTACCTTGATAAATAAACTGGGCGTGTGCAAACAACAATGTTTTAGCAGTTTGTAAAGATGAAATGGAAATAGAGCAACCATGATCTCAAAAGGAATGTGCAAAGAAGACAAAGGCACAAAGTAGAATGTGCCAAGGGAATGCTGAAGTATAATTTCAAATTATGTGCTCAGGTGTGAGGATGTGTTCAAAGTACTGCTTCAGAGAATGTAGTTTAATATCTTGGGGAAAACTGCTTTAAACTAGTCTGGCATAATGGTACAAGTAGAAGCCCCTAACTCTGACTGTAATCAGCCACAACATAATCAAATTAGGGACTATTTTCCAAGTGCAACGTGAGAAAAAGAGGGCTCATCACAGTTAGTGTTCAGGTTGAAGTAATGGAAATGATATAATTTTTCTTATAAATCTTCATTTATTTTTGGAGCATTAAAGTAGGGAAAAGCCAAGTAAATATATTGCATGTTCCTAAATTAAGCGGGATGTATCATATTGTTCTCTCTTTTAGCTTGGAAGTTGTAGATTATATATTTTTATACTCTAACTTGGGACACTGCTCTGCTCTCAGTTATTTCTTCTCTTCCCCTTCTTTGCCCATCCGCTTACATAATTTTTATTCAAAGAGACATACTTGAGCTTGCATTTCTAAATTCTTCAAAATTATCTGAATTTCTTCATACTTCTGGCAGCATCCTAAATCTTTCTTAAGAGAATATTTTGTCACTACCATTTTTATCTTATAGGATATCTTCCTGCCTAATTCAGTGCAAAATATACATTAGACTCATCCAGATATCTCAACACTTTACCAACATAAAATACTATCTTACTTAGAAATTATGATTTTAGTATATCTGGGGAGGTGGCATCTGTCGTTTTTGAATGACCCGAAGTGATAATTACATGAAATCATGTTTTAAACCAATATGCCACTCAGAAGATGAACGAATTGATAAAATCGATGAAATCGATATTTTACACACACACACACACACACACACACACACACACACACACACACACACACACACACAAGGTGGAATTTTATGCTTCCAATTCATAAGGAAATGGAATAATTTGAAAAAATTCTACTAAGTAAAATAAGCAAGACACAAAGAAACAGATTCCATGGTTTTCCCTCATGTGTAACAAGTAGGGAATGTCTAGGATGGTCCTAGCCGATGAGCAGAATGGCTCAAGAGCTATGTATATATGACCATATAAGTGGATGCTGAGCAAAATGAACTCCTAGACATTGAAATAGAAGTTTTCCTTTATGGTTGTTGTTTTTAATGTACTATGTGATTTCTTTTTTCTTTTGTGTTTTCCCCTGTGGATTATCCCCTGCTGCATATGATTTCAGTATCCTGTGTATTGTATACATACTTAATTTAGCAAGGAAAGAGGAACAACGAAATGGCGTCACAAAGGATAAAGGGCAAACCAATGCAATAGCAATACTCACAAGACAACATGTTGGAAATTTACACTACAACTTGTGAGGGGTATTGTGAATGAAATGTGTGAGAAAAATGAGGGAGGGGGTAAAAAGTTTGATATGTTATGTATTCACTACATTACAATTACTGAAACCCCTTCTATATAGTAAACTGACAATAAAATTAAATTTAAAAATAAGCTACATAAAATATAATTTCACTGTATTGGTATAGTAAGTATTATTCTATGTGTATTACCTTTAAAAATGAACAATATTTGGCTTCTAATTTGAATTAATTGCCCCTTTCTTTATCAGAGGGTCATCAACTGGAATGTTATCAAACTATACAAAATTTTCAGAATATACTTGCCATTATTTTGAAAAAAAAATTATTTTAGTATTGTCTCATACTAAATAGAAAATAGTTCAATTCTCTGGAAACTCTTAACTTTTAAAACTGAATTTTTGTTAAGAGGAGAGAATATATGTGTTCTTCAAAATTCGTATGACTGCTAACTATTCATTTTCAATTCTGAACATGCCATAGCAGAGACATTTAAAACAGTGCCTGTATGCATTTTATTCAATTCTGCAATAGATGCAGTTTCTAATGGGGTGTTACATAGTTAAAGATCAATAGAAAAACTAGCCACATTCTGGTAGAAGATAAAACTATGAAGAATCTATAATAATTACTCTAGAGTAAACATTTGTTCATCAGAGTAAGCTATTATTTCTATGACAATCAATCCCAACATTTTATGCATTGAAGTCATTCTAGCCCAATATTTTCCAACTTGTAAGGTGCACCTTAAAATTCCTTAAATTCACAACATGACTAGCTTAACACTATTTTGAAAAAATTCTACACTTCTACTAATGTAATGCCCTTTCTATTGTTCTAAGAACACTGCACTAAACTTTGCTGCATCATTTTCCCCCAAGTGGTATTCTTGAGATCAGAAAATTTGCAATATTCTTTATACTTATCTTTTATCTATAATAGATATTCAGGAGGCTAAGATCTGAATATTATAGTTCAAAGCACACCCAGGCAGGAAGGTTTCTTAGATTCTTTTCTCCAATAAACTGGTCAGGAAAAGACAGACACAAGTGGCACTGAAGTTCAAGTGGTAGATCAGTAATTTTGACCAAAAACAGGCTCAAGGTCAGTGCCCAGCCCCAGAGGTCAAGCCCTAGGACAAACAAAACAACAAAAACAAAATGAAAAAAACCCTGAAACCCAGCATATTTCTCATTGTATACAGAGGTATGTAATCGAGGAAATTACTACGAATTTTACAACTTTGGTGTGGGTGGGGCGAGAAGGAGGACTGCTTGGGGAGGTGTGAGGAGGTTGAGAAGGGATGTGAAGGGTAAACAAAGGAGGAGGCTGCAATGCTTGATAAGAAATGTACTCATGATCTTGCCCATGTAATTGTAACCCCTCTGTACAGTATTTTCACAATAAAAAAAGAAATTTCTTCCTGTGTTATGTATAGGTAGAAGAAAAAAGATGTCTCACAATAACTCTCTTCATACCATGTTACACCAAAATCTCAAAATATTGCTCTTTTTCTAAATTTATAAATTACTATCACCCATTTGTTGGCAACTCTTGCTAGATTATTCACATTATCACGTTATACATGAACTGTTGGAATTATCTATTAACTAAGTCCTAATTATAACTCTCTTGAAAGAATATTCTAGACAAATAGAATGCCAGAATCATTTGTGAATTTGTAAATTAAAACTTCTACTTAAAAAGAATTTTGTAATATTCTGTAGAATATGAAATTACAAACAAAATATTTATTTTGAATCTAAATTCTCATTTAGCCAGGTCTACAATGTGCTACATTAGATATCTTTTCTATTTCTCCAGGCTTAAGCTTTTGTAATCCTTCATCATTTCTTTGGAATCCAACAGAATGATGCTTACTCTTTCAAATTTTTGGTTCGGAGTCATGAGCTATTTGCATCTAGTAATATTCTGTTATGAAGAGAGCATTTAAAACATGACTGAGGATGATATATGAGTTGCATTTAAATAGGAAATGACTTCTCAAAACATAATGACAAAATTATCCCAAACTTCCAACTGTGAATTCCTTTCTTGTCCTTTGGTTTGTTTTATTGAGCAAAATTATAGTACCTAGCCCAAGGAAAGTATCACTATGCAATCCACTCTCTAATCTCCTGTCATAATCTGAGTGCTAGAATTGCAAGTTTGTATCACATTGCCGTGCCATAGGTTGTTGATTCATTTAATCTAGAAACATACTAGTAATTGTGAACTTCTCCAATGTTTTTTTCCTCTAGACTGACTGCTCAAACTTTTGATGTACAATTTTCAAAGATGTCCTAACATTTGACATAGGATATGAACTTTCAGATGCACCTGCAGGGGTCTCTGATTCATTCCTCGATGGATCCCATCCCTTTAGTAATGATTACTTGACTCTCTTACTATCTCTGGTCCCTACCTATATAACATTCTCAAGCTTTTGGGGGGAAAGTTCACTTGAGGACTTTCTAATATTAAAAATTATTACTTGATTTTATTCTCACTCAGGACATATTTTCTATTATTTTCTAACTTTTCTACACATTCTGAGAGTTGTTTCATATTTGTGTTTGCTCATATAAGTGCTTCTTTGTGTATGTGAATGTTTGTATGCATGTATGCAAAAATCTCAAGTTCTTATTCAGCAATCTTGCTCATAACTAGTATTATATCACTTGAGCCATTCTTCCAATGCAGCTTTTGGCTGGTAAATTATAGGTGTTGTTCCAAAGACTATTCTGCCCAGGCTGGATGCAAATTGAATTTCCCAGACTCTTTTACATTCTTAGTTTTTATTTTTTCAATGAGTATCAAGTTTTAAACTAGAAACACTTTTGTTAATGTAAAGTCTAAGCTGTAGCCCAGATTTTTAACTCAAGAATTCATACAAAGATAGATGAACATACACATTACATATCCTGAGTGTACATTCCTAGAAATGTGATCTTGAGTCAGGTACTGGTGGCTCATGCTTATAATCCTCTCAAGAGGCTGAGATCTGAGGATTGCAGTTCAAATGCAGCACAAGTAGGAAAGTTTACTGAGGCACTTATCTCCAATTAACCACCAGAAAAAGGAATTGACACTGTGGCTCAAGTGGTAGAGCTCTAGCCGTGAATTGAAGAGTGGAGGGACATCACCCAGGCCCAGAATTTAAGACCCGTACACATCATAGAAATAAAGAAAAAGAAATGTGATCTTATCCACCAGTTCATTGGTAGTATAATTCCTGCTCTCTCAACATAGCCTTTTCTTCCAGTTAAGTCCATGCTCTTATATCTGACTTCTTTGGAACCAGAATAATTCTTCCCTTCTACTTTTTACAAATTTGTATGATTAGCTACCATGATTTAGAATTAATAGAAAACAAGAGTTTCCTCATCATTCATGTTCCACTTAGTAGTAATGCTCTCTATATCCCATAGGTCTACATACTGGAATGGCTTTATTGTTTCAAAGTTTTCTTATTTGCAGAGTCTTCTGTAGTGTATTGAACCATTATACTTAAGTACAAAACTTCTTTTTTTTTCTATTATTCCTATTGTTTCTCTTAATGTTAACTTATGTACACTTGGGAAATAATGCAGAACACACACACTCACAAATATATGTTTCTGAGAACCTTCTTCCCACGTAAAATTGGTCTTAATTACAGTGCACACAGGAGATTTGAACTTAAACTACTCCACGATGTTTTTTTCATGTTTTTTATTATAAAATGGTGTAAGCAGGGGTTAGAGTTACATAAGTAAGTAAATGAGTACATTATCTATTAAGCTTTGTTACCTCCTCTTTTGTTTTTCACATTCCATCCCTTTCCTCCCCACCGCCCCAACTCCCTTCTCCCCTGCTCAAGTTGTAAAGTTCATTTTCTACATAGTTCCTTGTATAACTCATTGTTACAATGGGTCATACTGTATTCTTTTTTCAGCTTTTTGTTATTTCCCTTCCCCTCCCCATTAAAAAAATGTATATGCAAGATGCAGGTCGCCTACATCAAATATAGTGAAAACAGGGGTTATACCATGGAGGAAGAAAAAAAATCACATAGTACATGTTAGATACATTAAAAACAATAGCAAGAAAGAAAAAGCAAGTTGTGTCCCTATCTTGGGGTACATTTCACTTAACATCATCTTATATGTCCATGTGCACATGGATAATGTTTTATAAAATATTTAAATTACATATTTTCTCATTACGAAGTTATCTCTGAAACACATTACCTCATGTCCAAAGATGTGCTTGTGCTATTTCAATGAAGCCAGAAAATATTCATTTTACCTGGGGCAGCATCATAGATTGTTACTGGAAGTAAGTGGAAGGAACTGTTACTGCAAGTGGAAACTGATCCTAAGAGAGGAATTGAACATAGAGAAATGACAAAGTTCAAGTTAATTTGTGCTGTTCTTTTTTACTATACAAGAAAATAATCCAAGGCCTGAAGGAAACTCTGTCCCTGATCTTTTGTTGTGTGTCCTTTACTCATATAAACTTGTCTGTAAACTTCCAGTTGAGAATATAACAAAAGGAAACAATATGCCATTTGAAGGCAAGCATAGAATAAAAGAAAATAACTTTTTTTAAAAGAGTCCTACTGCACAGAAAGAAAGACATGCAGGTTTTAAAGTGTCCTATGCACGGATATTCCTCTGCTGAGATGATTCTCCTATTGCAGGAGTCAGTTATCCATTTCTTTAGTCTGGTCCTGAGTCCTCCATAGCAATAAGGGTTCCAAAAATCAGGATCCAGAGAGCATGATCAGCAAAAGGAGCTTCTTCTCAAACCAGTGCTTTAAGGATGGTCCCAAAGATATATGTGGGTTTTTCATTTTCTTGTTTGTTTGTTTAGTTTGTGCTGGTTCTGGGCCTTGAATACAGAGGGTGGACACTGTCCCTGTACAGTTGTCTTTCCTGCACACCTGTCCCTTAAACTAGTACTCTACTGTTTGAGCCAAAACTCCACTTCTGGCTTTTTTAATGTTTAATTACAGATAAGAGTTTGACAGACTCTCCTGCCTGGGTTGACTTTGAACTGAGACAGTAAGAAAGCCAAATGACATCAACTGTATGGCCTTCTCTTTTGAAACAAGAAATATTAGATGAAGTTTATAATAAAGTTAATATTTGATAATTTTTAAAAGAAGATAATATGTCCATCAAAGAAGCCATAACTTAAATAACTCAGCAAAAGTAGGTGTACTGAATCAGTTTGTAATTTTTTCGGTTTGGGAAGATTACTATTGACTTCGTTGTTCCTTTTGGGGATACTCAAAGTCCTATTTGCAGTTTTTGTTGGTCATGGGGCTTTATCTCTGATCCTGGGCTCTGTCCCTCAGCTCTTCAGCTCAAATTGAGCGCTCTGCCACTTTAGGTACAGCACCACTTCGGGATTTCTGGTGGTTAATTAAAGATAAGTGTCTCATGGACTTTCCTGACCAGGCTGTCTTTGAACCACAATCCTCTAGTCTCATATTCCTGAGTAGCTAGTATTACAGGTGTGAGCCACCAGCATCCGGCTTATATTTTCATTGATGTGCACTTAATGACACTATGTAGACAAAGAATGGATATTTCAATCAGTAATGACATTGCAGCTTTTCAGAAAAATTGAGGTAGCAATAAATATATCCTCCTTTATCATGTTGTTACATTAATGATTCATGTGTTTTGGGACTCTTACATTAGCATCCTCTGCTGTCTGTTTATGTGGACTTAGTATCAGAAATTGTTCATAGAGAAATATAAAAGACTAAGATTTTTAGAAAGCAAAGGAAGTAAGGTATGAAAGAATAGATTAGAAAGATATACAATTTATCACACAGAGATTAAGAACAAGCATAAGTGACTAGAATGCTAAAGGCAATGAGGAATAAGCGTAGTTGATAACTAGTTCTTCAATAACCAAAAATGGTTCCCTAGAACAGTTTGTGGTATGACTTAGTTATTCTTATCATTTATTCACTCCATGGGGAGGTATTCCTTCTCTTCTATCAAAGCTATTAATTATCCTATGCCTTTTTCATGCCGTGTCTTACCAAAAAGTTTTCCAAATCTCACATAGACTACCCTTCTCATTGTGATTAGCAGTGACCACTCAAAATCCTAGAATCTTTGAATTTCCAGGATTAATCTTCACCTGATATCTAATCACATTCTTGGCATTAATTGCCATGACCTATTAACAGAACATTTTTTTGTTTTTTTGGTTTTGTTTTTTTTTGGGGTCCAGTCGTGGGGTCTCAAATCTGGGCCTGGGCACTGTCTCTCAGTTCTTCAGCTCACGGCTAGCACTCTACCACTTTTGCCACAGCGACACTACCGACTGTTTTCTTTTTGCTTATGTTGTGCTAAGGAATCGAACCCAGGGCCTCATGTGTGCAAGGCAAGCACTCTACTACTGAGGCACCTTCACTGCCCTTTAAAAAATACTATTCTAATATAGGTAAAATAAATGAATTACAGACTATTGCTAGGTATCAGTTGGAGTGAGCAATTGTGTATTACAAGTATGGGTTATTTATTTTGCATTTACTAGCTAAATGATTTTTTGCCAGTCTTGGGGCTTGAACTCAGTTGCAGGGAACTTTTCCTGAGCTTTTTTTTTTTTGGCTGAAGGCTAACACTTTACCACTTGAGGCACAGCTCAAATTTCAGTTTTTTTTCTATTTATGTGGGACCGAGGAATTGAACCTAGGGTTTGAGTCATGGAAAGCAGTAACTGTTCCATTTAGCCACATTCCCAAAGCCCTAAATAACTTTCTTACTTTTTTATATTAATACTTTTTCTTATTGTGAAAATACCGTACAGAGGGGTTACAATTACATGAGCAAGGTAAAGAGTACATTTCTTAGCAAGCATTGTTGCCTCCTCCTTTCCCTTACCATCCCTGCCCACTGATTCCCCATCCCTCCACCACCAAAGTTGTAAAGTTCGTTTTTCAACATAACATCTTATACATCTCATTGTGGCAATGGGACTTGGTTAAGATGGCATTACTTTTTCATTCCATTACTATCTATTATAATTTAGGCCAGGTGGTAGAAAAGGAAGTGGAAAACAATACTAAGTCCAGTAAAGCTGACATTCCTATCACATCACTAAGGAAGTACAGTGTTAAGGTCTGCTGGACTCATAAAGCTGTCGCATGTGACATTATTATGTAAAACGTTATTGACCATCATCTCCGACATCCCTAATATTCTGTTTCCACTTTCAAGGTCACGAGCCAAATATCTAAGTCTTTTTATTGATAGGGTGTGTTTTCTAGGAAGGAAGAAGGAGGATGTGGAATGTGAAAAAATGCTCAACCTCTCTACCATAAAAGAAATGCAAATCAAAACAACATTGAGATACCACCTCACTCCAGTTAGAATGGCAAAAATCAAGAACTCTAACAACAACAGATGCTGGAGGGGATGTGGACAGAAGGGAACTTTACTACATTGTTGGTGGGAATGTAAACTTGTTCAACCACTTTGGAAAGCAGTATGGAGTTTCCTCAAAAGACTTCCCATAGAGCTCCCCTATGACCCAGCAATCACACTTTTGGGCATTTACCCAAATGTTTACAAACAAGACCACACTGAAGCTACCAGAACCACTTTGTTTATTGCAGCATTATTTACCATAGCTAAGATATGGAACCAGCCCAGATGCCCCTCAGTAGATGAATGGATCAAGAAAATGTGGTAAATATACACAATGGAATTCTATGCCTCCATCAGAAAGAATGACATTGCCCCATTTGTTAGGAAATGGATAAACTTGGAAAAAAATATATTAAGTGAAGAAAGCCAGGCCCAAAGAAACATAGGTCCCATGGTTTCCCTTATTTGCAATATCTAGCATATGTATGAGTCAAGCAGAAAAGGTCAGATAATGTGTTGTTAGGAAAATGAACCCTTAGATATGTATTTTAATGTTTTTTTTCTTTCAAGCATTTGTTTCTAACGCATTTATAAGATTATCTCTTTGTTGCTTTGTATGTCCCTCCCCCACAGTATAACCCCTGCTTTCACTATATTTGATGTCAGTATAACTTGTAGAGGAGATGGGGAAAAACAAGCCGTTTAAGGATACAGGTGGACCTGTTGCAACAATGAGAAGTACAAGTTGTCATGTCGAAAACGAGCTTTACAAAGTTGGTGTGGGAGGGGGGAGGCGGGGAGGATTGGGTGGGAGGGGGGGGGGAGGCTGGGAAGGGATGTGAAGGATAAACAAAGGAGGAGGCTGCAATGCTTCATAAGAAATGTACGCATTATGCTGCCCTTGTAATTTTAACCCCTCTGTACAGTGTGTTCAGAAAAAAAATAAAATAAAATAAAAAATAGAGGATTTTTATATTTTTTATTGTTTACACTAAACAAATACACTTTTCTTCTTTCCAAGCCTGACTTTGAAAAAGTTAGACCATCACAATTATTTTATATACAAAAGTTTACTGCTTTGGCTTAGGTGTTTTCCTGCCTTTGGGTGTTGTTCTTTATTAATTTGGTAATTACATAGAAAAAACAAGACAAAGCCATTATGCTTATGTTGAATTATTCAAAGTCAAGCTGTCTTCAAACACAGTTTTCTGTTCCCTTCTTTACTGCTAATTAAATTTTAATTAATGCTCTTTAGTGATAAAAAAGTGATACTTTAAGGTATATTCTCATTGAAACTGATTAAAACAGGAGTGTCTGCGATTGCATTTTAAATTTTTTTCATGTATTTTCCTTGGCTATTTTCATTATTGCCTTTGTTCCGGTCTTCTAATCAGGAACAGAGGGTTACACAAAAAGATCTTCCTAAGATATAGGATGTTACTCAGAAAAAATTAGATGTATAATTAAATATTTTCATCTCTTAAGAGACTAAGAAACTCAGAAGACATTTTGCTATTACTGGCCTATTTCAGATGACTTAAATGTTTTGGTTCTTAAACTAAGTGAAATACATGTAAAATGTTACAGTTTTTACAAACAATGATTATGGCTTATACTTTTCTGCTGCAATGAGTTGAAATTTCTGACAAGATTGGAGGGCATATCGATTTCAGGGGAGAAGTGTTAATGTTAGAATGCCAAGAGAGATTCCTAAAACAGCACTGCCTATCACATATCTGTTAGTTATACTTATGGCATATAAGTGTATAAACCTACAAATATGATTTGAATAAGAAATGTGTGATTTACACAATTCATTCAATAACAACTAAAACACGAAAACACTTCTACCTATTTATATAAATTAGTATATCTAGTGAGGATTTAAAACTTTTTAGAATATATATTTTAACATTTATTTCAAAGTACTGTTTATTTTTAACAGTTTATTTTTAATTGTTGTCAGTTTGGGGGCTTGAAATCTGGACCTGGACACTATCCCTCAGTTCTTCAGCTCAAGATTAGTGCTCTACCACTTGAGCCACTCCAGTTTTCGTTTGTCTCATTGGAGATAATATACTCACAGACTTTCCTGCCTAGGCTGCCCTTGAGCCATGATTCTCAGCTCTCAACCTCCTTAGTAGCTAGTGTTACAAGCATGAGCAACTATATCCATTAATATCTGCATATAACATTTCTTTTTAGTGAGAATGCTCAAAAACTTATCTTCTCGCTGTGATGAAATATATATTCTTAACTATGATCACTTTTATTCTTGTAGTATAAAATTAATATATTAACTTTTAGTTATAATATATATTAATATATATTATTTATTATATATTAATTATATTAATATATTAACTTTTAGTCATGGAAGTCTGCTAATTAAAGTTATATAAAACGTTAATTGTAAAGCTAAAGAAATTCATGGTTCTATTTCTTGTTTTAAGTAAACAATTCTGCGTTTTGTTTTCAATTATATTTCTTTGGGAATGTGTAATATTCATTGATTTAACTGTTAAAATTGATAACAATTACATTATGTCAAGTTGATTCAAACTTGTATTTGAAAATTGCACCCTTACCACAAATATACTTCCACTTTCCTCTATCACATAATTAAAATAACAGTAAACAAAGATTGGTGTTAGCCATTCATGTGTAGAATCCTAGAAACTCAGGAGGCTAAGACCTGAATACTTTAGTTCAATGTCAGTCCAAACAGACAAAAATGTGAGAAAACTTATCTCCAATTATCCAGCAAGAAGCAGAAGGTGAGAATGTGGCTCAAGATGTAGAGCAAAAAATTAGAGCAAAAAAATTGAGCAAAAAAAAAAACCTATGAGCAAAAAATTCAAGGAAGACCATAAAACATTGAGTTCCAGACCTAAAAATGGCATTTACACACAAGACAACAACAAAACGTAATATGAACATCAATAATGAAGACAAAATAGTAGAAAAGATCATGAGAAATATGTAAACATCTGGAAGACAGAAATCATTTGACAGAATTTTGATTCATGAAAGGGAAAATTGGCAGTCTCATTTGTACAATCTCCTTGTAGTCATTTTTATTGAAACCTGGCTATTGGGTAACCTGTGAAAGAGTAGATTGGATTACCTGACTTAGCAGACCTTGCCTGTGACTATGCACCATCCCACTATGCAAAATCTAAAATAATGCTTGTTAATTTAAATAAAACCTCATGTTAGAGACTCTTTGGCCCACATAGACTGAGGTCCTTATATTGAGGCTTCAGACCAGTGCTTTTGTTTATAACCACTCCTGTTTTAACAAGTTGGGACAAATAGAAGTAGTGAGTTTAATTATAAAAGGGAAGAATGCTACAGACTTATTTTTGTTGCTAAGGCTCTAACCACCTTAGATTATTTTCAGGCCAAGCCACCCTTGAGTAATGATCGCTTACTTATGGCTTCCACAAACATGAGATATCAGGAAATTTCATTATATCTAGCTTTCTTTGATTTTGTAGTTCCTCACGAATTTGTGTTTTTCAGAACTGGCCCTCATATCAGTCTTCTAAATCTCAGCTTTCTAATTAGCAAGGTATATTTCATCCCAAGCTTGGACCCACATTATTTTTCAATGTAAACATTCAATATTGACTTCTGTTTTCTAGATATTAAATTCTATCGAGGTTAGTATGGATATTTATGATCTTATAAGTACATAGATAAATCCCTTGAATACTTTTTCCAATTTATTTAAACATTTCTAGTATGACATCACAAATAGGACATTAATATGTCTCAAGTACCTTATGCAGACCAGTTAATTTAATGATTTTGTGCACATATTAAGTCCAACATAATTTTATCAAATCTATATTAATATCCAGTATTTACAGATACGTTTATTTACCAAAAATAATTGTCTCATGTTTCCCTTTTATAATTAAACCCAGCACTTCTCTTTTTTCCATCCGAAACCTGTTTTATCCTGGCAACCAACACATTTTTTTCTCCGACTTTTAGATCATGCAATAAATAAACATGATTGCCATCAAATCTATGGTAGATTATTCCCAGTTATTGTATGCCTTAATTTTTTATTGCATTAACTCGAGTTGCCTTTTGGTTCTGTTATTAGAGAATGTAGCACAATTCGTTTCCCATTCACTTGAAGAAATCCTGAATTGATTTCCTTTTCTTTGACTAGAGGAAATAATGCTGCTATAATCATCTGTGTTTTGGCGTTTGGGCGAATGTTACATTTTATTTCTATGAGACAAAGCCTGGAAAGATCAATTCCTGTGCTATACAGTGGGTATTTGCTTATTTCATATGCTAAGAACCTGTCAAATGTTTTCAGAAGTGGATTTCCCATTTGACATTTCTGCCAGCATCCATTTTCTCTGTTTCTTGATAACACTTAGTATGGTCATTATAGTATTATGTGAAGTAATTCTTATACATGTTTTATGATTTCATTTTGGTTTTAATGTCCATTTATTTGGCGACTGATGATGTTTTTCTTATGCTTATTTTCACAAGATATACTTTGCTGTTTTCTAATTGATGTTCTTTTTTACATTAAGTTTTGAGAGTTCTATGTAGAATCTAGATTTGAGGCATTCTTCACGTATAAGATTTATACATATTTTATCCTTGACTATAGGTACACCTCATCATCATTATAATCATCACCATCATCATCGTCACTATCAGTATTACTACTATTACTTTTCCACATGTATGTATGGTCCTGGGGCTTGAACTCAGGGTCCCTGAAATTTCTTGCAATTTGTTAAAAATTTACCATTTCAGTCATGCCTCACTTTTGGCTTTTTGCTGATTAATCAGAGATAATATTCTCAAGGACTTTATTTTGTGGAGGGCTGGCTTCAAACAGCAAAACTTAAATCACAAGCTCCCAAGTAGCTAGGATGAGATACATGAGCCACCTGCTTCCAACTTCTATTCACTACTTGTATATGAGCTTTCACAGACCAAATTATTTTGCCCTTTCATTGAGTTCTACTATACTGTTTCTCTTGCCTATAATTTTAATGCCAAATTTAAGAAAGCTTCATCTCCAAAATTATCAAGAGCTCTTTCTTTGTTTTACATTTACATCACTCGTTTTGTTTTATTTGCCACGTTTTAATCCTGCTTGATGTTAATATTTGAATAAGTTGTTATGTTTAAGTCAATGTTTACTTTTTAATTCTTCCCAATATTGTCTAACCTATCACCACTTATTAAAAAGAATGTCATTCCACAAATGTTTGGTTTTACCCCTTATTAAATATTCCTTGGTAATATTTATGTGGAGCTAATTTGGTGCTGTACAGACACATTGAGCTGTACAATTTTCCTCTACAAATATAACAATTTTATACTAACAGTTTATTTTCCTTTGTGAATGAGCAGAGTGCTGGTCAGGTGTTTTTAGAAGTTGTCATAAACATAAATAAAACTGTGAAGCTGGACGGATGTTGGATCATGCTTGTAATCCTAGCTGCATAGGAGGCTGTGATCTGAGGATTGTGGTTCAAAACCAGTTGGAAAGGGAATGTCTGTAAGACTCTTATGTCCAATTAACCACCAGAAAACCAGCAGTGCCAGAGTTTCTCAATGGGTAGAGCACTCATTTGAGCTGACAAGCACTGGGTCAGTGCCCAGGACCAGATTTCAAAACCCATGAATGACCAATAAATAGAGGAGGAGACAATTTATATCTTGGCTCAATTGTATCCTCCAATCCACAAAAATTATATGTCCCCATTTATTTAGATTTTTGCTTTTATATTCCTCATTGTATAATTTTCAATGACGGTAGGTGAGCAGTACTTTAATAATTTTGACGATGTGTGCAGTTAGCAGAAAGGAATTCATAGAAAACAGTTGAAAAATAAAGGGCAATGGGAATGGAGAAAAAAACAGGTTAATCAGGCCCTTGATCAATATGAGAGTTTGTAAAGTATTTCAATAAGATTTCTTCGTACAATTAATATACATCAATTAATAAATATCTCCCAAAGGCATTTGTATTCAAGTATGACATAAAGGATATATACAGATTCTGTGGTGAAATGAAAGAAAGATAGATGAGAAAATACATACTTATAGTAACTGTGTAAATAAAATAAGAAATTTGGTTAACATCGTGAGGACACATGGCTCATTAGATGAGAAGGCTACTGGAATCTAAGATAATACCAAAATGTCAGACTTGAGCCTAACTTTAAGACTGCTTAATACTATTGCTTTTTGAGTCAGTATTCTTTTTGTGGTTGTTATTGGTGGTGGTGGTCGTGGGCCTTGAACTCTGTGCCTGGGTGCTGTCCCTCAGCTCTTCAGCTCAAGGCTGGAGCCATAGCACCACTTCCAGTTTTCTGGTGGTTTATTGGTGATACCAGTCTCATGGATTTTTCCTGCCCAGGCTGGCTTTGAACCACAATCATCAGATCTCAGCCTACTGAGTACCTTGGATTATAGGTGTGAGCCCCCAGCACCAGACTTCAGTCAGTATTCTTAGTACAAGGAAAAAATACAAATGGTTTGGAACCAAGCTGTAGAAGACTTCCTTTTTTGCTTTAGAAGAGAGCTGTCAGGTACCTTATGAGATGATAGATTTAACAAAAATTGAACATATCAGTCCACACTGACTGCTACCAAACATTTTGCAAAGTTCCAAAAATGATAAGAACATTAACTGTAATAATTACCTCGGCAATAAAGGACATGTTTGAGTGTTCTGTCTTTATTGTTACTGTTGTAAATGTACAATGCCATTTTATTCATTTTTGTTGTTGTTTCCTTTGTATGTTATTTCCCCTATGGCATATCCCCTGTTGTCACTGTACTCAGTTTTGATACCCTGCATCTTGTATATACATGTCTAATCTGGGGAGGGGAAGGAGAATTACAAAACGGTGAAACAAGGACACAGGATGACACATTGCAACAAATATACTCACAAGACCGTATATTGGAAATGAACTTTACCACTTCATGCAGTAAGGGGTGGGTTGATAGGAATGTGAGAGCTGGGGGAGGGAAGGGATAGTGGGACAACACAAGGAAGGGAAAGGGTAACAATGATCAACAACTAATGTACTCATTGCCTTACTCATGTAACTGTAACCCCTCTGTACATCTTAACCATAAAATAAAGTAAAGTAAAATCAATAAAGGACATGTTTGACAAATAAAGTAAAATGATAACTTACAGAAAAATGAAAGTAATAATATACATATATGTCTGTATATATGTATATACACATATGTATATTCATATATGTATACATATATAGGCATTTGTATGTATACACATATAAGTATGGATATATGCACATGTATACATAGTGTGTATTCATATTCATTTACTTAAAATACTTGAATCAGAAATATATTAAGAGCATATTAATACCAATGAAAAAAATTAAGCATCGTGAATAAATTATCAAAAAATTGAAATACATATCTCTATATTAATATAACAACAACCAAGGAACATATGGAAGTATCGTAGCATACCTAGACATTGCATACATATAGAGATTAGTGGAAATAGAAACAACAATGAGATTGCACTGCACAACTACTATGTAGAAATTGGAATTCTTATACATTGGTGCTTGTCACTTAAAATGATACGGTCAGTTTGTTAAACATACTGGCAATCTTTAAGATATTACACATAGAGTTGCTTCTATGATCCAGCGTATTTTTTGTTTTCTTTTTGGTCAGTCATGGGGCTTGAACTCTGGGCTTGGGCACTGCACTCTTCAGCTCAAGGCGAGCGCTCTACCACTTGAGCCACAGCGCCACATCGGTTTTCTAGTGGTTTATTGGAGATAAGAATCTCACGGACTTTGCTGCCTGGGCTGGCTTTGAACCTTAATCCTCAGATCTCAGCCTCCTGAGTAGCTAGGATTACAAGCATGAGCCACTGACGCCCAGTTTGATCCAGCATTTTGAAGCATAATTTTATATACAAAATATATTTCAACATATATCCAATGAGACACATGTACAGGAATATACATAGCAAAACCTTTTACAATAACATATGATAAAATATTGAAATGTCCATTGAGGATGTTATATAATTATTCACATGCATACAAAACAATATACTCCATCCATGAGAAAAATTTACATGGGCTTCCTTTGGAAACAGTAATATTACATGGAAGAAATGGATAGACTACATATTATAATAATGTGAGCATTTTAAAATTGGCACATCTGTAGAAGTAGAATATGAAATAATAGCTGCTCAAGAGGAGGGAGGTTGAAATGATGACAGGAAGTGACTACTAATAAATATTGGCGTATTTTGAGAGGGTAGTGATGATAAAATGTTCTAGAACTGAAGCTGATGTTCTTACTCCAACTCTTTAACATTTTAAGAATCATTGTACTTTATTAAAGAATTACAGAGTGCATTTGCATAAACCTGAGGAAAAATTTTTATAATAGCAGTGTGTGAATCTGAATAGTAGTGTGTGGAAATTTAGAATTTAATATCCCAGAAATCTGTAATGCATAACTTTAGTATGTTGATGAATAAAACTAGCAATAAAGTATAATCATTGATATATTCTCTGAGTGACGATTTATGATATTGCAAGTAAGTGAATATTCTACAAAATTATGTAAATTGAGGGATGAGATAGGATTGAGAAGGATGAGGGATAATGATCATCAAGGTGCATTGTATTGGCCATGGAATGTGGCTTAGTGGTATACTGCTTGCCTTGCATGTGTGAAGCCTTGGGTTTGATTCCTCAGTACTACATAATTTTTAAAAAGCTGGAATTGGCAATATGACACAAGGTGTAGAGTGCTAGAGTGAGGAAAAGAAGCTCTTGGGCATTGCCAAAGCCCTGAGTTCAAGCCCCAGGACTACCAAAAAAAAAAAAAGCTTCATTGTATAAGCCAGGCAGTAGCTGCTCACCTGTAATCCTCAATAATCAGGAGGCTGAGGATTGAGGTTTGAAGCCATCCCAGGCAAGAAAGTCTGTGAGATTCCTATCTCCAATTAAATCTCAGAAAAATCTGATAGTGCTGCTATGCCTCAAGTGATAGAGTTCTAATGTTCATGCAAAGGAGCTCAGGGACAGCGCCCAGACCCAGAGTTCAAACCTCAGAAGACAAAAAAGAAAAAAAAAACACATTAAACACTATTCATAAACTGCTTTGTCAAACAGCAACTCCCATACAATTACTTAAAGTTAATTAAAAATATGATTAGAATAAAATACAAATCACTTTGGGAACCAGACATAGAATATAGGGGACAGAGTAAATTTTATATCACACAGATTGAGCTGAAATGTGTTCTTCAGTCTTCTTACATCATTTATGAAATTGAAAATACCGCCAAATATAGGTCAATTTCCTTGAGGAATAGTTTGAATTCTATTGTCTTTTCATAGTAAACCATAGAGGTGATTTTTTGCCTCTTTTTGAAGTATATCTGACACTTTAAAGTAGATTTTTCTTAATCTAATATTAATTTAATCAATAATTTATTAGGGTGATGTTGGTCAGATTTTTTTCCAGTAAATCTTATCCCTTATAATAAGTGAGAGCATGCTGTGTCAGTCTCCTATCAATATGACAACATATGTTATAAAATTAACTTAAATTGGGGAAAGATTAATCTTGGCTTCTGATTTTATACATTTCAGTTTATGTTTCTTATCCTCCTTGCTTTTGGTTGGTGGTGACACAGTACCCCATGTCAGGAACATGTGATGGAATGTGTGTATTTATAGAAGCCAGGAAGTAAAGAAGAGGAGAAATAGGAGTGGGAGAGGGAAAAAGAGGAGGAGGGGAAAAGAGAGAGCGAGACGGAAAAGGAGAAGGGAAAGAAGAAGGAAACAGAGAAGGAAAAGAAGGAAGAGGAGGAAAGGACTTGATCTTAACATCCTCTTTGATCACAAGTTCTCAGTGACCAAATCTCTACAACTCTGCCCACTTAAAAGAGTTCACTTCTTTAAGGCAACATAATGAAAGCTAATTATTAATCCCAATCCTTTGTGACTTCAGATTTAATTTCTAGAGTGGTGGGTAGATATTTCTACACATTTCAATAACTTCTGTTCCTAAATATTGACTTGAATTAATCAGAGAAGCTATTTGGCATGGAGCTGGTTTGGTTATACCATTGCTGGAGAGATGAATGAAATATTTGAGTGCAAATACTTTTTATTTAACAGATAAGAAAGCTTCAAGAGATTTCATTTTGTGACCTTCAAAAATGACTATTTCATCTAACTCATAATGACTTGAATTTTTCATAAACTTTATGGCATCTACATTCAAGTTTTTGTCATCTATAGTGAGGTTCTTTCTTTCTACTTGAAGGAAAAATTATTATTATCATGATCATTTATTTCTTAAATATTTTATAGAGAGTAGGTATAATATGAATTTCCTACCATTCAAAAATAAGTTATATTCAAGTCTATAGTGTAATGCCAAAGTCGCAGGACCCCCCACAAGAAGACCACCGAGAGTCAGACTCCACAGCTGTTTTATTTAAACGGGATGCAGCTTGGGCCTTTTCCTACACTCCAACACAGTGGAGCCGAGGAGGAGAGCCCCGAGCTAAGGATTTGCAGGTCTTATATAAGCACACAATCAACCAGGTGTTTTGATTACCACCACGTGTTGCTTTGCTAAGCAACACGTGGTGGTCACTGCCTCAAACTTTAACCTTTCATTCCCCCCCTTGACTTATGGTCCTGAGCCACAATCTTGTGGCTCTGGCTCAAAACTAAACTCCAACAGCTCTTGATTTTGAACGAGTATACCAATAAAAATCAGTCCATTTTTCTTTTCTTCAGGAGTGGTTGGGTAGGATGCTTGGAGACTTCCCATGTTTCCCCATGGTCGTCCAAGACAAAGGGGTCAGCTGGTCTGGTGTGGGAACAGTGGATCCAAGCAGCAATGCTATCCACCTTAAGGGCAGTAGGTGTAGCCCATGTAAGGTCCCTTCCACCATGGTTCCAGAGATCGCAAGTTGTGCCTTCGAACAAACACCCAGTCCCCTGGTTTAAACAAATGTGGGGTATGAATAGAAGCAGAATCATATAATGCTCTAAGCTGGGGCCCCATACTCTTATGTACCAGCTGTAAATAGTCAAGCTTACACAGAAATTCAGTATCATCCAAATCAGCAAGCAATTCAGTCTGAAGGCTAGGGATAATGGGTGGAGGGTGTCCATACATTATTTCAAAAGGAGTAAAGTCAAGCTGATAGGGTGAATTTCTCATTCTAAACAAGGCAAAAAGAAGGAGCGATACCCAGTCTGCGCCACTCTCCAAGGCCAATTTAGTTAAGGTCTCTTTTACAGTCAGATTCATTCTTTCTACCTGCCCTGAACTCTAGGGTCTCTAAGCACAGTGCAATTTCCAATCTGTTCCCAGTACCGCGGCTATTCCCTGACTTACTTTTGAGACGAAGGCCGGTACATTGTCCGACCAGATGGTGGATGGGAAGCCATAACTGGGTAGGATTTCTTCCAGGATCTTCTTAGTCATGACGTTCGCTGTCTCATGCTTTGTTGGGTAGGCTTCAACCCATCCTGAAAAAGTATCTACAAAAACTAGCAAATATTTATATCCAAAATGTCCAGTTTTAATTTCTGTGAAGTCTACTTCCCAATGCACACCTGGCCTACCTCCATGGAGGCTAGCTACTTTTGTAACTGGTTTATTGGGGACATTGATGAGCTGACAGGTTTTAAAATTTTTAACAATGTCCTCAATGAGTTGATTTCCTTGCCTAATTTTTACATCTGAGTGTCGGAGCAAGTCCTGCATTCTTCGGGTTCCTGAACAAGTTTTCCACCAGTCTTTGTTTCCTTCTCTGTCTGGGGGTTTATAGGCCATGGGAATTTTCTTTATCCACTCCAAGTCTTCTTGGGAGTACTGAGGCTCAGGAGGCAACACGTGGTGGTCACTGCCTCATACTTTAACCTTTCAATAGGAATAATTGGATAAGTGCTGGAATATCTTGCTTTAGTTCAGATTTAAAGTTAAATTTACAAAGTGCCTTATAGTTCAATTTTGGCAATAAAAATGAAAAACAGGCATGTTTTATCCTAAAGAATGTCATTATTTTATGTGTGAAAAAATAAAATAAACGTAACATTAATTCAGTGGAAATAAGAAATCAAATTCTTATGTAATGCATCGATTCCATAGATTATGAAATATATTGGTAAAATTAATAAAACTTGTATTAAGTATGTTACTTAAGACATGAAGCAAGTGATAATTTTGTTTTCTAGGTGATGATGATATAGAAATCAAAGCCCAAAGATTCCAGAGTTCTGTGTGATTGATACATGTCAATTTACACATATGCTTGTCTCATCTCAATGTTATTTCAGCATAACTGAGAACAGAACTAAATAAAAATATCACTCAAATGTTTAGCTTTATTTTGTTACTAAATATGTCATTTTGTATCTATTTTATTTGAAAAATCTGGTAAATTTATTTAAGTCATATCAACAATAATGAGAAATAAGCAGGATCTAGCTCCTTAAAAGAGAATGAATAAGAAAAAAAATTTCTCTATTGTTTTCTTCCAAGGCTGAATTAAGCCAGGCCCAAAGAAACATAGGTCCCATGCTTTCACTTATTTGCAATAACTAGTATTTGTCTGAGACAAGCAGAAACGGTCAGATAAGTTATGTTAGGCAAAATGGACCGCAAAATAAGGATTCAAATGTTATTTTTTTCTTTCTTGCTATTGTTTCTAACATATTTATAAGATGATTTCTTTGTTGCTTTGTATGTCTCTTCCCCATGGTATAACCCCTGTTTTCACTGTATTTGATGTTGGTATACTTTGTGGAGGGGGAGGAAAAAAAACTTATTGTTTAAATAGTGATAAAGGTGGACCCATTGGAATAAAGAAATGTACAAGCCATTTTGTTTAAAAACGAACTTTACAACTTTGGCGGAGGGGGGCTGGGGTGGGCATGGGAAAGGATACGAAGGGGAAACAAAGGAGGAGGCAACAATGCTTGTTAAGAAATGCACTGATTACATGGGCCATGTAATGGTAACCCTCTGTAATGTATTTTCACAATTAAAAAAGAAAGAAAAAGAAAGAAAGAAAAAAGTGAAACAACAAAGAAAAAAATTGAACATCATTTTGCATTTTGACTTTTTATATTCTGGTGCTTTGCAATTGTGTATTATGTGACTATCCCATAAATCTGGGCTCAAATCACTAGGGCCACTGGAAGAAAATTTCAAAATCTAAAGCAGCTAACACCGCTGTGCAGTTGTTTGTGGGTTTCACTACAGTAGCAGCAGGGCATTGTTATACCTGGAATGGAGACCCTTCAAAAATCACCAGAGACCAAGATCAATGTAAGTGAAAAAGAAGTCGTTTATTTGCAAGTTCAAGCTTGGTCCTCCACGCACTCGGTAACCCGTGACACTAAGAAGCCCTGAGCATAGACTCAGTACAGTTTTCATGGTATTGAATACACAACCTTAAGGGAGTGTTACATGAGATATTACATGATTGACTAATATTTTAAGCAAATTAAGCTACACATACATGATTGGTTATTATTAATACTGACTTGTTATTGACGGATACCACTTGGCGACTGGGTCACCTTGTCTCGTATAGGCACCCAGTGTTTGGTTGATGTATCCAGAGAAAATTCCTGTAGCTTGCCCAAGGATTATTTATGTTTCAGTTGCCTGGCAATTGTTTTCTTTTCTATATCATTTCTGGGTCAAATTCATGGTTCTGTTTACAATCCGTACCTCACAAGATGGTTGCTAGTCTGTAATGGAGTTACTTAGTTATTTATTGTGCCTCTTTAATTCTTAGACTCTTCATTCTCCCGTTTCTATTATACACCTGAAAGGCTAATGATTGTCCTTACGGGCCTGCGTTATGTCTTTTATCAGGGATTAATTGATATGGAGTTCTCAAGACCATCAGTTGTATGGTATTGACTCGTTTCTTAACACACATCACTAATGGATTTACAACACAAGGCCCTATAGTGAACACAAGCACTATAATGATAATGGGACCCAACAGAGTGGATATTAATGTAGTAATCCAAGGGGAATAGTTAAACCATGATTCAAACCATCCTACTTGCTGTTCCCTTATTCTTTTACAACTCCAGAGTGATTTGCATAGAAGCAACATTCTTCCCCAGGGCAGCACATAGACCTTCTTGCTGTAAGAAAATTAAGTCCAGCCCTTGCCTGTTTTGTAACACCACCTCAGGTAAGAAATCATGAGATTTTTGAAGGTAGGCTGTAGAACGTTCCAGGTTTTTGATATCCTCATCTATAGAAGCACAAAGGTTAGAGTAGGGTGTTCTCTGAGTAACCAGGGATGCTACTCGAGTCCCTACTCCAGCTAAGCCCACCAGGGCCACGATAGTCACGGCTGTTATTATTTCTATTTTAGCTCTTCGCGGCCAGTAGCTTGCTATGGACATTTTTATCATCTTGTCTTCCAGAGAATTGTAAAGTAATCGTGGGATGATTTGCACCGTGACACAAAAGCTGTGGGTCCTATTTAAAACCTCCAATGCACAAAAGGGTTAGGTCAGTTGAACATGTCTACCAAACATCTTGGAGAGGTAATCGATAAGCTTCCCCGGGAGTCCATTCTTGGGTCTGATTACATAAGTGAGTAAAATTAGTTAGTATTCATCCTACACATAACCGTTGTCCTATAACTGCCTTTAGGGTAAGTTTTGCCTCTTTTTATTCCATCTGCATGATTTACTTGTTTTAGTTACATTCTGTAGCCCTGCAATACCCTCATAACATGGGGGTCTCATATCATAACACATCCAACATGTACTGGTACTATCAGGGCAGGTCTGATTTATTAGATTATAAGTTTGAACCAACAGCAGCCATAGAGAATCCTCCAGCAAGGGATGTTCTCCCTGAGGGGGTCTCCTCTTTTCGGAGGAGATGGGGTCACTACAGCCTAGGGCTTTTTCTTTTCACTTACTTTGGCTTTTGTGGCAGAAGCCGGTCTTAAAACAGTGTTTGGTCCCATTACTGAAAGGAAACAGCTAGCTGTGGCAATTGTCTGTAGAATTCTAAGTGTGCCATTGTGAGTCTTTCAACATCGGTAAAATCTTAGTCCCCAAGTCTTCCCTAATTCCCAACCTAGGACTTGTTTTCCCTTGTCTGTGAACCGAACTTTCTCTCAGGCATCAGAATCCTGGGAAACCCTAATTTGTTGGTGCACAGGCATCCCATTAAACTGGATGCCCACTGGCCCTTGATTTAGTAAAAGTAACAAGGTCTCCTCCTTTTCCTTTCCATTTTCCTGAGGTACTTGTTTTGCAGCCCCAGCTCTTACAGTAAAAATCCTCTGGTCCTCCACAATTACTAGTCCTTCCTTCCCCTGGGCAAACATACCAGTGTCTCCATCTACACTCAACAAGCCTAGGTCCTTACCATACTCCCTCAACGAGCTGGCACAAATTAAATATAAGCCTGTATCGAAACCATAGGGAGGGTCCCTCTTTCACAGCCAGAGGGAAACGTTTTTCCATTACCTGATTACTAATAATCCAAGCCCAATTATATGGGCGATTAGGATTGCAGGCATCCACTATTATGTCAATACAATTTCCAAGTAAGGTATACGTCAACAACCATTTCATGACTTACTCTTTTTACGGCTCAATTTGAGCTTTAAGGATTGCCTTTGGAAATTGAGACTTATCACTCTGAGTTCTCTCCAATATCGCTTATGGGATCTGCAGGCTTTGCGTGCAAATGGTGGATCCAGGTAGCGATGCCGTCAACTTTGAGGACAGTTGGATTCGTCAAGATGACCACAAAGGTCCTTTCCACCGCGGTTCCAGGTTTTCCTGTCGGTGTCTTTTTACCAGGACCCAGTCCCGGGGCAGAAGTGATGTGGGATCGTTGGAGGGCCTGACTCGTACAGCACATTCAGTCTACGCCAGACATAAAGGCGAGTCCTCTACAGGACCCTGAGAGAGAACAAAAGTTCAGAGTCATCATCTTCCCTAAGAAACTGCTCTGAAAATTAGAAATTATGGGAAGGGGCATTTCGAATACAATTTCATAGGGGGAAAGACCAATTTTCAAAGGAGAGTTTCGTACTCTGTATAAGGCAAAGGGAAGGAGAGTTACCCACTCACCACCAGTCAACATAGTCAATTTGGTCAGGGTCTACTTTACAGTTCTATTCATCCTTTCTACCTGTCCTGAGCTTTGGGGGTCTATAAGCGCAATGCAGTTTCCAATCTGCCCCAAGAGCATTAGCAATTCCCTGACTTACCTTCAACACAAAGGCTGGTCCATTATCTGATCCTATCATGCTAGGGAAGTCAAACCTGAGTAAGATTTCTTCCAGCAATTTCTTAGCCACCACCTGTGCTGTTTCATGCTTTGTAGGAAAGGTTTTTACCCATCCTGAAAAGGGAAAACTAATAGATATTTATATCCATACTTGCCAGGTTTGATTTCTGTGAAGTCCACCTGCCAGTAGGTTCCTGGTCTATCTCCTCTTATCCGACTGCCTGGTCCTGCCTGAATTTTCCCTGCATTAGTCAGCTGACATGCTTTACAGTCCCTGACAATCTGTTGTATTTTAGCATGTCTATTCTTGACCCTAAGACCAGTATTTCTCACCAGGTCTTGCATCTTCCTCCCACTCATGTGGGTGCTCAATGCATTTTCAGTAGTATTTTACTCCATAACTGTTCAAGCAATACAATGTTGCTCTTAGAGTCTCTCCATCAACCATTCAGGCATTGTGCCATTGTTAGTTGATCAATCCATTTTAAATCTTCTGTGGTATATGTAGGAGTGTCCAGGAGAGTTCTTGCACCGAGGTCTGGCAGGTTAATCATCATTACAGAGTCTTTTTGTTTGTCATTTCCCTGGCAGTTCTGTCGGCCAGGTTATTGCCTTTATTCACAGCATCTTTAAGTTTTTGATGTCCAGGTAAATGAAAAATGGTCAACTTCTTAGGCAACCAAAGAGCAGCGATTAAGGCCAAAATTTCATCTTTATTTTTGATGGACTTTCCCTATGCTGTCATTAATCCTCTTTCTTTGTAGATAGCTCTGTGTATATGAGCCATTTCAAATAAATACTCACTATCACTATACAGAGTTAGTCTTTTATTCTTTCCTAGCGTTAGTACTTGGGGTCAGGGCTATTAATTCGGCTCTCTAGGCTGACGTGCCTATGGGCAGAGGTTCGGCCCAAGCCACATCAGTCTCAGTCATTACTGCTGCTCCCGTGTACCTGTGTCCTTGATGAACAAAGCTGCTCCCATCTATAAACCACACGAGTTCAGCATCTGGTAACACTGATCTCTTAAGTCCTCTTGGATATTACGGACTTGCGCCAGGATCTCTGAGCAATCATGTAGTGACATGTCTAGGTCTGGATCTGGTAGAAAAATCGCTTGGTTGACAGCTGAGGGAACCAGGAAATTAATTCTGAGAGGACTGAGTAGCAGTCCTTGGTAATGGATTAGTCAGGCATTGCTGAGCCATCAATCTGGTGGCTGCTTTAACACACTCTCAATAGCATGGGCGTGGTCACATACAGTTCCTGCCCCATAGTTAATTTGCATCTTTTACGATTAGAGCAGTAGCCACTTTCATTCTCAGGCATGGTGGCCATCCTGCTGCCACCGGTCTAATTTCTTTGATAAGTAGGCTACTGGTCTTCTCCATGGGCCTAGATATTGGCTTAGGACTCCTTTCATAATCCCATTATGTTCATCCACATACAAATTAAAGTGTTCAGTTGTATCAGGGAGTCCTAATGCTGAGGCTGTCAATAAGGCAGTTTTTATCTGTTCAAAGGCTTGTTCAACCTACTCCATCCATAAAAACAGCTGCTTTTCTTTGGTAGCCTCATAAAGGGGTTTAGCCAACTCCGCAAACCCAGGAATCCACCGAAAACAAAAGCCTGCTGAGCCCTAAAGCTCCCTTACATGGTGCTGAGACTGAGGTGTTGGAATTTTAAGGACAATTTCTTTTCTTCCTTTTGTAAGCCACTGCTGCTCCCCTTTCAATAAATAGCCCAGATAAGTTACCTCTGATTTGCAGATTTGAACTTTCTTGGCCAACACTCAAGAAACCAAGGCTTCCCAAAGTCTGGAGTAAATCCTCCATTCCTCGGATGCATTCTCTTTCAGTTTTAGCAGCAATTAATAAGACATCCACATATTGCAACAAAGTCAAGCTAGGGTGGCTTCCCCTAGCCTCACCTAAGTCCTCATGCAGGGCTTCGTCAAAGAGTGTTGGTGAGTCTTTAAATCCTTGAGGAAGTCTTTTCCAGTTCAGTTGTCCATTAATATCTCTTTCTACATCTGTCCACTCAAAGGAGAAGAGATCTTAGCTTTTAGCTGCCAAGGGTAGGCTGAAAAAGACATTTTTTAAATCTAATACTGTGTACCACTGCCTTTCGGGAGGAAGGGGGCTCAGGAGTGTGTAGGGGTTGGGTACAGTCGTGTGAACGTCCACTACCCATTTGTTTACTTCCCTTAAGTCCTCCACTGGCTTATATTCATTGGAGTGGGGCTTACAGACTGATAGCAGGGGAGTGTTCCATGCCGACTGACAGGGCGCAGTATATCCAGTTCTAGCAGACACCTAATGTGGGGGGTTATTCCCACCCGTGCCTCCATGGATATAGGGTACTGCCAGACTATGACTGGGTCAGCTCCTGGCTTTACCTCAATAAATAGAGCTGGTCTATTCTTCGCTAGTCCCACTCCTCCAATCTCTTCCCAGGCTTATGGATACCTTTCCAGCCAGTAGGTGATTTCTTGTTGAGGAGCCTGAGGTGATTGCTGCAACCAGTACTCGTCTTCCAGGCTCAGAGTCAGCCCTTGTATTGGTCTCCCTTGGGCATCTGTCACCTGGGAGCCTTCTGGATAGAAGTGAATCTGTGCCCCGACCTTAGTCAACAAGTCTCTTCCTAATAAGGGATAAAGGCTCTCTGGGATAACTAAAAATGAGTGAGACAATCGTCCCGTCACCAGATCCACTGTTCTTTGGGTGGTCCATGAGTATCGTTTAACTGCTGTGACCCCTTGCACCCAAGAAGTTTTGTTCGAAAGTTTTCCATGGGGCTTTATTACTCCTTGGGACATTTTGAGTTGTGGTCATATCCCAAATTGCTGAAAGTATCGGCTATTTCATTTTGTGACAATTGTAATTAATTTTCTCCTTTCCTCTGGTCTTACGTGTGGATTGATATACATTGAAATGGGTCAGAACCAGAATGCACCTCACACTCCCCTTACCTTCCTAACAACTAATTGAAAGAATGTTAAGGACAGAGCTAACAATGTCCCAATGTGTAAAGTGTGGACTAGCTGGTTTGTCTAAGATCCCAAAGGGGTAGACAGAGACACTTTGCGATATTCTAGCAGTGGCATCTGATAGATTACCTGACTCCAGCTTTGCTTCAAGTGGGCCAATCTTTCTAGGCCAGATTTCACCCTTCGAGGTGGAAAAATAAGGGGGTCTGAAAGAGAAAGTAGTTGTTATTGGATGAAGAAACAGAGCGAAGACTAACAGCCTCAAACAGAGAGAAACAGAGTCTCTTGACATCCACCTCCAGATGAACCTGAGTGAGGAAATGTTTCATAATACTCATATTACAAACACACAGACATTAGGACAAGACACACATTTAACATCATGCCCATGGTAGACTGTCAGACAGAAAGTGAAGGATTACAGACAGGATAAATCCCAAATGTCCTCACTAGTGGACAGTCTACCTTATAAACTATCAGAAAGAAAGTTTCTGGCAACAAACAGGCCCAAGTGTCCACACTAGTGGATAGTTTATCTTCCGCGGGAAACGGGGGACCTCTCCCACCAGTCCAGTTGGCTGCCTTATAGCACTATCCGACAGGACTTCTTGTCAACTCCAATACCAATCCTGCTGGACATAAAGACCCCAGACAGTTACAAAGTGGCAATGCCTTAACTTACCAGCCATTCTTTGCTACTCTCTGATCAGGTATCTGGGTGGGTTTATGAGTTTATCCCGGATGAGCCTCCACCTGTTATACCTATTCCAAAGACCACCAGAAACCAAGATCAATGTAAGTGACAAGAGTGGTTTATTTGCAAATTCGAGCTTGGTCCTCCGTGCACTCGGTAACTGGTAACACTAAGAGGCCCCGAGCATAGAATCAGTACAGTTTTTATAGTATTGTGTAAACAACCTTAAGGGAGTGTTACATGAGAAATTACATGATTGGCTAATATTTTAAGCAAATTAAGCTACACATACATGATTCCTTATTATTAATACTGACTTGTTATTGACGGGTACCACCTGGCCACTGGGTCACCATGTCTCGTATGGCCACCCAGTGATTGGTTGATGTATCCAGAGAAAATTCCTGTGCCTTGCCCAAGGATTATATATGTTTTAGTTGCCTGGCAATTGTTTTCTTTTCTGTGTCATTTCTGGGTCAAATTCATGGTTCTTTTTATAATCCGTACCTCCAAAGGTGGTTGCTAGTCTGTAATGGAGTTATTTAGTTCTTTATTGTGCCTCTTTAACTCAGACATTTCAGCACAAACTCTACAAAGGAAATAATTCTAGTTCTTTGCAGGCAAGAATGTGATGAAAAGCATACTTTTACCGTCCTACATGAAATAAGAAGACACACTTTAAAAGCTTACTAAGTGATCAGTCCTTAAATAACAGTGCCAGTTTTAAGGCACTCTAGATAATTCAAGTCCTTTACCTCCCCACAACCATAACTGCCATTCACAAATCATTGCCAAGGTGAATTTCTAGGTCTTTTTGATATTTCAAATGGCTAGGAGTAACATAAACAATAATTCAACTGGTTGAGAAAATTTAATTTAGAATAAGCAAAAAATCAGAGTCAACTACATAGCATAACCTTTAGGGAAAATGAATTAAGGAATATGGCATGTCCTTTGTAAGTTAATATTAGACATTAGGGCAAAATGCCAGTAACAGGCTCTGCAAGAAGGACATAGAACTCTTTAAGATATATTAAAGATTACCTAGGGACAAGTAATTTTACCTATATTTTCTATTATATGATAGCACATTTGTATCTGCTGATCAGAGAGACTCAAAAAGTTTTTAAATGAAAAATACATTGTCATGAATGAATGAAATCAGGGATTAGATGGCTTAGGAGCTGGGTGGTTCTGTTAAGTAACCTCATTATTTTGAATGATCTAGTTTTTTGTATATGTGGAATTATGAAAGTATTTTATGACTGGGCAAGGAAGTTTATTATTAGATAGATCATTTTCTCATACCCAATGTCAGGAACCTAACCTAAGTTAGATTGGTAAATATGTGAGTATGAGTGTGTGTGTGTGTGTGTGTGTGTGTGTGTGTGTGTGTGTGTGTGTGTGTGTGTGTGTGTGTGCCTGCAAGCATGTATTTAGAAGGAAGAATCTTCTTTCTCTCAGGGTATATACTTAATTGCATTAGTTATAATAAATTAATGACAGCAGATAAAGGTAATTAATATGTTGTGCCATATGTTTATGTTCCTAAGAATGCATGAACAAACTAAAAATTATGTATGGGATATGAGTTTTTTGGAAGGTCGGCTGAAATTATAAACAGTTGGAATCTTGAGAAGTATATCAATGGCAATGATTTTAATGTAGATCAATTTTAGACAACACTTGCAAGGATTTGTAATCCTATATGAAAATGCAATATTTATTGATTTTTCCATAGCTATACTATTCTATAAATTTGTGGGGAAACAAGTTAAATTATAGAAATATAAAGTAATGTCATTATTTATTGCATACAGTTTTACACTTTAGTTTCTTCAAGTAGACATCTCATTTGTTTCTACTATATAAGAAGGAAAACCCTAAATATTACATTTTGTGCCATATTTCACATTGGGAAGCTTTGTCTATATCAATAAGTTTATGTATTTTGTTTCTGCTTTCCTATTCATAACTCTGTTTCTCATAGTATTCTTCTAAGAATTTTTTCTTTCTCCCAGTTTGGGGCTTGAACGTACCTCAAGCTCTCAGTTTGTTTGCTAATAGTAGTAAATCTCCAAAAAGAACCATGTAGTTATTTGGAGATAGAACATCATGAACTTTCCTACCAGCCTGAAAACCATTATCCCTCAAGTCTCATCCTTCTTAAAAACTAGAATTATATAGATGAGTCATGGACCCCAAGCGTCAATGACTTTTCATGTCTTATAGATTCCTCATGTTTTCTAGTAATTGTAATAATAAACCACCACAGTAAATACTTTGCCTCTGAGTTGGTGGAACTAGAACTCCAAGATCAGAATTGGCTTCTTCTGAGTCCTCTTTCCTTAGTATATTCAATTCCTTCTGCTTCTCTTGGAGGAGAATTCAACTTAAATGCTACCTTTGAGATACTGTATCCACATGCAGTGAACGAGTTTTCGATTTTAATATGACTTCAGTGGGACAGTATCCAACACATAACATATTCCTTAATGGATAAAAGAAAATCTCTAATAGGAAATTATTTGGTTTGGCCATGGAAATTATGATTATACTTTAAAAATTAACAAAAGAGGTAAAGTTTTTATTAGAGCTTGTAAAACCAGTATGAAGTCTTGACCTTAGACATGCCGTTCTTAACCTGGCACACATTTAAATTCCTAGTGGTACGGGAGGATTGAACCCAAAACCCTGTGCTTGTGAAACAACACCTCTACTACTGTCATACCTGCAGATTGTAATTGGATTACTTATTTTGAGGTAGTATCACTATGCGTGGGCCTTATTGGACTGTGGTCCTCCTAAAACAGGCAAGAAAACATTGCACCGAGCAAATGGTTAAAGTTTCTGAAACTTCTTTTTTTGTATGGGCTTGCCTGGAACTGGAATTCTCTAATCTTTGTTTCCCAAGTAGATAAGATTATAGGTTTGAGCCACTTTATCTAGTAAAGGTATACAATTTCAAAATGTCAGGATATTGCCTGTATTTGTGCTTAACATATATACCTAACCTTAATTTTCCCCCTCTTATGTTTAGTACTCTGAGTTGAAAACATTGGCTTTCTTGATATACATGGCTTTGTTTGGAATGGAATCCCATAACAATCAAAAAAATCTCCCAAAAGTTTATGTCAAAAACCATGGAAAAGAAGACTTCAGGCTGGAAAAAAACACTAATCCTTAATTTATAAATGCAATATATTTATAGTGTTAGTCAGTGCTTTCTTAAGTATAAGAAGAGAACGAAGGCAGAAATGTGAAAAATGTCAGATATAATTTTGATAACTTTCTAGGTCTCTGTAGAAATTTTGTAGTTGTCACTTCATGTTATCTTACTATCTTAAAGCTTGCTTTATTAAAACCCTCTGGGTAGATATTGCTTGGGCTGACTGGTAATCTTCTCCAAGAAATGAACCTTATTTTAGAAGGCTGATGGTGTAGTAAATAATGGAATGTTGAGAAAGAGGACAGGTATTGTCACAGAATGAGCCGACCAGGTTCAACAGCTGAACAGCAAAACAAAGCAGTTTCAATTCTGATGATCCACTAGGGAAGATATTTGGATATCTATATACACATATGCATATGCATGCATGTATGAAATCGTAATTCTCCAGTAGGATGTTGAGAAATTTGGCCTGACAATTATAAAACTATATCAAACTTGTTGCAGGAAAGGTACAGTAAAATATTAATATTTTAGCATAGATTTTGCATTGATTTTGTAAAGAATGAAAATTCTTCCTTCGTTTTATACTTTACAAATATCCTTAGTAGATTCTGTTTTTTTCATATTGTAGTAGGAGAATCTATACAATGCTGAGAATTGGAATTACACAAAATATGCAATTTGGCTGGGAACTGGAATTTGAAGTATGTAATCTTAGCTAGTTAAGAGATTGAGATCTGAACATAACAGTGTGAAGCTAGCCTAAGTGGGAAACTTCATTAAATTCTTATCTCCAATTAACCACCAGGGGAAATGAAGTTCCAGTTCAACTTATATGTAGAACACTGGCCTTGAACACAAAAACACCATCCAGGCCCTGAGTTTAAGCCCTAGGATCACCAGAAACAAAAACACAAGATACAACATGGAATTAGATATTTTATAATGAAGTATATTTTAATACAATCTACATTGTTACAAAGACTAGACTTCTGTGTTAGCTTTATAATCTACCATAATAAGTGATATTGTCCATTTACTAAGCAGAAAGGCTTACTCAGATTTACAAGTCTGAAGGTTTCAGTGTATGTTCAGTTGGTTTTATTGTTTGGAGGGCTGTGACAAGACAATGTCAAGGTGGGAAGTATGTCAAAGAGAAATGTTTTTTACCTAGAATGATTTAAAGATAAAAGACGAAAGTATGTGAGAGGCTATGTTCTCATGGGTTTCACTCTGAAGAACGTAATCTCCAGAAGAACTATTGAGGTATTCTCCACAATCTGGGAGGAAGTGGAAAGTATTTTTTCTTTAACACATAGGTCTTTCTGCGGCATTCTAAATTCAAATGGCAACATTTTCACCAATGATAATGATTTGTCCAAGGGTGGCAGTAATTAGATATTTCAAGAAATTCTAAGCAGATCTAACAGACTAAATATTTTATGGAATTCCTATGAAAATATTTTCTTTCAGACTGACTGGGTCTTAATATTACACATGTGTATATCTGTGTGTTTGTATGTGTGTATGTGTTTGAATAAATTAATACAACAATGTAGCTGATAAAAATAGTCCTATGGCCTTTTGTTTTTCTTCTCATAATATGAAAGCCTGTAAAAATTACCAATCAATATTTATTGCAGCATTATATACCATAGCTAAGATATGGAACCAACCCAGATGCCCCTCAGTAGATGAATGGATCAAGAAAAAATGGAATATACACAATGGAATTCTATGCCTCCATCAGAAAGAATGGCATTGCCCCATTTGTTAGGAAATGGAAAAACTTGGAAAAAATTATATTAAGTGAAGTAAGCCAGGCCCAAAGAAACATAGGTCCCATGATTTCCCTTATTTGCAATATCTAGTATATGTATGAGTCAAGCAGAAAAGGTCAGATAATGTGATGTTAGGAAAATGAACCCTTAGATATGTATTTTAATGTTTTTTTTTCTTTCATGCATGTGTTTCTAACGCATTTATAAGATTATTTCTTTGTTGCTTTGTATGTCCCTCCCCCACAGTATAACCCCTGCTTTCACTATATTTGATGTCAGTATAACTTGTGGAGGAGATGGGGAAAAACAAGTCGTTTAAGGGTACAGGTGGACCTGTTGCAACAATGAGAAGTACAAGTTGTCATGTCCAAAACGAGCTTTACAACGTCGGTGCGGGGGAGGGGGAAGAGAAGGATTGGAATTGGGGGGGTGGGGGGAGGCTGGGAAGGGATGTGAAGGGTAAACAAAGGAGGAGGCTGCAATGCTTGGTAAGAAATGTATGCATTATCCTGCCCATGTAATTGTAACCCCTCTGTACAGTAAGTTCACAAATAAAAAAATGAAAAATATTACCAATCAAATAACATCCAAGATTAAAACATTAGTGCTGTCCAAAAGATTTGCATGCAAACCCAAGAACGTCCACCTCATTTCAGACCACCATGTCTTAGGAAAATTTTAAGTCTATAAATTATGTTGTCACCAAGGAAACAACATACAATATTTCTTTTAAAAATACCTAGATTGCAGAACACTTTACCCAGAATATTGAAGGAATATAATTTATGCGATTTAATATAAATATTTAGACACTTAAATGTATATTCTATTATTATTATTATCATTGTGAAATATCTTACAGAGGGTTTACAATTGTTTCCTCCTCCTTTATTTCCCCATACCATCCCTTCCCCTCTCCCCCTCATCCACACATCCCTCTACCACCACCCTCCCCACCACCCCCTCCGCACACTCTACCAAAGTTGTAAAGTTCATTTATCGACATAACGTCTTATACATCTCATTGTTGTAATATGTGTCCACCTGTAAACCTATTTTAACTGTTTTTCCCATTCCCTCCAAAAATTACATCAACATCAAATACAGTGACAGCAGCACTTATAGCCTGGGGGAAGTACATACACAGCCACAAACAAATCATCTTATAAATATGTTGAAAACAATAACAAGAAAGACAAGAAAACTTTTGAATCCATATCTTGGGATTCATTTCTCCAAACAACAACCTGTCTGACAGTTTCTGTTTGTCTCAGACATATATTAGTTATTGCAAATAAGGGACACCATGGGATGTATGTTTCTTTGGGCCTTACTTTGGGACTTAATTCAGTTAATATAATTTTTTCTAATCTTTCCATTTCCTAACAAATGGGGCAATGTCCATTGTGTATATATACCACGTATTCTTGATCCAATCAAGAATATGTCTAGATTGGTTCCCTATCTTAGTTATGGTAAATAATGCTGCAATGAGCATAGTGATGCTGGTAGCTTTAGTATGGTTTTGTTTGTGATCATTTGAGTAAATGCCCAAAAGTGGGATTGCTGAGTCATAGGGGAGCTCTATGTGGAATCTTCTGAGGAACCTCCATAACAAATTCCAAAATGGTTGAACAAGTTTCTACTCCCACCAAAAATGCAGTAAGGTTCCCTTCTGCTCACATCACATCCAGCATTTGTTGTTATTAGGGTTCTTGATTATAACCATTTTAACTGCGGTGAGGTGGTATCATTCATATTCAGAGAAATTTCTCTTTAAGTATTTAGTCCACTTATTTATTGGCCAGTTGTTCCTTTGAGGATTTGTTGTTGTTGGATTTCATTTTTTGAGATCCATGTATATTTTAGATATGAGACCCTTGTCCGATGTATGGCTAGGGAAGTTCTCCCAATCAGTGGGCTTTCTATTGATCTTACTAGCTATATCCATTGCCAAGCAGAAGCTCTGCAAATTCATTCAATCCCATTTGTTCCACCTTTCTTTGATTTGTTGTATTTCTGTGTCTCTATTAAGAAAATATTGGTCTGGGCAAAGGAGACCTAGGGTTTCTCTTACGACATCCTGGAATGTTTTCACAGTGTCTGCTTTAACTCTGAGTTCTTTGATCCATTTGGAGTTGATTCTGATTCAGGGTGATATATAAGGATGTAGCTTTAGTTTTCTACAAGTGATTAACCAATTTTTCCAGTATCATTTACTGAAGAGGCTGTCTTTCTTTATTCATGTTTTTAGCACCCTTATTGAAGATTAGAGTGCTATAGGTCTGTAGGTTCATTTCTGGGTTTTCAATTCTATTCCATCTATCCTGAGGTCTGTTCTTGTGTCAGGACCAAGCTGTTTTGATTACTATAGCTTTGTAGTAGAGTTCATAGTTTGATATTTATATTCCTCCAGCACTGTTCATTCTGTTAAGGATCATTTTGCTATTTGGGGTCTTCATTATTCCATATGAATTTTTGGATTGCTTCTTCTATTTCCTTGAAGAATGAGGTTGGAATATTGATAGGTATCACATTGAATTTGTAGATAGCCTAGGGAAGTATTTCTGTTTTCATGATGTTGATAATTCCAATCCAGGAGCATGGGAGGTTTTCCACATTCTAATTTCTGTTTTGATTCCTTTTTAAAGTTTTTAAAGTTTTCATCATTGAGGTCCTTCACTTATTTGGTTAAGTAAATTCCTAGGTATTTTATTTTTTGTGGGGCTATTACAAATGGAGTTGCTTTCCTGATTTCAGCCACGCTTTACCCATTGTTGGCATACAGAAAAGGCATTGATTTTTGAGGGTTAATTTTATACCCTGCTACTTTTCCAAAGGTTAGAATCAGCTTGAGGTATTTAGGACTGGAGTCCGTGGGATTCTTTTAAAAGAAGATCATGTCATCTGCAAAGAGGGAGAGTTTTACCTCATCTTTCCCTATTTGGATCCCTTTTATGTTTGCATCTTGTCTTACTGCTGTAGCTAGGCATTCTAATGCTAAAATGAAGAGAAATGGAGAGAGTGGACATCCTTGTCTTATTCCTGAGTTAGGAGGAAATGGCTTTAGTTTTTCACCATTAAGTTTTATGCTGGCTGTATGTTTGTAAGTTTGTCATACACAGCCTTTATTGTATTGAGGAATGTTCCCTAGATTCCTAATTTTTCCAGAACCCTCATGACAAAGGGTTATTGAACCTTGTGAAATGTTTTATCTGCAACTATTGAGATAACCATTTGGTTCTTACCCTTGCTGTTTGTGATGTGATGAATTATACCAGATTATTTGGTTATATTGAACCAACTTTGCATCCCTGAAATGAATCCTGTTTGATGCTGGTGTATGATTTTGGGAATGAATTGTTCAAGTCAATTGGCCAAAATTTTGTTGAGAAGTTTTGCATCAATACTCATCAAAGAAAGAGAACAAAGAAATGGGTCTATAGTTCTCTTTCTTTGATGAGTCCCTGCCTGGTTTGGGGATGAGGGTTATGATGGCTTCATAGAATGAGTTCGGTAGTGAACTTTCTCCTTCAATTTCATTGAAGATTTGAAGGAGTATTGGTGTGAGCTCTGACATGAAGGCCTTGTAGAATTCCGCTGTAAATCCATCTGGTCCTGGGCTTTTCTGAGGTGGGAGGTCTTTTATTACTGTGTCTATTTCAATACTTGATATGGGCCTGTTAAGAGGTTTAACTCATCTTGGTTTAATTTCAGCATTACAATATTTGCTAGGAAAACGTCCATTTCTGCCTGGTTCTCTAATTTATTAGTATAAAGGTTTGAGAAATATTCCGTTATAATGTTCTGAAGCTTAGTTGTTTCTGTGGTGATGTTTCCATTCTCATCTCTGAGTTTATTTATTTGAGTGTATTCTCTTCTTTTTCTCATAAGATTTGCTAAGGGTCTGTCAAATTTGTTAATTTTTCAAAATACCATTTCTTTGGGATTTTTTTGGTTCTTTCTGTTTTCATGTTTGGATTCTAATTTGTTTCATTCTGATGTAATTTTAATGATTTCTTTCCATCTACTGTATTGCGTTTATCTTGTTCCTCTTTTTCAAGGTGGTTCAGATATCTCATTAAATTGTTGGTTTCAGATTTCTCCAATTTGTTGATGTAGGAACTCAGAGCTATAAACTTGCCTCTGAGTACTGCCTTTGCTGTGTCCCAGAGGAGCTGGTAATTTATGTGTTCATTTTTGGTGAATATCATGAACATTTTAATTTCCTTTCTCATCTCTTCCATGACCCACTGGTGATTCAACAGTGTGTTGTTCAGCCTTCATGTGTTACAGGAAGTTCTTTGGTGGATTTTGGTGTTGAGTTCTAACTTTATTCCTTTGTGGTCTGGGAGAATGAATGGTATAAATTTAATATTTCTGAATTTGGACAAGTTTGTTTTTTGACCTAAAATGTGGTCTGTTTGGAAAATATTTTGTGTGCTGCTGAAAAAAAGGTGTATTCTGATGCTGCTGGGTGATATATTCAGTAGATATCTGTTAAATCTAGCTGATCTATGCAGTTGTTTAGATGTGCAGTTTCTCTACTGAGTTTTTGATGTGTTGATCTACATAGTCAGGATAGTGGTTTGTTAATGTCGCCAGCAATTGATGTCTTTGCATCTATGTGAGATATGAGGGAAAGCAGTGTTTCTTGGATAAATTCTCGTGTTCTCTTCTTTGGCAAATATATATTTAGAATTGTAATAATCTCCTGGAGGGGAGATCCCCTAATTATTATGTAGCGACTTTGGTAATCTCTTCTCATTAATTTTAACTTGAAGTCTATTTCATCTGATATTTGGATTGAAACACCCACGTATTTATCGGAGTCATTTGCTTGGTAGATTTTGTTCGGGCCTTTCACTTTCAAAAGTTGTTTGTTTGTATGGGCAAGGTGTTACTCCTGAAGGCAGCAGATAAAGGAATCTTGCTTTTTAATCCAACTAGACAGTCTATGTTGCTTAATTGGAGAGTTAAGTCCATTAATGTTCAGAGTTAGGACTAAGTGGTATTTGGGAGTAGCAGGATACAACTGTAACATCATTATGGATGTTGACACTGGCATGGAATTCATTTCCTTTTTTATCTGACGAATATACAAAATAACATAACTTTAACTAAATATCAAGACCTAACTAAACATATTACCAGAAAAGTCATCATGCAAGCCTTATTGCAACTAGGGTAAAAGAAAAATCTGTCATACTCATTCTGTATTTCTTTTACATGTTGATTTTTTTCTTAAATTATTTACTTTAGCTCGCATCTTAAAAACATTGTGTTAAATGATGTATATTTTGGTAATTAATTTTGGATGCCTCCTTAAATTTTGTTTTGAGTATAATGTCTCACTTCATTTACTAACTCATGAAATGATGCTGATTACAAAACAAATGCTAATAACCACTGTTTATAATACACAAAATCTCATAAGCAAGATTTCATGAAGCATTGGTTAACATTTTGATTTCATGGTCTCATGATGATGAGGCCTATCTGCAGGAGTACAGTTGTACCTAGATTCCTCAGCCTAAATTTAGCCACAGTTAAAAAATGTTTATATCTTTATCTGTCATCCATCAGAGATTAAACTTGAGTATAAAACCTAAGAAAATGGTAAGGTAAGAATTTAGCTTTTCTGGACATAAAGTAAACAATATGCCTCATAGAGTAACTCATTAGTTTAAAGTCAAGCTGTTTCTCCAAAACATTCTAAATACTTCCTTACAATGTATATTATTCTAAAGAATGGAATGGGGAATGTGAGAAGAAGACTAACCAAGTATTGTCTTCAAATATACATAATTTGCATTTACCTCCTTTTTTTCGTTATAAGCATTTTTGATAAAACTCTTTGAATAATTGTTTTCCTGGTCTGCTATAATATGTCTTAGTTGCATATACCAACTACATTCAGAAAATGGTATGTAGTAATTAGGTAAGGAAAACATATTCAATAAATTGCAAAAAGTATATACCTATAGGGATAATATTTTGAAGAGTGCATTTGAAATATTCTAATATAATTATTAATTTGATTGTACAATTTCACATTGACAGTAATGAAGTAGATTACTTTAATGCTAATTGGACAAGATTGTCTTTCTAAATGAGCAAAACCAATATCTCCTTCTACTTTATCAAGGAAACAACTGAGCAAAAAATGGAAATTAACATATGAATCTATAACATCTTGAATGAATTTTTGTTTATTAACAAATATTAATTTCACAAAGTATTTTATTGTGTTATATACATCTGTCCATATAATGTAGCTTGGTAAATTATATTCCTTTTATTAATTTCATTATCCTATTTTTATACTCACGTTTTATTCTGTCATCATACTAACATAAAATATTTGAATATATATACTCCACAATATTTCTCTTCATCTCGTCTCTTACTTTTTTCCAAATTTAATCCTTTCCAACTTTTACACCTGAGACATTCATTTTATTTTCTGAGTCTAGAGTCTGCATATGAGAAATCTAGTATTTGTTTTTCACACTATGGCATATTGCTTTAATATGAAGGTTTCCAGTTCTCACTATTTTCTTGAAGATGAAATGATTTCCTTATTATGTGTGGCTAAATAATATATCATTGTGCATATATGCATATATATTATAATTTCTTTAGTCAATCAGTGATTAAGGAACATGTAGGTTGATTCTGTAGTTATTTATGTTTTTTATGTGGGAGAAGGAAGGATGGAAATAATGATGTTTGGACTGAGAAACATGCTCTTTAGGCAGGCACTCTAGTATTTGAAACATCTTTCCGCTGCTCTTTCATTAGTATTTCAGTAATGCATTATATTCAAAAAGTAAAATTTAATTACATTTGCAAAGGAGTTCTTTTTCAGTATCAATATTATTTTTTATTACAGTTTTACATTTAGTATGTCATATGAGTATGGGGGTGTATGTGAGCATGAAAATGCATGCATGTTTGTACATGTAGCTGACTCTAAGGAAATGGACACTGTGAGAAACAGGATTCAAATAAAAGTTTGAGACTGTAAGTTGATAAATTAGTGTATAAGTCCAGTTTGTGGAATGTGATTTCAAGATCATATTTTTTAGGCTTCATACCAACAAAGTAGATGTTTCTAATCAAAAATCATAAGGAATAAAAAGCTACTCTGTTTCATAATCATTGTCTTAGTACTCTAGACATTTTTTATTAGTGAAAAATATGATTGGTCAGTAGTAAGCCTTTAGAAACTCTACATTTTCCCCAAAATCTTCAGATGTACTATTTGGAAATGAATTACAAATATATTTATAAACATACAGATACAATATGATTTTATATATCTAAATATATGTATATAATATAAAAGTATCATATATTTAGTTATGATTTAAATGTGTATCTTAAATATTTATTTAATTTTAAATGTAATTCATTTCATCATATATATATATGATGAAATGAATTACATTTAAAAATAAATATATATATATATATATATATATATACATATATATATGTCCACATATTTTTTTGGTAAGTCATGTGGCTTGAATTCTGTGCTTAAGTGCTATCCCTGTGCTCTTCAGCTCAAGGCAAGAGCTCTACTGCTTGAGACGTAGGTCTACTTCCAGTTTTCTGGTGGTTTATTGGGGATAAGAATGTCAAGATAAGTATTCAAATGTTTTCCCCCCTTGGTATTATTTCTAACATATTAATATGATGTTTTCTTTGTTGCTTTGTATGTCCTTCCCCCACGGCATAACCCCTGCTTTCATTGTAGTTTATGTTGGTATAATTTGTGGAGGGGAAGGGAAAAAAACAACTTGTTTAAATAGGGATACAGGGGGACTCATTGCAACAATGAAATAAACAAGGTGTTATATCGAAAAATGAACTTTACAACTTTGGCCGGTAGGTGGGGGTAGATGGGAAGGGATGGGAAGGTGAAACAAAGGAGCAAGCAACAACGCTTGATAAGAAATGCACTCATTACCTTGCCCATGTAACTGTAACCTCTCTGTATGGTACTTTCACAATTTAAAAACAAAACAAAAATAAAACCTGAGAGAGTCCAGGACAAAGATGCCAGAAGCAGCAGGAGAGCAGATTCTGCTCAACACCAGCAAGAACTGACAAGGAGCAGATATCTTCATCCTGCAGATCACTGAACAGAGACCGGCCAGGAACCAAGACTGTGGTGTGAGTAGAACCCTGACATCCTTACTCCTCAGCGAGCAAAGGAGGGAAGGCCACCCCTCCCCCACCACCAGAGATCTCCATTTTTGATCCTGACGAAGCCCCACTGAGCAACTACCACCAACTCAGGCCTTGGTCGAAAACAAAAGTCATTTAACTGCTCACAGGAACCTGACCTGACCTGCCAGGCTCAACTCCACCCAGGGCAAAGTCACACATCCCAATCAGAGATTGCTTGGCCTCCAGAGGAGTGACTTTCTACATTGGGTAAACAGAGTCAGTGGTTGCCTCTCCCTACAGCAGACTAGATAATCAATTGAAATTTATTAAACAAAAAACCTAAGAATGTCTCTAGGCTGAGCTCTGTGAGTGTCTCAGGAGCTAACCCTTCAGGAAAAACCCTTCAGGCATCAACCCTACCCAGAACCTAGCCTCATCACAGCATCTCCAAACCAGAGGAAACAGCCATCTCCCTCTTTTGTGATACTCAAAGCAGATTTCCCTCACACTGAACTAGCATGGGAGGCAGATCACAAAATCCTGGGTAATGCAGAGCATTTTTCTGCCTGCTCAAACAAACTAACTTAAGAAACAAATCAAGCCAGTGGAAAAACAACCACCACAAGCAGACCAGAGACTCTACCAAGAGACTGGTTAGGGACCCAGTGGGGATACAGGACTTTCCGATTCCCACCAAAAAGAAATCAAAGAACTCTTTTTTTAACTTTTTTAATTTTAATTTTTTTGAAAAATATTTTTTCTATTAATCTATTTTTTTCCTCTCATAAATTTTTAGGTGTGTGTGTGTGTGTGTGTGTGTGTGTGTGTGTGTGTGTGTGTGTGTATGTTTTTTATTTTTTTGACCTTTTAGTCCTTTTTTAATTCTTTACATTTTTTTTCTATTTCTTCCTTTTTTACATGACTTAATTGCTGTTCTGCTCATCCCCAGATATATACCTGCCATTGATTATTAGACCTTATGCCCCATTGTGTACATACTTAATCCAGAAGTTTATCACTCAATTGACAACCTCAGGCTTAACTTCTTCATTAGCAGTATTATATCTTTATACCTATATAATTTTCAAGTAATTAATTTTAGGAAATTTTATTTTTTAGTTTTTCATACCTCTTTCTATCTCTCCCCTCTTCTCATCCTATCCTTTTCTTCTCTCAATATCACTTCTTTAAACTTATATAATTTTTACGTGTTTCATTTTTAAATTTAAATTTTTGTTTTTCCATTTTTTCTTGTTTTTTTGTTTGTTTGTTTTACTCACTCTCCTATCATTCTGTCGAATCCATTTCCCTCTCTGCGATTAGGATTTGGTTAAATTCACTCTTTTTTTTAACCTCTCCACATCCCTCTAATCCTATTTTTCAACACATTTCTCCTTAAACCTAAAAATTTCTCGTTTGCCAAATTTATATTTGCTGTTTTTAGCCCATAAATCCATAGTTGTTTGATGTGGAATAGATCGTATCTGATGAACTAGATTGTATCTGCAGCCATTTTGGTACAGTACTTTGGTTGATGCTTGGCTTAAAACAGTGTTCTAGCACAAAATTGGTGTTACTTTCATACAAAATTGGCAGAACAAGCCAGAAAAACACAAGAAAAATGGCAGGTCCGGGTATCTCAAGTCCCACTCATGACATCTGGTAACAGAACAATTCATGAATAATCCAGAGCAGAGTTCCTAAAGAGATCTAGAAATACTAATGGTGAACATGGTGAATGAAAAGATTGAAAATCTGCAAAGGACTCAGTGTGAACATGATAAGGAGAGAGAGGAGGCAAAGCAAAGGTTAATACAGGAATCTCGTGAACATGAGGAAGCTACTCAAAGATTGATACAGGACTTGAGTGAACAGGTTTAGAACAGTCAAAGAGAAATTAAGGAATTGTGTGAACAGGCTGAGAACAGTCAAAGAGAAAGACAAGAATTGCATGAGGAGACTGAGAACAGTCAAAGAGAACTACAGGAATTGTGTGAAGATGAGGAAGCTAATAAAAGAGTAATACAGGCATTGTGAGAGTGGGATGAGACTAGACAAAGATCAATAGAAGCATTCATGGAATCCACAAACAGACAGCTGAAGGAATTCACGGAGATCACAAATGGAATGCTGAATGGAGCCCGACAGAAGGAATGGGAATCCAAGGAAACATAGCCAATCAACTAAGTGATTTGAGAATAAACTCTGAACACCAAATTAAGGAAGTAAAAAAGTTTATACAAGATCTAAAACAAAGCTCCAACAATAAATTTGAAGCCATCAAAGCTGACCAATTAGAAGGAAAAGAAATAAAAACCAAAGTAGAAAGCCTTGACAGTAGATTTGATCATGTAGAAGATACAATCAAGGGGATTGAAGATAGCCTAGATATTATAGTGAAACAACATACAACTATGCAAGACAAATCCAAGTAATATAACAGATCTATTCAACATTTTGAAGACACCATCAAAAGTCCTAATCTGAGGATAATGGGTATAGAAGAGCCCATAGGGACAGAAGTTAATGGTTTAGGAAATTCATTTAACAGGATGCTAGCAGAGAACTTCCCAAACATGCAAAAAGTTAGGCCTTTTCAGATACAAGAAGATTTTAGAACCCCAAATAGACCAGACCATAACAGTACATGCCACCATGACATTAAAATCCACAGAGGATCAATTCAGACCAAGGAAAAGATCCTTAAAGCTGTCAAGGAGAAAAGATCAACCACTTATAAATGGAAACCAATCAGATTAATCTCGGCTTTGTCAACGGAGACAATTAAAGCAAGAAGAGCCTGGAATGATGTATACCATGCCCTAAAGACAAACAACTATCAACCAAGATACTCTCCTTCATAACCTAAGGTCAAATAATAATTTGCCATAGCAAAGAAAAGCTGACATAATATATCTCCACTAAGCCAGCCCTACAAAAGATACTTAAAGATTTCCTCACATAGAAAACCAACAAGACCACAATAAGAGCAAAGATACCGCACAAAAAGTGAGAATCCATGAACCATAAGAAGAACACAGTTGCCTCAGTGCCCAAGAAGTTCGATAACATGGCAGGAACTCCCAAAAACCTCTCAGTCATATCTTTCAACATTAATGGGCTTAACTCTCCAATTAAGCCACATAGATTATCTAACTGGTTTACAAAGCAAGATTATTCTATCTGCTACCTTCAGGAGTCACACCTTGCCCATAAAAACAAACATATTTTGAAAGTGAAAGACTAGAACAAAATGTACCAAGCATTCTTTGTGGTGAGGTGGTATCACAATGTTGTTTTGATTTGCATTTCTTTTATGGCTAGGGAGGTTTAGCATTCCTTCATGTGTCTACTGGCCATCCTTCTTTCCTCTTCAGAGAAGTTTCTCTTTAAGTCTTTTGCCCATTTATTTATTGTACAATTGTTTCTTTGAGGATTTGTTGGGGATTTAATTTTTTGAGTTCCAGGTATATTTTAGATATGAGACCCTTGTTCATTGTATGGATAGTAAATATCTTCTCTCAATCCGTGGGCTTTCTATTGATCTTGCGAGCTATATCCTTTGCCGAGAAGAAGCTCTGCAATTTCATGCAATCCAGTTTGTCCAAACTTTCATTGATTTGTTGTGTTTCTGGGTCTCTATTAAGAAAATTTCAACCTGTGCCAAGGAGACTTAGGGTTTGTCCTATTCCATCCTGTAATATTTTCAGAGTATCTGCTTGACTCCGAGGTCTTTGATCCATTTGGAGTTGATTCTGGTCAGGGTGATATATAAGGATATAGCTTTAGTTTTTTTACAAGTGATTAACCAATTTTGCTACATCATTTACTGAAGAGGCTCTTTCTTCCATTTTATATTTTGACCTCCCTTATCTAAGATTAGATGGCTATAGGTCTGTGGGTTCATTTCTGGGTTTTCAATTCTATTCCATTGGTCCTGAGGTCTGTTCTTGCGACAGTACCGAGCTGTTTTGATTACTATAAATTTGTAGGAGGGTTTATAATTTGGTATTGATATTTCTCCAGCACTGTTCTTTCTGTTAAGGATTGTTTTTGTTATTTGGGGTCTTTAATTGTTCCATATGAATTTTTGGATTTCCTCTACTATTTCCTTGTAGAATGAGATTGGAATATTGATAGGTATCACACTGAATTTGTAGATAGTCTTGGGGAGTATTGCCATTTTCACGATGTTGATCTTTCCATTCAAAGAGCATGGGAGGTTTTCCCAATTTCTAATATCCGTTTTCATTTCCTTTTTCAGATTTTTAAAGTTTTCATCATAGAGGCCCTTCACTTCTTTCGTTACTTTAATTCCTAGGCATTTGAGTTTTTGTGGGGTTATTACAAATGGAGTTGCTTTCCTGATTCAGTCACACTTTTCTCATTGTTGGCATACAGAAAAACCATTGATTTTTGAGGGATAATTTTATATCCTGTTATTTTGCCAAAGTTTTGAAGATGCTTGAGGGGATTTGAACAGAATGGAAAATTACTGCAATGTTTGTGGGAGTGTAAACTTGTTCATCTACTTTGGAAAATGCTATGGATATTCCTCAAAAGACTCCACATAGAGCTCCCGTGTGACCCAGCAATCCTACTTTTGGGCATTTAAGAATATGATCACAAACGAGACCATACTAAAACTACCAGCACAACTATGTTTATTGAACATTATTTACCATAGCTAAGATATGGAACCAACCCCGATGCTCCTCAGTAGATGAATGGATCAAGAAAATGTGGTATACATACACAATGGAATTCTATGCCTCCATCAGAAAGAATGGCATTGACTCATTTGTTAGGAAATGGAATGACTTGGAAAAATTATATTAAGTGAAGTAAGCCATTCCCAAAGAAATATAGGTCCCACGGTTTCCCTTATTTGCAATAACTAGTATATGTGTGAGACAAACAGAAACTGTCAGACAACTTGATGTTAGGTTAAATGAACCACATGTTAAGGATTCAATTTTTTTAATTTCCTGTGATTGTTTCTAAGATGTTTATAAGATGATTTCTTTGTTGCTTTGTATGTATCTCCCCCAGAGTATAAGCCCTGCTTTCACTGTATTTGGTGTTGATATATTTTGTGGAGGGAAACGGAAAAAAACAACAACTGTTTAAATAGGCTTACAGGTGGACCCATTACAATTATAAGATGAACAAGAAGTTATATTTATAAATGTACTTTACAACTTCAGTGGGGTGGGAGGTGGATGGGTGGGGATGGGGCGGTAGGGGCCTGTAGGGGTGGGGGTGTGGAAATGGGAAGGGATGTTATGGGGAAACAAAGGATGAGGCAACAATGCTTGATAAGAAATTTACTCACTATCTTGCCCATGTAATTGTCAACCCTCTGTATAATATTTTCATAATAAAACAAAACCAAACAAAACAAACAAAAAATCTACCAAGCAAATGGCCCCCATAAACAGGCGGATGTTACAATCCTAATATCTGAAAAAATTGACTGCAAATTAAAATTAGTCACAAGAGATTAAAAAAAAGTTTATTATATACTAATTAAGGGTTTCTCCTTCAGGAGGATATTACAATTCTGAATATCTATTCACCAAACAACGGAGAACCCAAATTTGTGCAAGAAACACTACTTTCTCTCAAAGATCACAGATACAAAGACATTAAATGTTGGGGGATTTAACACACTACTATCACTACTAGATAGATCAACTCTTCAAAAACTCAATAGAGAAACTGCACATCTAAACAACTGCATAGATCAACTAGTTTTAACTGACATCTACTGAGTATTTCAACCAGCAGCATCAGAATACATGTTTTTCTCAGCGGCACGTGGAACATTTTTCAAAATGGACCACATTCTACGTAACAAATCAAACTTGTCTAAATTCACAAATATTGAAGTAATACCTTGCATTCTTTTAGAATACAAGGGAATAAAAATAGAATTCCACACCAAAAGCCACCAAAGAGAGTCCTGTAACACATGGAGGCTGAACAACACACTGTTGAATCACCAGTGGGTCATGGAAGAGATGAGAAAGGTAATTAAAATGTTCATGATATTCAACAAAAATGAGCACACAAATTACCAGCTCCTCTGGGACACAGCAAAGGCAGTACTCAGAGGCAAGTTTATAGCTCTGAGTTCCTACATCAACAAATTGGAGAGATCTGAAACCAACAACATCTGAACCACCTTGAAAAAGAGGAGCAAGATAAACGCCAATACAGTAGATGGAAAGAAATCATTAAAATTAAGTCAGAATTAAACAAATTAGCATCCAAATATGAAAACAGAAAGAACCAAAAAGATAAAGAATTGGTACTTTGAAAAATTAACAAATTTGACAGACCCTTAGCAAATCTTATGAGAAAAAGAAGAGAATACACTCAAATAAATAAGCTCAGAGATGAGAATGGAAACATCACCACAGAAACAACTAAGCTTCAGAACATTATAACGGAATATTTCTCAAACCTTTATACTAGTAAGTTAGAGAACCTGGCAGAAATGGACATTTTCCTAGCAAATATTGTAATGCTGAAAGTAAATCAAGATGAGTTAAACCAGCTTAACAGGCCCATATCAATATTGAAATAGAAACACTAATAAGAGACCTCCCATCTCAGAAAAGCCCAGGACCAGATGGATTTACAGCGGAATTCTACAAGGCCTTCATGTCAGAGCTCACACCAATACTCCTTCAAATCTTCAATGAAATTGAAGGAGAAAGTTCACTACCGAACTCATTCTATGAAGCCATCATAACCCTCATCCCCAAACCAGGCAGGGACTCATCAAAGAAAGAGAACTATAGACCCATTTCTTTGTTCTCTTTCTTTGATGAGTATTGATGCAAAACTTCTCAACAAAATTTTGGCCAATTGACTTGAACAATTCATCCCCAAAATCATACACCAGCATCAAACAGGATTCATTTCAGGGATGCAAAGTTGGTTCAATATAACCAAATAATCTGGTATAATTCATCACATCACAAACAGCAAGGATAAGAACCACATGGTTATCTCAATAGTTGCAGAAGAAACATTTGACAAGATCCAACATCCCTTTGTGATGAGGGTTCTGGAAAAATTAGGAATCCAGAGAACATTCCTCAATAGAATAAAGGCTGTATGTGACAAAAACCTACAGCCAGCATAAAATTTAATGGTGAAAAACTAAAGCCATTTCCTCTTAACTCAGGCACAAGACAAGGATGTCCACTCTCTCCACTTCTCTTCAATTTAGTATTAGAATGACTAGCTACAGCAACAAGAAAATAGGCAAATATAAAAATGATCCAAATAGGGAAAGATGAAATAAAACTCTTCCTCTTTGCAGATGACATTAGCTTGTGTTTAATGAATACCACAGTCTCCACTCCCAAATAACTCAAGCTGATTCTAAACTTTGGCAATGTAACATGGTATAAAATTAACCCTCAAAAATTCAATGGCTTTTCTCTATGCCAACAATGAGAAAAGTGTGGCTGAAATCAGGAAAGCAACTCCATTTGTAATAGCCCCACAACAATAAAATACCTAGGAATTAACTTAACCAAAGAAGCTAAGGATCTCTGTGATGAAAATTTTAAAAACTTGAAAAACGAAATCAAAACATAAATTCGATAGTGGAAAAATCTCCCATGTTCCTGGATTGGAAGGATAAACATCGTGAAAATGGCAATACTTCCCAAGGCTATCTACTAATTCAATGCAATACCTATTGATATTCCTACCAGATGCTTCAAGGAAATAGAAGACGCAATGCAAAAATTCATACGGAAAAATTAAAGGACCCAAATAGCAAAAACAATCCTTAATAGAAAGAACAGTGCTGGAAGAATATCAATACCAAATTTCAAACTCTACTTCAAAGCTATAATATTCAAAACAACTTGTTACGGTCACAAGGACTGACCTCAGGACCAATGGAATAGAATTGAAAACCCAGAAATGAATCCACAGACCTATAACACTGTAATCTTCAATGAAGAAGCTAAAAACTATAATGAAAGAAAGACAGCCTCTTCAGTAAATGATGCTTGCAAAATTGGTAAATTATTTGTAGAAAACGAAATCTATATCCTTATATATCACCCTGCACCAGAATCATCTCCAAATTGATCAAATACCTCGGAGTCAAAGCAGACACTGAAAATTTTAAAGAATGGAGTAAGAGAAACCCTAGGTTTCCTTTGTATAGACCAATATTTTCTTTAAAGATACCCAGAAACAGAACAAAACAAAGAAAGGATGGACAAATGGGATTGCAATAAATTGCATAACTTCTGCATGTCAAACACATAGCTAGCAAGATCAATAGAAAGCCCATGGATTGGGAGATTTTCACTAGCCATACAAAGAACAAGGGCCTCATATCTAAAGTATACCTGGATCTCAAAAACATTAGATCCCCCAACAACAAATCCTCAAAGAAACAACTTCCCAATAAATCAGTGGACTAAAGACTTAAAGAGAAACTTCTGTGAATAGGAAAGAAGGATGGCCAGTAGACACATGAAGAAACGCACAACCTTCTTAGCCAGAAAAGAAATGCAAATCAAAACCACATCGTGATACCTCCTCACCCAAGATACAATGGCTATAATCAAGATTTCTAATAACAACAGATGCTGGAAGGGATGAGGACAGAAGGGAACCTTACTGCATTGTTGGTGGGAGTGTAAACTTGTTCAGCCACTTTGGAAATTAGTAGGGAGGCTTCTCAAAGACTTTACATAGAGCTATCCAATGACTCAGCCATCAGATTTTTGGGCATTTACCCAAGAGATCACAAACAAAACCATACTAAAGCTACCATCATAACTATGTTTATTGCAGCATTATTTACCGTAGCTAAGATATTGAATCAAACAAGATGCCCCTCAATAGATGAATGGATCAAGAAAATGTGGACTATATACCCAATGGAATTCTATGTTTCCATCAGAAATAATGACATTGCCACATTTGTTAGGAAACACAAAGAATCGGAAAAAGTATATTAGATGAAGTAATCCGAGCCCAAAGAAAAATAGTTCCCTTGGTTTCCCTTACTTGCAATCCCTAGTATATGTCTGAGACAAGCGGAAACATTCAGATAAGTTGATGTTTGGCGAAATGTACCCCAAAGTAAGAATTCAAATGTTTTTCTTTCTTATGATTGTTTCTAACAAATTTATAAGATGATTTCTTTCTTGCTTTGTATGTCCCTTCCACAAGGTATAACCCCTGCTTTCACTGTATTTTATGTTGGTATAATTTGTGAAGGGGAAGGGAAAAAACAAATGTGGATTCATTGCAGCAATGAGATGTACAAGATTTATGTCGAAAAACGAACTTTACATCTTTGGCTAGGGGGGAGATTAAAGGGGAGGGGGAGTGGGGAATGGGAAGGAATGGGAAGGGGAAACAAAGGAGGAGGCAAAAAAGCTTGATGAGAAATATACTCATTCCCTTGCACATGTAATTGGACCCACTGTTTACTATATTTTCACAATAAAAATTATCTGAAAAAATTGTATGAATGGATAGTGCATATGATTTTATTTTTCATTACAAACATAGAATGTAGTAAAAATTTTCATAGCAATTACACTGCACTAGGTTGAGGTCAGATTCAAATGTAAATAATATACTGTGTTCATGTACAGAATTTGAGCATCAAAAATTTTAATATGCCTGTGGTCCTAAAACCAATACCTTACTGATATTGTGTGACAAATACGATTTCCTATAAGTACAGAAATTTTCCTTGTATCTTTTTAATACATATTTTTATTGTAAATGTCCTGTGCACAGGGTTTAGAGTTACATAAATAAGGTAATGAGTACATTTCTTACTGAATTTTTATCCTCTCCTTGTTTTTTCCCATACCGTCCCTTCCCTCCACACCCCCCATCCCTTCCCTCCACCCCCCCGCATCTGATAGAATGTCTTGTACATCTCATTGTTACAATGGTTCACCTTGTATCCATTCCTTGTATCTTAAATGAAGAAATGCTGGCTTGATTTATGCTGATTCTACTTGTATAGATACACCTAAAATCACTCGCCATGTCCAAGAGCACATAAATCATATGCACATCACTTTTTTTCATTTTGTTATAATTGTGTTATACACATTTATTGACAGGTTACAAATTATTCTCAAATTTTAATGCATTAAAATACTTTCTTTTTTTCTTATTTTCTTAGCTAGGAAATCAGCAAGACCTCAGTAAGTATTCCTCACATAGGACTTTTCAAATGGGTTGGTGAAATGTTTAGTTGAGCTCCCATCTTCTGAGGACTCACACTTCTGCTTAGGAATTGATGCTGGCTATTGGAAAAGAGCTCAAGGAAGAATGTCATTTAAAGACTTATAACTTTATTCTGCACCAGGGTATTTTCTTGCTACTTTGTTTGTTGAGAGTGTCTACAAGAACAAGCATTCCCTGGGGAGCAGGGAGATGCCCTATGAGGTTTTCTTACTGAGATTTCTGAGTGACTTGCTATCACTTGTACTGCATTTTGCAAATCAAATCTGTCAAAACCGTTTTAAGAGATAAGAGGTGTGGTAAAAGAACTTATAGAGATAAATACTTCTTCAACATATTTGGTCCCAAGCATTCTGTCTAAGGCATATTCAACAACTAGTGAAACTTGTGTTGTCTGTAGCTATGTGTCATTCTCTATGTGTGCATTTATACATGTGTATAGGTATGTGTGTATTTTTGTGTACAGTAACATGCATGTCTACATATAGATGGGCATATACACACATATATTCATATACAAATAAATATACATATATAAATATATGTGCATATATATATATATATATATCAGTTGTTCATTGATTCAATCTATAGTTCCCAGCATATTGCCATTCTCACAAAGTGTACATGGTAAACTGCTCTGAGGATATTTGTTCTATGATAGGCATCTTTTGTACTCACTTCCCCCATTAACCTTGTTTTTCATCCCTGAATATCTTCTGTCTACTTTCCATAGGTTAGCATTGTTTTCATTATATGTATTCACTGATAATAGAAGAAAAAATTTGTTTGTAAAAGAAAAAGAACTTTTAGGTCAGAGGTTAAAAGTATCCTAACGTCTCAATGATTCCTATGAGATAAAATTTGTAATAGTAGTAAAAGTGAAAAGGAATTCCTAGATCTGTTGTTTTGCCATTTAGAATAGGAAAGAATAACATCATGTCACTGTAATAACTCTTAAAGAATGCAAGGGTAACTGATGGTCGCTATCATGTTTCCACAACACCAGTGGATTCTGAAGGATAACAGTAGACCAGCAGAAATTCTAATTACCAGATATGGAGCATGAAAGAAAAAGAGAGGAAATGAGACAGTGAAAGAGAAAGAGAAATATCACAATACTGAAAGTGCATAACAGATAAACAAGAGCTGCATGAGAATATTCATACTGCTATCTTTAGACTCTACATCTACATTTGGAGGTATTTGATGTATGATAACCCATCAACATGAAATATAAAGTTATTTTGATAAAAATAGAAATGATTCAGAAGAAATTATAAATGCAAAAACAATCTTCACAGAAGCAAATTCTCAGAAATATTTCATCACTTTGAAAAGGATAAAGTGGCTGAAGTTAGTAGTATGACAATTCACAAAGACATAAAAAGATATTAATATATTTCATTATATATCCCAAAGAAGAAAGCAATTATTGTTTAGATGATTTTTTAAAACACAGTCTCTCAGGTGTTGGGAAGGTGGCTCAGTGGTAGAGTGCCTGCCTTGCGTGCACTGGGTTTGATTCCTCAGCATGACATAAGCAAAAAAAGATGGAAGTGTGTTGTGGCTCAAGTGGTAGCGCTAGCTTGGAGCTGAGAGAGAGCACCTAGGACCCAGAGTTCAAGCCCCATGACCAGAAAAATCAAAATATAAAACAAAACACAGTCTCTCACTTTTGTGGCCTTAACTCTGTAATACCACTGCTTCAGCCTAGGGCTAAGGTTTTAGGTGTGGATATTTATCAACACTCCTGATTCAGACTCTACTTAATCATTTTTTAAATAAATATTTTGTTCTTAATTTTCCTCTTTGTAAATTCACATGCTCTATAAAGAATGGTTTGGCCATCCCAGTAACCTTCTCAATGTACCTCCTAATGACGACTTTCAAAAAGTTGTATTATACTACAAGGAAAACAATGCTATAAATAAGGAAAACCAATAACAAAATATTAATGATTAAAATAAAAACTAAAATAATTATCAGTGTTTTCAGTATTTGAAGGGTATTACCTATTAAATTTTACTATTTTCTCATATCCCTGTACATTTAAAACAGGTTAAGGTTATGATATTCAACAAGAGGTTTTTAGGTTATGAGTAATCTTTAAAGTTACCCACTAAGATTACTATTTAAGTCTCATCTAATCATTTGTATATGTCTTATATCATCATTTGTTCCTCGCTAACATATAAAATAAGGAAGCCAGGGGCTGGGAAGGTAGCTCAGTAGTAGAGAGCTTGCCTTGCATGCTTGAGGCCCTGGGTTCAATTCCTCAGCACCACATAAGCAAAAAAAAAAAGCCACAAGTGGCGCTGTGGCTCAAGTGGTAGAGTGTTAGCCTTGAGCTGAAGAGCTGAGGGAGAGCGCCCAGGCCCATAGTTCAGGCCCCCGACCGGACCCCAAAAAATTTTTAAAACATAAAATAAGGAAGCCCTATAGTTTTGACAGAAACTGTATAGTTAACAAAGTCTTAACTCTTTATTCTGCTCCTTTACACAAAGACTTGGCAACTTCTCATTAGTAATGTTCCTATAAACTCTGAAATATACATACATAGTAGCATATGTCTGTTACCACAAATCTTAAATACTTTAACGAAAAGTTTTATTACCTGCCAAACAGTCCTTGTTTTAGCATATATAAGCAAATCCCAAAATATATTTAAACCATTAAAACTTTTAACTAAACTTAACACTTGCTGCAGTGTTCATTATGACAGGTGCCTTGTATAGAATAATTGAATTCCTCCTCCTACACATCTCTTGAACAACAAATATCTGGAATTATTTTGTTTTTGACCTGTCCATTTGATTTTATTCTTAAATGTGTGCTTATGTAAGAAGTATATGGCTCTAAAATTTCATGAAAATTCTTTTAAACTTACTTTTTGTTGAATTGTCTAGTTTAAGAAAATCAATTACACTTTATTTATAAAACATGTTCTATGTTCCATTCAGCATCACCTACTCTAATATTGGAACGATACAGAGAAGATTTGAATGGCCCCTGTGCAATGATGGCAGGCAAATTCCTGTACCATTCCATACTTTTACAACAACAGATGCTGGAGGGGATGTGGCCACAAGTTAACTGTACTACACTCTTGGTGGGAGTGTCAACTTGTTCAACCACTTTGGAAAGTAGTATGGAGGTTCCTCAAAAGACTTCACATAGAACTCCCCTAAGACACAGCAATCCCACTTTTGGGCATTTACCCAAAAGATCACAAACAAGACGGTACCAAAACTACCATCACAATTATATTTATTGCAGCATTGTTTAAGATAGCTAAGATATAGGACCAACCCCGATGCCCCTCATCAGATAAATAGATCAAGAAAGTGTGCTATTTATACCAATGAAATTCTATGTCTCCATGAGAAAGTATGGGATCACCCAATTTGTTAGAAAATGGAAAGACTTTGAAAAAAATTATTAAGTGATGTAAGCCAATTCCAAAGAAACATAGGTCACAGGGTTTCCCTAATTTTTAATAACTAATATATCTGTGATAAGCAGAAAAGGTAAAAATCTATGCACATATGACCAGATAAGATGTTGTTAACGGAAATGAACTCCCAAATAGGAACACAACTGTTTTTTCTTTCTTGCTTGCTATTGTTCTAACGTACTTATAACAGGCTATGTGATTTTTTTTTTGTTTCTTTATATGTTTCTCCCTCATGCTATAACCCCTGTTTTCACTGTATTTGAATTTGGTGTGCCCACCTCTTGTACATACGCTCCTGTAATTTGGGGAGGGGAAGGAAAAAAACAAAATGCTGAAATAGGGATTCAGGTTGACCCATTGTAACAATGAGATGCACAAGACACTATGTTGAAAACTGAACTTTACAATTTAGGCAGGGGAAGTGGGGAGGGGAGTGTACTTGTAGAGGTGGGCAGGAAAGGACAGTAGAGGGAAAATAAAGGAGGAGGTAACAAAGCTTGTTAGGAAATGTACTCATTACTTGCTCATGTAAATGTGACCTCTCTGTACAGTATTTTTAAAATAAAAAAATATGAAAATGTTCTGAGATGAAAGAGTTTATTTCCTTTATTTTACTCATATAATATGGCTAACAAAGAAATTAATGCAAAACACTGATATGAAGGTATTTTGAATGAATGTGTATGTGTGCACGTGCACGTGTTCTCATGCACTTGCATGTATGTTGGTGTGCTCACAGTTTGAAAAAAGGGCGTCAAAGTCTTGCTAGGCCTGCTCTCTAGATTGGTGAGCTACTATATGAGCTACATCTCCATTCCTGGCCCTTTGCTAACATTAAAATTTTTGAAAAATAATCTCATGAATTTATTTTGTCCTGATTGGCTTCCACTGTTATCCACAGATCTGTGGATCCTGAGTAAATATGCCAAGTAGTTAGGATTACAGGTGTGACGAACCAGCACAAGGCTTTCAGAATAATTTTAAAAGTGGAAGAAAGTTTACTTCACGGGGGCTTGTTTTATCATCTCCTACTTATAAAGCATTTTGGAGTGATTATTTGTGATTTTTTTTTCGTTTTTTGGATTCTTAAGAAAGTGATGATATTTAAAAATTTAGTACTTTTTAAAATGGAACCTGGAAAAATGGGACAGAATATATTTGTCTCTCTTATAAGCTCAGCTCTGTGCATGATAACCCAATGTCACCAACACAGTCTGTGTTGAAGACAAAATGTAACAGAAAACAATCACCATGGCCAATAATTGCTATGGTATTATTTCTTGGACAATATGAACATTGAATAGAGAGTGTAAGAGAATGGAGAGATTTTACCTACCTTTTGTGTATTGCTGAAAGACTTTTGGAAACTTTGACTCATTTCCTTCCTCACAGTGTGTGCTTGGGCCATGCACTTATTGCCTTTAATTACAATTTTCCCAACACTAAAATGGCAATAACATTAGCATTATAGAAAATGTTATCTTAAGAATTAAGGAAATTAAAACTTGTGAAATACTTAAAATAAATTTCCATGAATGAGTTTTAAGTTTAGCCAGCAGTTTTTTTTTTAAAATACTAAAAAGAATGCGATAAGTATTACAGAAATCATTGCATATAGTGAGCAAACAGAAGTAATGTTATCTATTGACCATGCTCTTCTTCCAAGGAAGCCAGGTGGATTATTTCTCATGCTGTAAATCAAACTTGTTATCTTATGTCTTGATAGTGTAAAAATATCAGGACAAAATAATGAAGGAATGTTGTAGACTGAGGTGAAGTCCATATGAAAATGTGCAAAACTGATAAAACATAAAAGTATCTGAGCATTATATTGTGTTTTACATCATTTAAGTTACATTGCAAAGTTAAGTAAGACCTAGAAGAATGGATTCTCTTTTTGATGTCCTATCATAGGTCCTTGGATGAACTCTTTCCTCATTCTTGTAAAGACATCATCAGATGAGAGGAACTATATTATTTTTTGTTTGCTTCTGTACATTTATTCTTCATTTGAAATCTGAACTACTTGAGACTGAAAGAAAATAAGGAAATTAGAACCGCAGTCTTTGGAAAGAACAATCAATGTGAAATAAATAAAATGCATACAACCTTGTAAGAGGTCTGACTAAAGTGAGTTATATAGTCTCAAGCATAAACGGAAAATGATTAAGCAATATCATGTTATTTAAAATGGAAAATCTTAGGAGTTGCTTAATATTGTTCCTTTCCAATACCTTGAATTAATTATTGATTTTGTATAGAAAGATTAAAGATGAGATTAAAAAGAAACTTGATTAAAAGTGGACAAAAGTTCTGAATAGACATGCTCTCCTTAAAGCCCTGAAAATTTCCACTGGGTTTACAAAGTTCTTTAATACCACTTCTATGCTGGTTTAATTCTTTTTCAGCAGAAGTCATTAGAGAAATGTAATTCAAAATTACTATGATACTACTTCATAATTATTGTAACTTTTATCAAAAAATCAAAGGAATCGGATGTGGTGGTAAAGGCTTTTAATTCCAAGCATATAGGAGGTTGGATTTAAGTCTAAGGCCAGTCTGGAGTACTGAAGATAATAAAAACCTGCCCTTTATTACCTTATAATAAAGGTAATAATGCTGAGAGTGTGGAGAAAAGGAAATTTTCTACACATTTCAACAAAATGCAGGTTAGTATTCTCCTTGTAGAAAGTAATATGCAGCTTTCTAAAAACTTCAAAGTTGAAATATCATCTGCCCCACCAATCATGTGATTATTTCTCTATGAGTAACTCAAATATATCTGCAGTTCACTGTACTCATCATTCACAGCAACAGCCAAGATATAAATCGAAGTTCAGTGTTCAACTACAGACTAATAAAGCAACTGTGGTACATGCACAAATATCTTTTTCTGTTTCATCCTTAAAATAGCAAGAGACTTCTCCCATTAGCCACAACTTACAATGACCTGAAAGATGTATTCTAAATGAAGAAAATATTGTCTTCTGATCTTTGTAAACACACACACACACACACACAGAAACACACACACACACACACACACACACACACTCACAAACCAACATCAAACATTAATAGAGAAATTTTTAAAAAGTAAAGCAACGTGGAAATTGCTGGGGCATTTAGGTCACAATGTAGAAGATAGTAGATATACAGGATGAACCGGTATAGAGTTGTAATGTACAACATGAGGATACAGGGGACAACACTGGCCTTACATGGTTTCCCTTATTTGCAATATCTAGTATATGTCTGAGTCAAGCAGGAAAAGTCAGATAAGGTGATGTTAGGGAAATGAACCCTACGATATGTATTCAATTTTTTTTCTTTCATGCGATTGTTTCTAACACATTTATAAGACTAGTTATTTGTTGCTTTGTATGTCCCTCCCCCACAGTATAACCCCTGCTTTCACTGTATTTGATGTCGGTATAATTTGAGGAGGAGAAGGGGAAAAACAAATCGTTTAAATAGGGAAACAGGTGGACCCATTGCAACAATGAAATATACAAGTTGTTATGTCAAAAACAAACTTTACAATTTTGGTGGGGGGGGAAGGGGGGAGGTGTAGGTGGGGGTCGGGGGGAGGTTCAGAAGGGATAGGAAGGAGAAACAAAGGAGGAGGCTACAATCCTTGTTAAGAAATGTACTCATTGAGAGTTCCGGGAAGATGGCGGAGGAGAAGCTGGAATCTGAACAAGCTCTCACATAGAAAGCAGTTTTAGAGTTCCAGTGAACAGTCCTAAGCCAGAGAATCACACCAAGTGAGCCATCACAGGACAGAGAGTTAGACAAGAGAGGGGAAGCCAAGACAAGGAGACACATCTGAGCGCCTGCCAGCAGCCGCCGCGGCGGCGGCAGGGTCTCCACGGCGACCGCAGCCACGGCCATACCTGAGCACTCACACAGAGAGTCCGGGACGAAGGAGCCAGACACAGCGGGCGAGAGGATTCTACTCAACACCAGCAAGAACCGACAAGGAGCGGACAACGTCATCCTGCACTTTGCAGACCAGAGACGACCCAGGATCCAAGACTCGGCGTGAGTAGAAGCCCGACTTCCTTACTCCTTCTCAGGGAGCAGAGGAGGGAAGGCCACCCCTCCCCCCCAGCACCGGTGATCTCCATCTTGGATACCGACAAAGCTCGGAGGAGCTGCTAGCTCCAACTCAGGCCTTGGAATAAAACGAGTCATTTAACAGGTCACAAGAACTTAACGGCGAAGTGACCTGCCAGACTCAGCTCCATCCAGGGAAAAGTCACCCAGCTCAGGCACCAGCCATTGGAGTGGCTTTCCTCACTGGGTAACCAGAGCCAGAGGCTGCCCCTCCCTCTAGCAGCCTCCACAATCAATTGAAAAACAGAAACCCTGAGAATGGCTCCAGGGTGTGCTCTGTGAATTTTTCACAAAATAGCCCCAGGGAAAAGCTACTGTTTGTTGAAAGGCCTCAACTCTACCAGAACCTAGCCTCATCACCCCTCTTTTGTGATTCTCAAAGCAGATCACCCTCCCATTAAACTAACCTGGGAGGGGGATCTCAAAATCTTGGGTAAAGCAGAGCATTTCTCTGCCTGTTCGAACAAACTGACTTAAGAAACCAATCAAGCCACAGGACCTCAAGCTGACCAGAGACTCCAACAAGAGGCTGGTTACAGACAAAAGGGAGATACAGGATTCTTCCCAACCCTCCCAAAAAAATAAAAAAAAAAATCAAAGAACTTTTTTTTTTCTTCTTCTTTTCTTTTTTCTTTTCTTTTCTTTTCTTTTTTTTTTTTTGGTACTTTATATATATAAAAAATTTTTTTTCCTTTTCTAAAACTTTTATTAATCTTTAATTTTTGCCTTTTTTGAAAAATAATTGTTTTCCAGTAACTTTTTTTTCACTTTTATAATTTTTATTTTAGGAATACGTGAATGTACGTTTTCCTTTCTTTTCTTGTCTTCTCTCTCTTTTTCTTTCTTTCTTAATTATCTTTTTGTTTTTTGTCTAGCTCTACTGAACTTCTGATCTTTTTTTTCTCCCTTTCTTATCCTTTCCACCTTTTTCTTTCTTTTGTTCTTCTGTATGTGACTTAACTCTTGTCCTGCACATCCTCAGATAAACCCATAGTTAACTAGTAGACCCTATCCCCCATTGTGTACACACTTAATCCACAAATTTATTACTCAATCCGAAAACTCTGAGACTTAAATTCCTTAATAGCAGTACTACCTCTTTATACCTATATAATATTTTAAGCATTTTTTAAGTTTTTCACATCTCCTCTATCTCCCTCCTGTTTTCTCATTATATTCACATTCCTCTCTAAATAGATGGTCTTTCAATCTCCATAACTATATTAATTTTTACGTTTCTAATTTTTTTTTCTCTGGTCTCTTTTCATTTCCCTTTCCCTTTCTTCTTTTTCTCTCCCTCTCTACTTGCATCCGACCCAACCTATTTCCTGCATTGAGATTAGGACATAGTTAACTCTCCCTGTGCCCCCCCACACCAATCTATTCCTAATTTTTACCCACATCTCTCCCTAACCCTAAAAATTTCTGGTTTTCCAAATTCTTTTCTGCGGTTCGAAGCCCATTAACATATAGTTGTTTGATGTTGAATAGATGTATCTGCTGAACTAGATTGTATCTGTAGACTATTGACTGTATAAATGCAAACGTTGGTTGATGGTTGCCTTAAGATAGTGTTCTAGCACAAAACTGGTGCTATTTTCATCTCAAATGGGCAGAGTAAGCCGGAAAAACACAAGAAAAATGGCAAATCCGGGTATCTCAATTCCCAATCTTGATAATCAGGGGTCATATCAGATAATGAACAATCCAGAGGAGAGTTCCCAAATAGCTCTACAAACACTGGTGGCAAACATGATGAATGAGAAGTTTGACAACTTACAAAGGACTCTGTATGAGCGTAATAGGGAGAGAGAGGAGGCATCCCAGAAGTTTATACAGGAATATCATAAGCGTGAGGAAGCTACTCAAAAACTGATACAGGATTTGCGTGAACAACTTGAGAATACTCAAAGAGAAAGGGAGCAATGGCGTGAGCAGGCTGAGAACACTCAAAGAGAACTGCAGGAATCCCACGAACAGGAGGAAAGAGAACTGCAGGAATCCCACAAACGGGAGGAAGCTAATCAAAGAGTAATTCAGGAATTGAGAGACCAGGTAGAGAACACACAAAGATCACTAAAGGCATTCATGGAATCCATTAACAAAGAGCTGAAGGAAGTCAGGGAGACCACAAAGGGAATGCTGAATGGAACCCAACAGAAGGAATGGGAGTCCAAAGAAACCATAACCAATCAATTAAGTGATTTGAGAACAAACACTGAACACCAAATTAAGGAAGTAAAGAAATTCATACAAGACCTAAAACAGAGCTTCAACAAAGAACTTGAAGCCATCAAAGCTGACCAATTAGAAGGAAAAGAGATAAAAAACAAAGTAGAGAGTCTTGACAGCAGGTTAGACCATGCAGAAGATCGAATCTCAGGGATTGAAGACAGCCTAGATGTTATAGAGAAAGAACATACAACCATCCAAGAAAAGTCCAAGAAGTATGATAGATCTATCCAACACCTGGAAGACACCATCAGAAGGCCTAATCTAAGGATAATGGGTGTAGAGGAGCACCTGGAAACAGAAGTTAATGGTCTAGGAAATTTGTTTAACAGGATCCTAGCAGAGAACTTCCCAAACATACAAAAAGATAGGCCTATTCAGATACAAGAAGCTTTTAGAACCCCAAATAGACCAGACCAGAATAGGACATCCCATCGTCACATTATAATCCACACAGGATCAACTCAGACCAAGGAAAAGATCCTTAAAGCTGTCAAGGAGAAAAGGTTAATCACCTATAAAGGGAAACCAATTAGAATCACCTCAGATTTCTCAGCAGAGACAATCAAAGCAAGAAGAGCCTGGAATGATGTATGCCATGCCCTAAAAACAAACAACTATCAACCAAGAATATTGTATCCAGCTAAACTCTCCTTCATAACTGAAGGCCAAATAAAAACCTTCCATAGCAAAGAAAAATTGAAACAATACATCACCACCAAACCAGCCCTACAAAAGATTCTTAAAGATGTCCTACACATAGAAAACAAACAAGACCGCAACGAAGGCCAAGAAACTGCACCCAAACTGAGAATCCAAGAACCATAGGAAGAACCCAGTTTTCGCAGCCCCCAAGAAGGTGGATAACATGGCAGGAACTCCCAAATACCTCTCAGTCCTATCTCTTAACGTTAACGGACTGAACTCTCCAATTAAGCGACATAGACTGTCTAGTTGGATTAAAAAACAAGACGATTCTATCTGCTGCCTGCAGGAGTCACATCTTGCCCGTAAAAACAAACACATTTTCAATGTTAAAGGCTGGAACAAAATCTAGCAAACAAACGGCCCCCATAAACAGGCGGGAGTTGCAATCTTAATATCAGATAAAATAGACTTCAAATTAAAATTCGTGAGAAGAGATAAAGAAGGTCGCTACATACTAATTAAAGGATCTCTCCTTCAGGAGGATATTACAATTCTAAATATCTATTCGCCAAACAATGGAGCACCCAAATTTATCAAAGAAACACTATTTTCCCTCAAATCCTATATAGATCCAAAGACATTAATTGTTGGGGATTTTAACACACCACTCTCCCCACTAGATAGATCAACTCGGCAAAAACTCAACAGAGAAACTGCAGATCTAAACAGCTGCATAGATCAACTAGACTTAACAGACATCTACCGAACATTTCACCCAGCAGCATCAGAATACACGTTTTTCTCAGCAGCACATGGAACGTTTTCTAAAATAGACCACATTTTAGGCCACAAAGCAAACTTGTCTAAATTCAGAAACATTGAAGTTATATCTTGCATTCTCTCTGACCACAAGGGAATAAAATTAGAACTCAACACCAAAAGCCACCAAAGAAAGTCCGGTATCACATGGAGGCTGAACAACACACTGTTGAATCAAGAGTGGGTCATGGAAGAGATTAGAAAGGAAATTCAAATGTTCATGCTATTTAACAAAAATGAACACAAAAATTACCAGCTCCTCTGGGACACAGCAAAGGCAATACTCAGAGGCAAGTTTATAGCTCTGAGCTCCTATATCAACAAATTGGAGAAATCTGAAACTAGCAATTTAATGACACACCTAAACCTCCTTGAAAAAGAGCAGCAAGATAAACTCCAATTCAATAGACGTAAAGAAATAATCAAAATTAAATCAGAATTAAATGAATTAGAATCCAAAAAAACTATAGAAAGAATCAACAAAAAAAAAGAGTTGGTTCTTCTAAAAACTTAACAAAATTGACAGACCCTTAGCAAATCTTATCAGAAAAAGAAGAGAACACACCCAAATTAATAAACTCAGAGATGAGAATGGAAACATCACCACGGAAACAAGCAAGATTCAGAACATTATAAGGGAATACTTCTCAAAACTTTATGCTAATAAGTTTGAGAACTTGACAGAAATGGACCTCTTCCTAGCCAATATTGACATGCCAAAACTAAACCAAGATGAGTTAAACCAGCTTAACAGGCCCATATCAAGCATTGAAATAGAAACAGCAATAAGAGACCTCCCAGCTAAGAAAAGTCCAGGACCAGATGGTTTTACAGCGGAATTTTACAAGGCCTTCAAAGCAGAGCTCACACCAATACTCCTCCAACTCTTCAATGAAATTGAAAGAGAAAGCTCACTACCGAACACATTCTATGAAGTCATCATAACCCTCATCCCAAAACCAGGCAGGGACTCATCAAAGAAAGAGAACTATAGACCCATTTCTTTGATGAACATTGATGCAAAACTTCTCAACAAAATTTTGGCCAATCGACTTCAACAATTCATCCAAAAAATCATACACCACGATCAAACAGGATTCATTTCAGGGATGCAAAGCTGGTTCAATATACGCAAATCAATTAATATGATTCATCACATCAACAGGAGCAAGAATAAGAACCACATGGTTATCTCAATAGATGCAGAAAAAGCATTTGACAAGATCCAACACCCCTTTATGATGAAGGTTTTGGAAAAATTAGGAATCCATGGAGCATTCCTCAATACAATAAAGGCCGTATACGACAAACCTACAGCCAGCATTATACTCAATGGTGAAAAACTAAAGCCATTTCCTCTTAACTCAGGATCAAGACAAGGATGCCCACTCTCTCCACTTCTCTTCAATCTAGTATTAGTATGCCTAGCTACAGCAATAAGACAAGATGCAGACATAAAGGGGATCCAAATAGGGAAAGAAGAAATAAAACTCTCCCTCTTTGCAGATGACATGATCTTGTATTTAAAGAATCCCATAGACTCCACTCCCAAATTACTCAAGCTGATTCAAAACTTTGGCAAAGTACCTGGTTATAAAATTAACCCCCCAAAATCAATGGCTTTTCTGTATGCCAACAATGAGAAAAGTGTGGTTGAAATTAGGAAAGCAACTCCATTTGTAATAGCCCCACAAAAAATAAAATACCTAGGAATTAACTTAACTAAAGAAGTGAAGGACCTATATGATGAAAACTTTAAAATCTTGAAAAAGGAAATCAACACAGAACTTAAAAAATGGCAAAACCTCCCATGCTCCTGGATTGGAAAGATTAACATCGTGAAAATGGCAATACTTCCCAAGGCTATCTACAAATTCAACGCAATACCTAGCCAAATTCCAACCTCATTCTTCAAGGAAATAGAAGAGGCAATCCAAAAATTCATATGGAACAATAAAAGACCCCGAATAGCAAAAACGCTCCTCAACGGAAAGAACACTGCTGGAGGAATATTAATACCAAACTTCAAACTCTACTATAAAGCCATAGTAATCAAAACAGCTTGGTATTGGCATAAGAACAGACCTCAGGACCAATGGAATAGAATTGAAAACCCAGAAATGAACCTACAGACCTACAGCCATCTAAACTTCGATAAGGGAGCTAAAACAATAGAATGGAAGAAAGACAACCTCTTCAGTAAATGGTGCTGGCAAAATTGGTTAACTACATGTAGAAAACTTAAGCTAGATCCGTATGTATCACCCTGCACCAGAAACAACTCCAAATGGATCAAAGACCTTGAACTCAAACCGGACACTCTGAAAACATTACAGGATGGAATAGGAGAAACCCTAGGTCTCCTTGGCTCAGGCCGAAATTTTCTGAATAGAGACCCGGAAACACAACAAATCAAAGAAAGGTTGGACAAATGGGATTGCATAAGGTTGCAGAGCTTCTGCAGGGCAAATGACATAGCTAGCAAGATCAATAGAAAGCCCACGGATTGGGAGAAGATCTTTACTAGCCATACAATGGACAAGGGTCTCATATCTAAAATATACTTGGAACTCAAAAAATTAAACCCCCCAACAACAAATCCTCAAAGAAACAACTGCCCAATAAATAAGTGGGAGAAAGTCTTAAAGAGAATCTTCTCTGAAGAAGAAAGAAGGATGGCCAATAGACACATGAAGAAATGTTCAACATCCCTAGCCATAAAAGAAATGCAAATCAAAACAACATTGAGATATCACCTCACTCCAGTTAGAATGGCAAAAATCAAGAACTCTAACAACAACAGATGCTGGAGGGGATGTGGACAGAAAGGAACCTTACTTCATTGTTGGTGGGAATGTAAACTTGTTCAACCACTTTGGAAAGCAGTATGGAGGTTCCTCAAAAGACTTCACATAGAGCTCCCCTATGACCCAGCAATCCCACTTTTGGGCATTTACCCTAATGTTTACAAACAAGACCACACTAAAGCTACCAGCACAACTATGTTTATTGCAGCATTATTTACCATAGCTAAGATATGGAACCAACACAGATGCCCCTCATTAGATGAATGGATCATGAAAATGTGGTTTATATACACAATGGAATTCTATGCCTCCATCAGAAAGAATGACATTGCCCCATTTGTTAGGAAATGGAAAAACTTGGAAAAAATTATATTAAGTGAAGTAAGCCAGGCCCAAGGAAACGTAGGTCCCATGATTTCCCTTATTTGTAATATCTAGTATATGTATGAGTCAAGCGGAAAAGGTCAGATAATGTGATGTCAGGAAAATGAACCCTTAGATGTGTATTTTAATGTTTTTTTTCTTTCATGCATGTGTTTCTAACACATTTATAAGATTATTTCTTTGTTGCTTTGTATGTCCCTCCCCCACAGTATAACCCCTGCTTTCACCATATTTGATGTCAGTATAACTTGTGGAGGAGATGGGGCAAAACCAGTTGTTTAATGATACAGGTGGACCTGTTGCAACAATGAGAAGTACAAGTTGTCATGTCCAAAAAGAGCTTTACAACGTTGGTGGGGGGGGGAGGGAGGAGAAGGATTGGGATTAGGGGTGGAGGGGGGAAGCTGGGAAAGGATGTGAAGGGTAAACAAAGGAGGAGGCTGCAATGCTTGGTAAGAAATGTACGCATTATCCTGCCCATGTAACTGTAACTCCTCTGTACAGTATGTTCACAAATAAAATTAAATTAAATTAAAAAAAAATCTTGAGCTGTGCAACAACTTCAGAGACTTATTAACAGGAATGCCTGTCTTTGTGATGACTTCTCTTCCTCCTTAAGGCTGGATTGAGGAACAGGTTAGATGAATCAAAATAATGCTACAATGAAACGCAGATGCCCCTCAGTGAATGAATGGATCAAGAAAATTTGGCATACATACACAATGGATTTCGACTCATCCATCAGAAAGAAGGATATTGTACCATTTGTATGGAAATAGAAAGACTTGGGAAAAACTATTAACCAAAACAAGACAGACCCCAAGAAACACAGACCCTAAGAATCCCTCATTTGTAGTAACTAAAATGTGTCTATAAATCTACAAGTATACACACTGAATGATTTTTTAAATACATTTGGACGTAATAAATTATGCAGGTCTCTAAACAGTCACACAGTGAGGCCAAAAGAGGACATGCATAGGAGCAGATAACAAAGGCTCAATAGCTATGTGCATATGATCATATAAAATAATATCTTACGAAATAAACTCTAAAAAAAAGGAAAAAAAAAAAAGAAATGTACTCATTATCTTGTCCATGTAATTGTAACCCCTCTGTACAATATTTTCACAAAAAAAAAAATAGAATGAAGCTAAGTAAGTAGGAGTTGTTCTTCTGAGTAGGGGTTGCTCTTTTTGTTGTGCTTCCTTCAGTAATGGATAAGATGAACATAATTGTTTAAATATACCTTCCTGTTTGCAGAAATAATAACAAACACTATACCAATAATGTTGCATGCTCAATATAGAACAAAATGTCAAATTAAAATACATGATATTATCCTTGGTGTAAACTAATTATTGCAAATAATGGAAACCATGGGACCTATGTTTCTTTGTCCAGTTTACTTCACTTAATATGATTTTTTCCAAGATCTTCCATTTCCTTAAAAATGAAATGGTACCTTTTTTTCTGATGAAAACATAGTATTGCATGTACGTATATCTCTCTGTTGTGTGTGTGTGTGTGTGTGTGTGTGTGTGTGTGTGTGTATGTGTGTGTGTGTTTCACTTTCTTGATCCATTCATTTACTGAGGGGCATCGGGGTTTATTCCATATCTTAACTAGGGTAAATACTACTGTGATAAAACATAATTGGGCTGGTAGCTTTAGTGTGGCCTTGTTTGTGGTCACTAGGGTAAATGCCCAGAAGTGGGATTACTGGGTAATAGGGGAACATTATTGTGTACATCAAGGATAATATTAATAGTTGAGCAGAATAGCTCAATAGCTATGTACATATGACTCTATAAGGTGATTCAAAGTTAAATCAACACTTGTTGTTTTAACTTTTTGTTGTTCTTAATATACTACGTGATTTGTTTTTATCCTTTTGTGTTTTCCACACCTATAGTTCATTGCCTGAAGACACTGTATTTTAATCTGAAGCCCGGGCATTGTAAATATGTTGTTCTGAACTTGGAAATGGAAAGAGAAAAAACAAAATGGTGAGACAAAGGACAAAGGAGTAACCTATGCAACTGTGATACTCACAAGACAATATGTTGGAAATAATCTTGGGGGGGCGTTGGGAGAGAAGAGGGAAAAATTGGAGAAGGGGTAACAAGTTAGAAAAGAAATGAATTCCTTACCTTACTTGTGTAAGTATAACCCATCTGTACTTTTCCTTAACAATAGAATTTAAATAAAAAATAAAATCTAAGAGAGCAGCAATACAAGAGATAGCAGAGGGGGGAAATACTGTAGTATAGTGCAGTAAAACAGCTGTTGAGACCAGAAATTTTACTTTTACATAGGAAGTAATAAACTAGCACACAGATTTTCAGCCTCATGTCAGTCATTAAAAAGGGGAAACAAAATGCACAATCAGCAAACCAATAGATATAAAATAGAAAACTAAGCAAGTTGAACGGATGACTTGGACCAAGAATAACAAATGACACAATTAGGTAACAAATAACAAGCTGGTAAGTTTAAAAAATATTACCCATAATTCTATTAAATGTTGTGTACATCACAATTTGTTAGCACTATAATTCAAATCACAGTTAAATAATACATCATTATTATAATGTTATTTATTTTTGATTTCTTAATATTGAATATTTAATATAAAATTTTAATTTTAGCAGCTATAGAAAAGAAGAAAGTGAAATTAATTTTAATGATATATTTCATGAATTGTAAAATTGAGAAACAGTAGAATTTAAAGAAATAATTTATCATTATTGTTTTATTTCTGTGCATTAATGTAATAATTCAAAGTGTATTCTACACTTAACACTCATCTTAACATCAAATAATAAATTATTTCACATGACTTGGTTTTAGGTGGAAGGATTTAGCACTGTGGTAAAATTCATACCACACAATACACGAGGGAATGTCCCCTCTCATCCAGTTTAAGTTGTGGAAATTTGATTTCTACATGAATGTTAAATTCATGTCTAGGTGACATATATACAAGTATATAGAATTATATGCATGAGGAGTACTTCAGATGATACTTAAAAGTCATATTCATTAATTAAATTTTATTATTTTGTACCAAATAAATATTTATAGAGAGACTGAATTTCTGAGTAGATGATGGTGTATGTGGGCCAGATTATGCACATTGAGGCTTATTTTATATTCCTGATATTGTTTCTACAGTTAGATTTAATTTTCCATAACTGGGTTAAGTTATTATATTGGATATATGAAAGTAATTTTTTGTCATTAATCCTTTGCCAGTTGTCTAATACTAATATAATTTATCCATGTGTTAGAAGTAATGGAAATAACAACAGATATAAGCAAGATACCTCAGACTGCTGAGGTAGAAAAGAATTTTCACCTTTATTTTGATAGCTGGTCCTCTTTTACACTACAGAATATTCTTGGGAAAATGTGCTCCATGCTGGCCACAACTGCAGAATATTATGGTTTGATCTATCAAAAGAGAAGGAAGGATGGGGAACCTCCCTTCCAAAAGTCTGCTCCCAGAGATGTGATCTGCTTTATGGTGGTTACTTGAAAATGAACATTTTTCACAGTCAACCTTGAAAAGCCATCTTGATAGACCATTTCTGTAAGTGGATTACTACAGACTTGTTCATGGCTTTGTAAAGATGCCAGATTTCCTCATTTTGAGACAATTTAACAGGAATTTAGTTACCTGTTTTTGTATCTTTCAGGGAAAAACCAAATGACCCTAAGCCAGGGAATCACTGGGGCCCAGAAAAGCTACTACCTTGAATAGTAATCCTAGACCTCTAAAACAAAACACACACGCGCGCGCACGCACACACACACACACACACACACACACACACACACACAAATCAAACAATCAAACAAACAAAAAAATCCAGTTAGTACAGCCAGTCAGGGCTGCTATGACAGCCTACTTGAAGTCAGGCAAAAAAAGAGAAGCTGAGAGTTATTTAGCTGATAACCAATATATTTTTTATGAGGTAGACTGAAATGAGACCCCAGAGAGAGGGTCAGGAAGACTGATCAGAGAGACTAAAATTGGCCACACAAATGTTGGAAAATAAAATTCTTTGCAGAACAAATAAATCATAGTAAGCCTGCACATATAAGAACAAGACAGTAAACCAAATTCCAGAAATGCACATTTTCTTAGAGGTCAGCTTAATGAATTAGCAATGGAAATATTTGAATTCTTAAATATTTGACCACATGTGGAAGAAGGCTGAAGAGAAAGAAAATGGCATCATTCTGTTAGGAGGTCCAACATCACATTAGGAAATAATCAAGCACAGATTTGTAATAAAAAGAGTTAATAATTATTCCAAATGAGGGCTTCATTTGTTTTGATCTAACAGTTCTTGATTTAGGTGCTAGCAATTACCATACAATTGATCCAGTCCCACAGCTGAGTTAATACTGACCACATTATTCCCACATGAAGGAACAGAGAAAATTTACAAATGTCTGATGAAATGAGTAGAGAGTGAAATGTTCTAATAATTATATCTGAGGTTTAGAAACAGGTGATGAGGTGGATTTTCTTTTCTAAAATTCCCTCATTTTTAGCCTGGTGCCAGTGGCTCACAGCTGTAATCCTACCTACTCAGGAAGCTAAGGTCTGAGGACGGCTTTTCAAAGCCAACCTGGGCAGGAATGTTCCTGAGACTCTTATCTCTACTTAATCACCAGAAAACCAGAAGTGGCACTGTGGCTCAAGAGGTGGAGCACTCACCTTGACTTGAAGAGCTTAGGGACAGTGTCCAAGCACATACTTCAAGCCCCTCAACCAACAACAAAAATCTCCCTTTTCTTGTATCTTTTCCTAACATTCAACAAAGAAGCCATTTTATCAAGCACTACATTTAAGTCCTATTCTAGCTACTGCAAATAGAATGATTTGGTATCCTATGACAAATGGTTCATATTTGTGGAAACAATTACCAGCAGTGGTAACTTTTTTTCCAGTCCTTGAACTCTGGGCCTGGGCCCTGAACATGGTTATACTGGCAGCTTTCATTTGAGCTTGTTTGTTATTTATTGGATTACTGCCAATGAGGGTAATTACTGGGTGTAAAGGAAGATATATGTTTACTCTTTTCAGGAAACTCCGTACTGCATTCCACAGTGGTTGAACAAGTTTAGTTTCCCACCAACAGTGTAATAGAGTTCCCAATTGGTTACATCCATGCCAGCATTTTCTATTGCTAGTTTTCTTGATAATGGGCATTCTAATTGGGATGAGGTAGAATCTGTCTTGTTTGCTTGTAGATTTGTGGGCACGTTCTAGATACCATGAATGAATCCATGAAATCTGTATTGCTCGGAGTCTGCATTCCTTTCTCTTTTCTCTTAGTATAATTTTCCCAAGCCTTTCATTTTCCTTAATATTGGTGAAAAGTCATCCTTTCTGATGGGTGAATAGAATTCCAGTGTGTGTGTGTGTGTGTGTGTGTGTGTGTGTGTGTGTGTGTGTGTGTGTGTAAGATGATTATAGGCCCATGAGTTCATTTCTATGTGTTATGTTTCATGTGTACTTTTGTAATTCCATATTAAATTTGGATTGCTTTCTTTACTGCATTGAAGAATATTTTTAGGATTTTGATGTGTATCGCATGGTCAATTGTTTGGGGCAATATTGCAGTTTTTGACACTTTAATTCTTCCACCCAAGAACATTGAAAGATTTTCCATATCCTTGAATCTCCTTCAATTTCCCTTTTTAGATTTTAATGTTTTCACAGTAGAGTTCCTTCACATTTTTAGTTAAATTAATTAACTCCTAGTTTTGCTGTTGTTATTTTTTTGTTTAGATTAGATTAGATTTTGAGGGTAATACATATGAGGTTGTATTTTGGATTTCAGGTTGGTTCTTCCGATTGTTGGTAACACAGAAAAACTACCGATTCTTGGTGGGTTTTATACCGTGCTACATAGCTGAAGGTTAGCATCACCTTTCCTAACTTCAGGGAGGAAGCTATAAGGACTTTTAATACAGGATCATTTCATCTGTAAAAAGGGATAGTTTTACTTCTTCCCTATTTGTATCCCCTTTTTTTTTTCTCTTTCCAATTGCTCTTGCTAGAAAGTCCGCTACCATTTTGAAGAGTAGTAGAGAGTGGACATCCTTGTCTCATTCATGATTTTAATGTCTTAATGCTTCCACCGTTAGATAAATGCTAATTATCTCTATCATAACCATACTCTGTATTAGATTGAGGAGTGTTCCATGCATTCCTAGCTTCTCAGACTTTTTTAATCATAGAAGGGTATTGGAGGTTTTTAAAAGCTATTTCTATATCCATATAGGTGATCATGTGTTTCTCACCCCTGCTTCTGCTGACGGTTTGTGCTATGGTTATTGACAAGAATATTGAATCAAATTGTATCCTAGGATGAATCCTATTTGATCATACCATATGGCTTTTTTGTTAGTTACTGAAATTGGCTGGTGAGAATTTTATTAAGAAGTTCTGTAGTAATGCTTATCAAAGAGTTCTCTTTCTTTGGTGAGTCCCTATGTGATTTAGGGAAGTGTCTAATTCTATCTTCATAGAATGTGTTTGATAATTCCATTTCCCTTTCCATTCTATTGAAGAGTTAGACCTGCATATTGTAAGTTCTTTGCAGGCCTTAATTTCATGGTAAATTCATTGAGTCCTAGCCTTTTCTGGAATGGGAAGTGGTTTATTGACATTTAATTTTCATTAATTCTTATGTTTTACTTCTTGCTTCAGATTCAGTATAGGAAAGCATCAATTTCTTCAGGATTCTCCAAATTATTGGCATAAGGTTTTCAAAGTACTCTCTTATAACATTCTCAATTTTGCTTATATCTGTTGTGTTGTCTCATTTTTGTCTCTAATTTTCTCTATTTGAGTTAGTCCTCTTATTTTTTTATTATGAAAGTCATATACAGAGGGGTCGTTACAGTTACATAAGTAATGAGTACATTTTTTTAAGTGTTAACCCTTCCCCATTTTTTCCTGCTTCCCCCAACCCTGACATCCCACTCCCCCAAAGTTGTAAAGTTCATGTCTAACATAGTGTTAGAATCAGGTTAACATGTATAAGACAAAGGGTACAGAAATAAAAAACAGTGAGTACAAGGAATTACCCAAAAGGTAAAAACTAAATAGAAATAACCAAAAACAGCTCACTATACAATCATCTTGTATCCATTTCTTGAAGCTCATTTCGATAAGCATCATTTTATATGGTAATATGCATATTGCTTTTGAGCTATTGTGACTATTGTAGACATATTCTAGTGTTTCCAAAGGATTGAAATCGGTGGCCTATGATTCTTTGGGTCTTGCTTGTTTGACTTATTATATTTTCGAAGTGATTCTATTTCCTTACAAATGGGGCAATGCCATTCATTCTGATGGAAGCATAGAGTTTTGTTGTGAACGTATATGACATTTTCTTGATCCCTCATTGCTGGCTCATAGGGGAGCTTAATTGAGGAACTTCCATACATCTTTACAGAGTATTTGAACAAGTTTACATTTCCACCAATACTGTAGTAATGTTCCTTTTTGGCCACATCCCCACCAGCCCAGCATCTGTTATTTTTAGTTCTCTTCATAATGGTAACTCTAACTGGGGTGAGGTGGAAACCCAATGTTGCTTTGATTCGCACTTCTTTTATGGCCAGAAATGTTGCATATTTCTTCATGCGTCTATTGGTCATGCATATTTCTTCTTCAGAGAAGTCTCTCTTTACATCTTTAGCCCACTTATTAAGAGAGTTGTTATTTCTTTGAGCATTTGTTTTTATTTGGGGGGGAGTTAACTTTTGGGGCTCTAAATATATTTGAGATATGAGGCCATAGTGTGTTGCAGAGCAGGTAAAGATCTCCCAATCTGCTGGATTTTTTATTTACTTATCTATATAAGTTCTCTTCTTAGTCAGATTTGGTATGGTTGTGTCAAGTCTGTTAATTTATTTAAAAAACCAACTCTTTTTTAAAATTCTTTCTGTGTTTTATTTTGTCTTTATTTATTTATTTCTGATTTTTTAAAACTTGTTTCTGTCTACTGCTTTGGGTTAGGGCTTGCTCCTGTTTTCAAGGAGTTTGAGGTACATAATTAAAATATTTGTTTGAGATTTCCCCAATTGCTTGATGTAGGCACTCAGAGCTATAAATTTTCCTCTAAGTACTGCATTTCCTGTGTCCCAGAGAAGCTAGTATTTTGTGTGATCATTTTTGTTAAATTCCAGAAACTTTCAGTTGTTTTCTAATCCCTTCAGTATCCCACTGGTCATTCAGCATCGTGTTATTCAGTCTTCATGGGTTTGAAAATGTTTTTTTTTTTTTTTTTTTTTTGCTTTAGCTGTTTAATTCTAAGTTTATTGTGTTACATTCTGACAAGATATGGGAATTCAATTAATTTTTCTTTCAATTTGGACAGAATTCTGAGTGACATAGGATATGTTCTATTTTGGAGAATCTTCCATGAGCTGCTGTGAAGAATGTATATTCTGACGATGAATGTATATTCCGTAGATGTCTGTTTGGGCTAGGTGGTCAATGTAGTTATTTAGGTCTGAAGTTTCTTGGTTGAGTTTCTCCTGGACAGGTCATTCATGGATGACAATGATGTGTTTAGATGTGTTTTCAGGTTAAGTAGTATTTGGTTGATGATGTGGAATGCTCCAGGATTCAGGGTATTGATATTTAGACTTGTTATATCCTCCTAATTGAGCATTGTCTTTATCAATATGTAATGTCTCTTTGTACTAATTTTAATTTAATTCTATTTTATCTTATGTTAGTAATTCTACTGCAGCCTGTTTATGGTGTCCATTTGCTTGAAAATATATCTTCCAGCCTTTCAGTTTGAGTATGTGTTTGTTTTTGTCAATAAAATATGTCTCTTGTAGATGCTAGATGGATGCGACTTGTTTTTTGATACTACTATTTAATCTATGTCTTCTATTTGGAAATTTAAGTCCATTGATGTACAGAGTTAAGACTGAGAATTTCCTGATAGTCTTGCTATGTTGTACATCTGCTGTTAGGAGCTGTGCCTCATCTACTTTTAATATATTTACTTTGTTCTTTGATAAGGAGCATTTTACATAATCAGTTCCTGTTCTTCTTGATCTTCTCTATGTAGGATATATTTGATTAACTTCTATCCTGCTGATTTGGTGGAGATACATTGTTTTAAGTTGCTTTGTAATGAAATATTTTTATATTTCCTTTAAATGTTAAGGAGTTTGGCTTGGGACCGTATTAATGATTGGTAGTTATTTACATTTAATGTTTGTCGTATATCATGCCAGGGTCTCCTTTTTGCCATATCAGCTAAAAATCTGCATTTAATCTGACTGTATATTCTTTATAAATAATCAGTCTTTTCTCTGTAGCAGCTTTAAAAATTCTTTCCTTGATCCTTAATGATCCTCTAATGGATTTTGATGTAGTGGTTGATTGTTCAGTTCTAGAATTCTCTGTTTGGTGTTTTAAAGGTTTCTCTTTTCTGAATGAGCTTATCTCTTTGGATATTTGGCATGTTCTCTGCTATATTTCTGTAATATGTTTCCCATCCATTTAGTTTCCTGCTCTTCTCCTTCTTGATACCTATCTCCCCGAAATTTGATTTCTAAATCAGTCTTGTACTTCTGTAAATATCATATCTTATTTCTTGTATTTGTTCTAAATGATAATTTCCTCTTTCCTGTTAAACCTATTCTGTCTTTGACCCTGAGATTATCTTATATGTCATTTATTTGCTGTGGAGACTTTCTATTTTGTTTTCAATTTCCCTGTCTTCTAATTGGTCCTTTTTTAGGGCTTCTATCTCTTTATTAAAGATTTGCTTTAGGTATTGTATGGAATTTCTGTACATTTTTTATTTGGTTGAGTGGGTTGCAAAGGTTGTTTTCTTAGCTTTGCCTTCTCTCATATCTTTTAACTAGTCATCCATTTTTTCCTTGGACTCCCTTTACTTCTCAGAATTTATTTATCTTTGTTTCTTATCTCCACGAATTATTTTGCTAATCTTTGTTTGGTCTCATCTTGTTCACAAATTTCCTTGTAAAGGTTTTCTCTCTTTTCATTAATCACATTTTCAGCAGCATTTGTAATGTATTTTGATATATCTTCTAGGTCCTTGATTGTCTGTTCTAATGCCTGGTTATTTACTGTGTGAATTGAAGTACCTTGACATAATTTTTCTTGTATTTTTTTCTGATTGGTTGTGTCCATTTGGAGGTTTTCTCTTGGGGAAACTATGATGTTAATTATAGACTCTCTATGTTTTTGGTTGATTTGCCAGGTGTTGGTTTGGTTTTCTGTTTTGATTTGTTTTTCTGGAAATAGGTTTTTTCTATACAATTAAGTGCAGAAGTATAAATCAGTTATGGTGAGACGTTGTGATGTTAATACTTATGGTTCCAGTGACAGTTCGGACTGTCCAATGGTATGTTGAATAGCTCTGTGTATGGATGTGGCTTTCTCTGATTCACACTTCTGTTTCTACTTTTTTCCACGTGGCCCTTTTATTTCTACATTGCAGATGAGCTTTTGAATATGTTGGTCAATACAGTCACAGTAGTCACCTGCCTGGCTGGCCAGGTTTTCATAGATTTCTGTTTTCTAGTGAAGATAGTATAAAATCATCTTATGAATTTTATGTCTATAATTATATCTATAATTACAGCTGTATATCTATAATTATAGTTGTCTTGGTGTGACCCTCTAGAAGTGGAGTACCGGCCAGGACTCTGTTTCATTAGAGAGAGCTAGGGAAATTTTCTGTTGTTATTTTGCCATTGTTTTTCCTCTTCCTCAGATTTATTTTATATATTGTTGATTTTTTCACATAATTTAGGATTTGTGATGGTTGTATCAGGTTATTTTTGTTTTTCTGCTTGTGTTATTTTCAAGTAGTTATTTCAGGCTTCTATGAAGAGACAGAAATATTTGTTATTACATTGAGAGAAATCGAGAAGACATTTTAACCTATTTGCTACAAGTAAATTAATATTAAGCAAAGCTAATGAAAATAATCACTTCTTACTCTACAGAGGACGAGTATAGTACTCACGAATATCTTGGAGGAAAAGACTTTAGACTCATTACAATTGATGCCTTACATTGAAATTACTGGCTAAACATTCTTCTTCAGAAAGTCAAAAGCTCCATTTCTTTCATTTTAATATTATAAAATCATAATACCTGCATGTTGAATTGTTTTCCTCTGCTATTTTCAATTCCATTCTTCATCCATTACACATCTTTGAATGACCAATTCCTTCAAATACCTATATTTCTTATATTGTGTTATAAATCTCAGTAATATTAATACGAATTTATCTCTGAACCTCATCTTGAGCTACATTTATATGTAATTTATGCAGTCTCAAGCAAGAAACCTATTTTACTCTATTTTATGTTTTAATCAATAAATGCATTCTCTTTAGAAATATGTTCTCATCTTTTATATTGCTCCAGTAAACATCATATGTCTAGTATTTTAATGAAATATAAGGTTTGGAACTGGAAACCACCCCCCCCATTATCACTTTAACGTAAACCCCTGGAGACTATTTTACATATAAATACATCAAAGTGCAATGCACATGTTTATATATAAATAATATACTGGTTAAGACAATTAGACACAAGGACTACCACATCAATTCTCAATTGACTTAAAGGCACCAAATCATTGTGTTCATGAATATCACTATTATTAGAAAATGACTAGTCAATACAAAGTTTATATTATATTTGAAGTTTACAAAATGAAAATTACACCCAGATTTGCTGTCAATATCCTGTTTCCAGGAATACATTTTTTCCGCAAACAGGGAAATAAAAATAAGGGTTTGACACAGAATGTAAGATGTAGAAGTAGACTGTCTTTCCTTAAGATGATAAGTACCTGCAAATCATGTGATATATTCAAAGATACTATAAAATTCATAAGAGGATGTATGATCAGAAATGATAGGTAAGAAAAGTAACTAGAAAACTGTGTATGGAAATTGAGCTTTCAATATAAGATGGCAAGTTTTCAATATATGGGCCTATAGAAGGTGATTCTGTATTTCTAACTCACATACAATATTCTGCATTTTTCCACATACTCCCGTTCTCTTACCTCAGTTCCTGATCAGTATTCTTCTATTTCATGATGTCAATTCCCATTAAAATAACAAGGTGGATGTTTTTTTGGTCTCTAGATCCAATATATTTTAGTATTTTGGAATAGTATGAGTTCATGGAGTTTGACTTGAATGTCAAGATTGTAGATATTGTATTCAGGTTACTGTTAATTGGCCTGAAGCATACAAAGACACACAGTATACTAAAAAGAAGGGACTTGATCTCAGGGAAACATACAAGTCCAGGTAAGATCCTGAAGCAAAGAAAAATCAATGGAGCAAACACCAATCAACTATAAGTACAAAGGAATGGAACTGATCTCTAATGTTTCTGGGTGGCAGCTGTGTGTGTTTGCATGTGTGTGTGTGTTTGTGTGTGTGTGTGTGTAGAGAGAGAGAGTTAGAGAGAGAGAAAGAATTTTAGTGTGGCTTCCATATTTATAGTCCATAGAGCAATACTTATTAGGGAGGAGGTGCTCATATCAGAGCTCTGATACCATTGTCTTCATTTTTTTACTACGAAAAACACTTGCTTAATCTCTAATTAAATAGGGAAAATAAACTAACATCTAACGTGATTGTTTTGACAATTTATTAGTATATTGAAGGCGAAAGGGAGCAATTGGAGATCAGTTTAAAGTTTCTCCTCTCAGTTGAATATTACACAGCAATAGATGTGATTTCAGGAGTCTCTTGCAATGTACTGACAGCTGAATTATTAATATGCTTAATAATATGAAACATATGATGGAGAAATAGATCAGCCAGCAAGCACAAATTACTAGTGATAAGACCGAACTTTTGAGCAGGTTGCCACATCTTTTAGGAATGTAATTCGTTCATATGAACTTCAAATTTTGTGGCTTTCCCTGTGTGATTAAATGGTAGGAAAGTACTGTAGGAAAATACTCTACTGTTCAGCCAAGTAGAAAATGCTCATGATCCCATCCTCATGTTACAAATTTCCATTCCATACCGACTCTATTTTAGAGTGCTTTCATTTAATATACTGCAGCACCTCATCCTTCCCTGTGGGAGACAGGAAAAAAGATAATTTTGTTTGAATATTAAATTACATAAATTAGTGGGTACAGGCATGATTTATAAAATTATAGAAGTTTGTAATAAATGTAAGTAGGGAACATGTCACAAACAAAAAATATAATTAAAATCACATGACAAGACTAGAAGTCATAGCATTTTGTGCAAGGAAACATACATTAGATTAGTTGCAGAATGTCTAATTTGAGATAAATTATATATTAAAGCATAATTCCCTTTACGTAAGGATTGAAACATTTTATTGAAAAATATATTTCTTAGAGATATTTTTGCTTCATAATTTTAGGGATACAGGTGAAACCATTGCAACAATGAGATGGACAAGTCAGTATGTCGAAAAACGAACTTTACAACTTTGGCCTGGGGGGGGTGGAGATGGGAAGGTATGGGAAGGGAAAACAAAAGAGGAGGCAACAATGCTTGATAAGAAATGTACTCATTACCTTGCCCTTGTAATTGTAACCCCTCTGTACGGTATTTTCACAATAAAAAAAAAAGAAAATAATTTTAAGAAAAACATAATCCCAAAGTAATAATTTTCGTATTATTTTCCTATTTCCATGTGATTTACCTCCAAATTAGAAATCCAGATATATGATTTAATTTAGTTTAACCGAAACTATTATTGAGTATAAGGTTCTTATACTCTCTACATTCGTCACACTAAGATCATCAAATATGGTGATTTTGAAATGATTAGTCTCTTTGTGAACTATGTTAACATTATTTACAATGTGAGTGAAATGTTTAAAAATAGTATTTATTTTAGTTTAATTACTCTGAAGAGACAAGAACTGATATAATAAAAGGCTAAAAATGATTAGTTTTTAAATTGAGAATTTAAGAAATGTTTTTGACCACACTGGTTCCTGGAGCCTTCACAACACCCTCATGAGATAATTTATACTGATGAAGCAAAAATCCTAGAGCTTAGACATTTACAAATACAAAAATTATGTCATTATGAAAATTTAGATCACATATTAAACAGAAAACTTAGCATTCAAATATCTGAATATAGTAATACATTGAATTGCAGGGCAAGTACTTGTTCTGAAAGGAGATAAAATTGCATTTATTTTTAAAAGTAAACCTAAGTATACATTTGAATAAAAGACAATGTTTAAAATATCACTCATGCAAGACAAAAGATGTACAATTCGTTGTTTTTCATGCCAATTATGTTCTCTAAACTTACTAGAAATACTAGATTAGTAACCATAAATCATTGTTTTGTAAGGAAATAGAAATTTAGTTTCCTAAAACTCATTACTATAACTTTTTCTCAAGCAATTTCTAAGTAATTGTTTATATTTTTTGTCATAGATTCTTATTTGATTTTTATTCATTAAGTTAATTAATTAGACAATAACAATATAAATTATGCATGAACAAAATTTATCTAACAAATATATTTCTTTCAAAAGACAAATGGCACTCTTAAAGAACACAGGAAGGGGGCTGGGAAGGTGGCTCAAGTGGTAGAGTGCTAGCCTTGAGCTGAAAAGCTGAGGGACAACGCCCAGGCCCAGAGTTCAGGCCCCACGACCAGACCACCCCCCCCAAAAAAAAAGAACACTGGAAGGCAGTGTTATGTATTTATTAATTTTTAGTTATTTTGTTAATGGTTATTAATTTTCAGAAATGGCATTTTCATTATGCTCTTTCCATAATATATTTAAAACTTTTGATTATACTCCCTCTATTTCCTTTTTATTATTATTTTCTCCAAAGATCTTCTGCATTTCACATCAAATTACATCTTTATATATGCACATATAATTTAATTTGGAAAATTTTATGTGAACTGCAACTTAGTTCAAGATGTACAGTGGATTAACAGGAGGAACAAAACCTTGAGTATTTTCAGTTAATTCTGAATTGAGCTATCATTATTATTTTGGTTAGGATTAGGATCCCAGACAGAATTAGAATTAGGGTTAGAGTAACAAAAAATTTAGGTTCAACACAGGATGACCCATTGAAACAATGATCCTCACAACACACAGTATTAAAAATGAACTTTACACCATCCATCATCGGGAGGGAAGACTGAGGGAGGTGGGAGAAGGAAAAGATAGTGGGACAACTACAAAGAAGGGGTTAACAATGCTCTACAAGAAAAGAACGGATTACCTTACACATGTAATTGTGATCCCTTTGTAAGCCTCTTTACAAAAAAGTAAGATTTAAAAATTAATGAAAAATAAAACCTGACATAGAAATAGAAATAGAAAATAGAAATAGAAAATGAAATAGAAAAACACTTTAGAACTTTAAAAATTTAGGTTCAAAATGCAAGTAAAATTTAGACCTACACGCTGAGCAAGAGATATGATATTTGTGAAATAGAAGCTTGCTATTATCATTATGATTCAGTTATATGTAGGCTTAGGATTCTGAAAGGTGTTCCAGTTAGAGCTGGGGTTAGGATAAGATAAAAGATGTAAGATATTTTGTAAAACTCAACATATTTTACGAAGAATGAATGGCATCAAAGTTAAAATGAACGAAAACCAGTGTCAGTGGAATTTTAACCATTCAGATATAATTTGGTTTAAACTGTGAGTTACTGTTTTAGTTCTTGTTAAGATTAGGGAAGGATAAGCTTAAGGGTAAAATTTACTTTTCCACTAAGAAGTAGAAGCAAAAAAATGAGTGATTCAATAGATTCCAAACAATTTTACTTACATTAACCATTTGTTGTTAACTCAGATTGTGATTAGGATTTGGTTTCTCGTTAAAGGGGGTTGAGGATAGAGTAAAGAAATGGATTAAACTTGCGGCTCATGCCTATTATCCTAACTACTCAGGAAGTTCATTTCTGAGGATCACAGTTCAATGCCATCCCAGGCAGGAAAGTCTGTGAGAATTTTTTCTCCTTTTAACCACCAGAAAACAAGAAAAAAAGTGGTGCTGTGTCTCAAGAGGTAAAGTGCACACCTTGTGTTAAAGAACTCAGGGATTGTGCCCATGCCTAGAACTCAGGGATAGGACCTAGGCCCAGAAATGATGCCCCACTACCAACAAAAAGAAAAAAAAGGAATGGGATAAATGTTTAGTAAATCTGAACTTATTTTAGGTTCTAAGAATTCAGGAAATGATATTAGAAATACATTGTACTTCCATTATCACAGCTTTTCCTGAATGTTCTAGTTAAGTTTCAGATTAGAAAAATAACAAAATATTGAGCAAAACTACAAACTATTTTAAGAAAGATGAGTTGAATCAAAGAAGGGATTAATAAATATAATATATTTGTGTGGCTTTTAGAATCCAAATGCAATTGGTTCTAGGGTTAGGGTTACTTTTCTAATTTATGAACTAATGAATTAAAGGCACAATTCTTTCATTCTTACAAACCAAGAAAGTCACGCTTTTGAAAACAATTTCAATTTTCTACCTGAAAATGTGTCTTAAAATATTTTCCAACCAAATTAAAGAATAGTGAACAGGGTGTCATTTATTAAAATTAGGTAAGTTGATGATAAAGCTTTCAAAAATATCCAAACACATGGGATAAATCTCAGACATGGTTCTGGGAAAACAGATATTCTACTTGCTCTAGCTGGGAAATTGTTTGTTGTTTGCTTGTTTGTTTGTGTGTGTGTGTGTGTGTGTGTGTGTGTGTGTGTGCACCCACCACAGGTCTTCAACTCAAGCCTGGGTCTTGTCATCAGCTTATTCTGTGCAAGTATGGCACTAAACCTCATATCTATAGGTTTTCTTCTGGCTTTTTAGTAGTTACTTTGAGATACATATCTCATGGATTTTCTTGTCAGGACTTAATCTTCTGATCCCCAGCAATCCTTGTGTTAGTGTGTTAGTGTTTCTTTTTTTTTTGGGTCCGGTCGTGGGGCCTGAACTCTGGGCCTGGGCACTGTCCCTCAGCTCTTCAGCTCAAGGCTAGTGCTCTACCACCTGAGCCACAGCGCCACTTCCGGCTTTTTTCTTTTTGCTTATGTGGTGCTGAGGAATCGAACCCAGGGCCTCGAGCATGCAAGGCAAGCGCTCTACCACTGAGCCACGTTCCCAGCCCCACCTTGTTTTAGTGTTTCTGTGGGTGCTACCACAAAGTGACAGTTCATTAAACTGGGAGCAATATGTAGTACTTTTACTAGATACAAACTAACCAGTTCATTAATGTGGGAGTAACAGGATCACATTAGATTGCCTTCAAACACATTGTTTCTAATGAGTTTAACTGAAGCCAAAAATATAATCAAAACCTATTAGCCACAATGTATGAAGTAGCACATATTTATGATGTAGAATATGTACAATGAATTAAATCCTGAATCAAAAGTCTTTGCTGGGTTTGCAGCAAAGAAATAGAGAGTCATTGAAATGAAGTCCAAACTGGAGGTCTGTAGTGAGCAGCAGAGCATCTGCTTAGTGTGTGTCCAACCCACAGGACCATAAAGAAGTAGAAGAAAGTGAAAGTGTAGGAGAAAGAGGAAAGGAAAGGAAGAGGAAGGGGAAGAAAGAGGAAGGGTATAGCAGGAGGGAGAAAAGGAGGGGAGAGGGAAAAAGTAGAGGGGAGGAGAGAACCAAGAGGGGTTCATTACCCTGGGTAAGAGGAGCAGGAGAGGAGGCAGGAGGAGGAATATAAATGCAATATAACAACAAGAATTGTTGGAAAACATTTTGCATAAGTGATCTGCATGTGCATGGCAGGATTGATTTCTAATCAGAGAGAGATAGCACAGTGACAATATGCGTGTTACCTGTTGTTCGGTTATTTTATTCATTATTCAGCGAGGAATTCAGATGAAATCCTGAGTTTGGTGTTTTACAGAACACTTCAGGATTTCTTATTCATGAATCAAACATGGGAAAGAACTAATGCAACCTCCCTTAATTCAGAAAGAAAGTTTTAGTGGATGCTTTTCGGGTTTTCTTTTTTTGTCTTTTCTTTTTTCTTTTTTTGCCAGTTGTTCAGTGCTCCAAGGCTGTGCCCTGGAGCCCTTTCCAAGTCCCCATGTGAGCATCCATTCCTGTAGTCTCTGTGGTTGTGGGTGCCTCATCAGATCACCCGTTGAGAAGTGTGGCCCCTTCCCTTACAGTGGATGTGCAGTGAGTGTATGTGTGTGCATACTCCCCAGGATTGTCAGATTAACCCCGTCCTCCCTGCCCACCTAACTTCCCAGTCTCAGTTTTTCCATTTCACCCAGGAGCTGGCAGCCATGGGGCTGGAATTGATTCCACGGATGCCCTCTCCTCCAGTTGTGCTGGTACTGCTCTGCAGTGGTCCTGGGTGCGAGTGCCATTCCAGGGAAACTGTGTTATAGGGTTACTGCCTGCACCCATGGTTGTGGGATGGGGAGACACTATGTTTGTACACTGCACAGTCCATGTGAGAAGGAATGTTGGGTGTGCAGCCAGCCAACTTGGGGCCAGGCAGTGCAACCTTGGTTCACCTCATCAGTCTTTAAGTTCATCTGTGGACTGGAGACGTGTGCTAGCCCCTCTGCCAGTGGGCTTGTGAAAGCTGCAGAAGCTCAGCAACCTGGATCTCCTTCAGCGTCTCTATGGACCTCCATTTTCTGGTCTCTGTGGACCCGGGTACAGGGCCATGCCTGCATATGCCCATCACTGCCAGAGGAACCTGGACTTGCAGAGTATCAGCTGCAGCACCGGGAGCACGAAGCCCCTTTGGCTTTGCTGTGTAGCCTCCTCCATCGTCCTTCTGAACCACATGGGCCTAGCTCTGGGTGCCATTCCGGGGATGCTCTTTTTGGAGGCAATGGGCTCACCCCGTACCATCGTTGGTCTCCAAAGCAGGGGAATCGATTTGGCCTTGGCAATGTAGGCTGCACAGGTGGAAAGCAGGACTTGGGGTCTGCCCTGCCTATCCCCATGGCTTTGGCACCTGAGTCTGGATTTCTTGGATTGGTCAATGATGGAGCCTTGTTGGCTACCATCTACTGCAACAAGTCCTGCACTTGCTGCAGCACCAATGCAGTGTCTTGGACCCCCTTAGGGACACCACATGGACATCTGATAGGTCTACATGGGCTGAGTGTGGGTTTCATCCAAGGACTTCATTAGAAAATGCTACTCTCCTTCATGGTACTGTAAGCAAGAGGTACCACATATAATTTCTACTTTCTAACATTTTCCTTCACTGAGATAAACAGAACTGGGACATATAAATAAGTTTTATAAAAAAAATATATAACCTATAACACTTCAACCTGTTAAAATATTGCAATATTTTTTATCCAGTAGGAATTCTGTCTGTAATTACTTATTTTACTTTTGAATGTAAATAATATAATATATTTTGTGTGTATTTTAGTATTCTAGTATAACTTCATTTGCACTACTTCCATACAATTTTTTTTCAACCTCTGAGATTTAATCATGTGTTTTTTGGATAAGAGTTTTGTTGTAATTTTATTTCCAATTGCCATTATGGCCTTATAAATACAAACAATAAAATCCATTCTTGCTAGTATCAAGTTTAATGATTTTAGACTAGAGACTCAAGGATATATCATTATATATCATACAGTAATGTGTATCACTTTGTTTAAAATTGCTCCATAAAATAATAAGTAATTCAAGCAGCAGCCTCTTAATCTGGCATGCTTGTCCCTCTGGTGAAGTAGGATCCCAGTGGGAGCCTGCCCAACTCGGGCCCTTGTGGGCACCTCGCCTGGGACTGCGGGAGAAGATCAGGATGCACCTGCTTTTGGGCTTGGGAAGCAACACTGAGGCTGCTGAATGAATGACACCACTGACGCAAGACTTGAGTCGCATCTAGCACCCAGCTGCCCCACGGGCTTGGGTCCTGAGGATCAGCCCCTGGGAACACACGCACCGCATGGCCATCCTAGGAAGGAGTGCAGACCGAAGAGAATCCACTCTGTGGATTAGTTTGTACAGTTTTTATCCTTCGTGGCGCAGGGGAAGATTCTGCTCCACTGTGGGGAGAAGACAAAAAAGACAGGCTCGGGGGGGGGTGATGTCAACTTTTGTATTCAGGCTGGCAAGGAAACTTTCCTCCACCCACTCTCCAGCATGCTCAGGAAGCCCTTTTATGGTTCTTGTCCATGGAGTAGCAGCCAGGGACACACACATCCTGTATTCCTGGCTGTTCTTTAGGGTTTGTATGTTAATTTATACAGAGAGCCCCTCCCTCAGACAGCAGAGTTATATTCTGGGTTTTGTTAAACATTCTGCATGTGAGCATTCCCAGTGTTTGGTTTTTGTATTGTTGCTTATAAATGCGTTGTGAAATTTGGGTTTTATGTGTTGAGGTGTGGGAGGAGGAGACAGATTATGAACATAGTTTCCTACAAGCCTTTCATCTACAAAAGAAAACAGATTGTCTCTAAAAATGCCTTTCAGGAAATAAATTTGAGGGGGGGATAAAGGCTGTTTTCTCATGAGATCAAAATGTGCTATTTTTATATGCATATTTTATGGTTCAAAATACAATTAAGTAATTTACTATCTAGTAACAATTTTCCAGACCTAAGACTTAAGTGTCATGGGAGCTAGAGACAGGTTGTATTTTTAGCTTTATCCAAAGATTACTTTGTAGAATCAAAGTGGTAATACAGAATGAGAAGCACGATAAACTTCTTTGCTATTCAAGGTTTTTTATTGTTCCATATGAATTTTTGGATTACTTCTATTTCATTGAAGAGTAAGATTGGGATATTGATAGGTATCACATTGAATTTGTATATATTTTTGTGAATATTGCCATTTTCATGAGATTAATCTTCCCAATCCAGGAGCATTGGAGGTTTCCCACCTCCTTAGTACTGCTTTTATTTTCTTTTTCAGGTTTTTAAAGTTTCCATCATAGAAGTCCTTCATCTCTTAAGTTAAATCTTAGGTATTTTATTTTTTGTGCAGCTATTAAAAAAGAATTGCTTTCCTAATTTCAGCTGCACTCTTATCATTTTTGGAATACAGGAAAAGCATTGAATTCTGAGGGTTAAATTTATACTATGCTAGTTTGCGAAAGTTTCTGATCAGCTCAAGTGACTTGGGAGTGGAGTCCACGCAGTTCTTTAAATACAAGATCATGTCATCTGCAAAGAGAGAGAATTTTACTTCATCTTTCCCTATTTGGATTTCCTTTAAGTTTGCATCTTGTCTTATTGCCCCAACTATCATTCTAATACTACGTTGAAGAGTAGTGGAGAGAGCAGACATTTTTATCTCATTCCTGAATTTATAAGAAATGGTTTTAACTTTTCACCATTAAGTATATGCTAGCTGTATGTTTGTCAATCCTTAGCAGAAAAAACACCACTGGAGCACTATCATTTCCAAATTTCAAACTCTACTAAAAAGCTATAGTAAAAGAACAGCATGGCAAAAAAACAGAGCTGAGGACCAATGCAATAGAAATGAAGACTCAGAAATGAACCTACTGACCTATTGCCACCTAGTCTTTCACAAGGGAGCTAGAAAAATAAAATGGAAGAAAGACAGCCTTTTGAGTAAATTGTGTGGGCAAAAGTGGTTAAACATCACTAGAAAACTAAAGCTATATCTCCCTGCACGAGAGTCAGCTCCAAATGGATCAAGACCTCAAAATAAAAGAAGACACCATGAGAACATTACATGAAGGAGTAAGAGAAACTCTAGGGCTTTTTAGCCTAGGCAGAAATGTTCTTCATAGAGAACCAGAAACAAAAGAAATCAAAGAAATATTGGACAAATGACATTGCATGAAACATCAGAGCTTCTACAAGGGAAAGGACATAGCTAGCAAGATGAATAGAAAGCCTATGTTCTGGGAGAAGATCTTCACAAGTCATAAAATGGACCAGGTCTTATATCTAAAATATACTTAGAACTCAAAAAAATTAATTCTCCCCAACAGTAAATCCTCAAACAAATCCTCAAACTGCTCAATAACTAATTGGGCTAAAGACTTTAAGAGAGATTTCTCTGAAGAGGAAATAATAATGGCCATTAGACACTTGAAGAAATGCTCAACTTTTCTAGCAGTAAAAGAAATGCAAATCAAGACAACATTGAGGCTGCATCTCATTCTAGTTTGAATGACTATAATCAAGAAATATAATAACAATAGTTGTTGGAGGGGATGTGGCTAAAAGGGAACCCTACTGCATTTTTTATGGGAGTGCAAACTTCTTTAACCTCTTTGGAAAGCAGTATGGGAGTTCTTCAAAAGACTCCACATAGAGCTGCCCTATAACCCAGCAATCCCACTTTTGTGTATTTACCCAAATGATCACAAACTAGGTCATACCAAAGCTGCCAGCACAACAATGTTTATTGCAGCATTATTCACAATAGCTATGATATGGAACCAACCTCAATACTCCTCAGTAGATGAATGGATCAAGAAAATGTGATATATATATATATATATATGTGTGTGTGTGTGTGTGTGTGTGTGTGTGTGTGTGTGTGTGTGTACAATTATATATATATATATGTATATTTATATACATATATATGTATATAAAGAGAGAGAGAGAGAGAGATTAGAGAGAGACAGAGAGAGAGAGAGAGAGAGAGAGAGAGAATGGAAATCTATGCCTCCATCAGAAAGAATGACATTGCTCCATGTGTTAGGAAACGGAAAGACTTGGTAAAAATGATATTAAGTGAAGTAATCCAGGCCCAAAGAAACATAGGTCCCATGGTTTCCCTTGTTTGCAAGGACTAGTACATGTCTAGGACAAACAGAGAAGATCAAAGGCTATGCACATATGACCATATAAGATGATGATAAACTAAATGCACCCCAAATCAGAGACACAGTGGGTTTCCCTTTCTTGCTTTTGTTTTTAATATACTTATAATGCGCTATGTGATTCCTTTGTTGGTTCATCCCATCACGGTATAGCCCTTGTTTTCACTGTTTTTGATTCCAGTGTTCTGCATCTTGTATATACATTTTTGTAATTTGGGGAGTGTAAGGGATATAGCAGAATGCTTAAATGGGGATGGAAGTTCACCCATTGTGATGATGAGATGTGCAGGACATTGTGTCGAAAATGAATTTACAATGTCAGGCAGGGGTCAAGGAATGAGGAGTTGGAGAGGTGGGGAGGGAAGGGATAGTAGGGGAAAAACAAAGGAGTAGGTAACAATGCTCGATAGGAAATGCATTCATTACCATACTCATGTAACGGTAAACTCTATATGCAGTACTTTTATAATAAAAATATATAAAAACTCTCTGCCCGGTGTAAATTTCCAGCGCTGCCCTTGGCATTGCATTTTTTTGCCTTTTCTGGCTGTGGTTGTCCACCTTCCCAGTGGATCAGTAGTCTTCAAGGCATCTTGGTCATGAACTGGGACTTGGGTTATCCAGTGTTGGTTGGAACCAGGCCAAGGACAGGACAAAACCACTTCCAGGACATGGCTTCTTAATTCCCAATGCAACTAGGATTGCAAGCAGAATTTCTCTGAATTTGACTCCAGAAAACAATCACGGAACCAAAAGGCAAGGTCACCAAACACCTACCCTCCTCCCCCCATTCTCTCCTTTCTTCCTCCATGGAAAAGTACAAAATAATTTTGCAGGTTTTGGCACACAAAAATTGCCCACCACCTCTCCTGGTAAACTAGGTTTCAAGTCACTAAGTCATGTAAATGGATAATGCGACACTCATTATTCTGGACATCATCTTCAGATTATTTGATGCTTTAATTGGTTGTTGGTGGTGGTTGTGGTAGGGGGCCTGAACTCTGGGTCTGCGTGCTGTCCCTGAGCTCTTCAGCTCAAGGCTCGTGCTCTAACACTTGAGCCCAGCACCATTTCCACTTTTCTCTGCTTATGTGGTGCTGAGGAATTGAATCCAGGACTTCATGCGTGCAAGACAAGCACTCTACCACTGAATCTCCTTCCCGGCCCTAATGCTTTAATTCTTTAAAATTTATTTTAGTCAGTCATAGGGATTGAAATCAGGACCAGGGTGTAACATATCCCTGAGTTCTTCAGCTCCAGGGAAGCACTCTACCACTTGAGCCACAGTGCCACTTACTGTTTCTAGATAAGCAACTCTCAGACTTTCTTGCTAGGGTTTTTCTTGAACGGTGAATTTTAAAATTATTTTTCTTCTACTTGTTTATTGGATCATTACAGTTTTTCTGAAATTTAAAGTTTTCTGTAAACCTTTGTTTTCAAGTAATCCCACAGCATTAAATATTACATTTAGAAGCTATCCTGTAGAACATCCTTTATGAAATTCTTATGTTAAGATGAAATTCTTATTCTTTGTAGAAAAATTCCATTAAAGTCCAAATGGGAAATATGCTCATTTCAGCAGCCTTGAGTCTCCTTCCTATTTTTTTCTCTCTACTATCTTTTCTTGTTCTGGAACAAGTGTCATGGACTGTCCAAACATTCAAAGGAAGCTTATTCCAATAATTTTATAGAAAAGGAATGTGGCCTGCCTGCATCTCAAGGCAACTTTGAGTAGGTTAATCTGAAAATTCACACTAGTGAATTTTCAAAGTTATTTTGATAACTTTTTAAACCATTCATTAAAGAGGTTCCAAATAGCAATAATAAAAAACAATGTTCTGCTTTCTAAGAATGTTTTAAAAGCTAGTAAGTCAACAAAACACATTCTATTCTTCCAAGATTCCATGGTGAATAATTTCTCTTTTATTATAACCCTGACACTGACCTCTCCCTTCAAACTTGTAGCTTTATTCAGTTTTCCTGTTCCAGCTTTCGTTTAGGTACAAGCCTCCATAATCTCCTTATAGTATATGACAATGAAATTCCATTTGTTTTTAGAAAGCTCAATTAATATTGCCAAAGGCAGGCTCATGAGCATATCACAGAGCATGAACTATTGAATATCGTTAATGTGATCCTATGCAACTATTCCACCAATTAATATGAGTACCACATAAATTGCATCTTCATATAATTTTTAAAATACAAAGTAGTTACATATCTATGTCATAAAATAATTCAGACCACTAAGCTAAACCTTTTATATCATCCCCAATATTTTTTGTAAAATTTTCTTTTCTCATTAACATTCATCTTAGGGCCTTCTTTCCTAGCAACAAGTTATAAGTCATGTCCTTGGATTTTAGTCATCTCTGAGTAACATCTTTTCTTTCCACTGCCGGTTAGTCCCTCATGTTAAATACCTGAGGAATTACTTGTCCCAATGTGCCTGTAAGAGGAGTATCCAAGTCGACTGCCTGTAACCACTCATCACTTACTTTGTTTGGGGATGGGGTATCAGAGACAGGGTTTTCAGGGATCAGGTGGCTGAACCATGGTATTATGAATTATGGGTAGCAGAAAAGAGTAGTAGAGACTAGAATACCAGGGAAATGGTAGTTGTGATTGTAATTGCTGAGTTGCAGTGGCAGGAAATTGGGTAGCAGCAACAGCTAATACAGGCATACAAAACTGTTTAGCAAGGACAAGAAAGCATCAAAAAAGTGAAAGAGTAAAAGTTGTGAGGGATTGTGGGGCACAATCAGGGTAACAAGGTCATGGGTGTGAAAATGGGTAGCCAGTACTATGGTACAAACAATTGGAATGGTGGGCTTATGTGGTTCAAAGCTCTGGGTTTGCCTCTCCAGTATTGGCTGTTAGAGCTTTAGGGAACGACCTCTAGCAGCTCATTATCAGCTTGTTGTTTTCATGCACGTGCCATCTATAAATACCTACTCCAAGTAGATTGCATTCTTTGACACCAGCTATATTATATTTGCCCTAAGCATCCTGAGAGACCACACTCCACAATGCTGCAGAACAGGCTCCACATAGTGAGTTGCAATCACCTCAAACAACACTTGCTGCTCCTCTCCAGTGTCAATTATCATGATAGAAAGGGATCTGAGATGTGCTCAACATCAGTGTTCCAAGAAGCTGCCAATTCTTACCCTGGCATTATGGGAGCTCCCTAGAAATGGGCAAGAGCACTTGCTGATGCTCTTCCAACTTCTCTCTGTGTCTCTGGACAGCCAGACTGTTCTACCTCAGATGGGATACTTTGATGTCCAGCAGGCCTCAAATTAGCTCTATCTTCTCTCTCTAGGTGCTCATCATCTTCAGCTGCCTCTCCTTTTCCCTCCAGGTAGCTCGCTTCATTTCCACTTCCTTTGAATTGCGCTTCATGTCAACCTGTGGCTATCACACAAAGCCCTTCCACTTTCTCATCTATCTCTCTAGCTGTGAATCTGGCACAACAAGCTACATGTAACTTTTTTATCTGTTTATCAAGATTTCAGCTGGAATCCCAGGTGGTACTAGCTAACTGAGAACATGAGGAGCACCTTAAATACTCTCCTGCCATTCACTGCTCATTGAGAAAGATGCAAATGTGTTGTAGTCAGTCTCTCCTTCTCCATTTCTTGTTCAGTAGAATAAAGTGAAGTCACAATGGAGATACTAGACAGCTGCTATGTCAGCAAGTGACCCAACCAAAGATAATTTAGTGAGGGGATACTTATCAAATATAGTAGGATAAATCCACTTATTTGTAGGACACTACTAAGGGCTTTCATCAAACTAGTTATTTTATGTCCCAATTGGCAGACCAATCTAAGGCTCTCCCCTAGATCTTCCTGATCTGAAGGCCTGAGGACTCCAACATACAACACAGACCAAATGACATGGGTGAATAGAAAAGTAGGTGAGTATGGATTAGTATTCTGAAGGTGTGTTAAGCTGTTGTCTTGTCATGATTACCATTAAATCAATGTCCTTTCTCTGACCTTCACCATATCTCTTTATTTGGCATAATTGATAGGTTTCTTAGTGTGTCATTTTCTCCTGTTAGTTCAGTGCACAGGTTAAAACATTAGCATGCCAAACCATGGGTTTCCATTATCATAGTAGACGGTTTGCCTTCTAGGAACTTCCATCCAGATAATTCTCTTCTTGGGCCCTCATATGCATATGCTCTGAGAAGTGAATGTCTCACAAACAATGAAACATAGTTGCTCAATGATGATTAGCTAACACAGAGACTCAAGTAGTTTGGGTCTGGAGCCTTTCTGAGAGGCCGTGTACTATATACTGTGGGAAACATTGACAGAAATTCCTCAGAGCAATACCACTGGCAGCAAGTGAGCACTGACTACTACTCAGCCCTTACTAGTTCTACCTCGGGTATGAACACGTGAACAACCCTGATTAGCTTATTACACAGGGCCCCATCAATGAAATCGTTTTGAGCGTAGGAAAAAACCTCCATTGGCAGTACACATAAGAAGCAGATGATACCCCACACTCAAATGCTCCAGGAGAACAGAGTGTAAGGCTGTCTACACAATTGAGAAATAGGATTCTGAGGGTGGGAAAGGATGAGTTTAGATAGCAAACATAGAAGTAATTATAAGTTTATGAATTCCTAACCTAACTTCCTTCTGCCCCTCAGATCAAATTCAGGAAGTGGTGGAATGTTTATGATCACAAAATGAAGTTTTTAATCCCAGGCCCAAACTCTTGGTGTTCTTGTTACATCTTCTCACCTGCCCCTGATGTAAAAGGTCAGAAAGGCAAAGGGGAAGGGAGGCCCATGCTCAGGAATATAATTGGAGCTTACAAGTCACTGAAGTCTCTGACTTCTATGTTGAAGTTAAGATAAAAGGCAGCTTGAATTTCTAAGAACTCAGTTTCTAGGCTATATGGCTCCTTCAGAACTTTTTTCCCTCCTCCTGTGTTTTGAGAGCAACAGTTAGTATGGTACTTCTGTCTCTTAGGTACAATCTTTCTCTTCACACAATGCTTAAAGTAGACAATAGGTGGAAGCTGCTATTAAATCCAAAAAGAATAAAATAGCACACAGTAAGTGCTTCCCCTGAATTCCTGCATCCAACATGTTCCAAATTCTAAAGACAAAGTGATTATGGGTGAGTACTAACAACTTCCAGAGAATGGTGAGCTTAGAACAATTTTCCCTAGCAGGTTCTGTCCAGGTTATTACTATGGCTAAGATCTACTGGATCAATGAACTTATAGACAGTGCAAGACAGAAAAGTCTATGATATTGAGTCCCCAAAGAAGAAATTGGACCAAGAAGAGAAAACTTATCATTGCTGGAAAAGGAGGAAGACAACTAGGAGAATGTTTCTCCGAAACAGACATGGATATAATTGTAACAAAAATGTAAGTTGTGGCTCATCAGTACAAACTATCAAATCAAACCTCACTAAAGCTAAAAATAAAACATAAAAATAAAAAAAAGCTATTTGGATTTCAGTACAAACATGTATTTTAAGGAGTGTGTGTGGGGGTGGTGGTCTGAGATTAAATATGGGACAGCATTGGTTCTTAAAAATCATCATATTGACACTATCCTTTAGGTTTCCCATTCAAGTCTGGTGGCTTTCTAGCTCTACCACTTGAAAAACACAATTCTCGCTTTCCTCTGGTTAACTGGAGATAAACATGTATTGGATATGTCAACCTGGATTGGTTCAAACTATGACCTTCAGATCTTACTGTATGGAATAGATAATGTATGAGAGTGAGCCACTATGCTTAGCCCAGTATTTCCTGTTAGTTACTTAATCTTTCTGAATCTCAGCTTCTTCTTGTTTGGAAAGTGAAAAGAATTACTTTGTGGACCTTAGAATCTGGTGGGAGTTATGACTGGGTGCAGGAAGTATAAGTGTTCAGGATGTGTGCACAGAGTCTGACACTCTCATAAAACTACTGATGTTTATATGAAATGAATTCCAGGAATTGGAAACAAGAGGGATTTTTTTGTTCTTGTTTATACATTTGTGGGCATTGAGGGCGCCAGAGATATTCAAAGAGAACAGGGAAACAAATGCAGCAGTTGTATTCTGTAGATATTATGTTCACAATGAGGTATAACACTGTGAACAGGGACAAGAGGGAAAATCAGAGAGAGAGTGCAAAGGAGGTGATGAGATTGTCAAAAAAGAAATGAACTCACCTGACTTACAAAATGGTGATCCACATGTACACTACCTTAACAATAACAATTTTTAAAATCCGGGTTTGTGATTCTTTCCTCCACTTTTTGTAGGTACCCTTAAGACTCAGAACCACCGATGGAGTTTTTGATGGTCAATTTATATGATAATGAATATAGAGCCAGAATATCTTAAGCAATATTATAAAAAGTATTTCATTCTTAATACCAGTTTCTCTTTGAGTGGCAATTCTATATGTTGTTGGCCGAGATTTTTTTTTTACTTTTTTTTTTAGTACTTGCCAGGTGTTGAAATCCTTCTTAAAGCTTTGCGACAGATGTCTGCTATATCTTGGCACCCTACCAATAACTAAAATAGTAATCAACCTTTGAAATTAATGTACTTGAGTATGAGTTTTATTTATTTATTTTATTAGTTGATGTTGGTGAACTCTGGCCCTGGTTGCTGTCCTTCAGCTCTTCAGCTCCAGACTAGCGCTCTACCACTTGAGCCACAGTACCACTTCCACCTTTTTCTGCTTAGATGGTGCTGAGGAATCAAACCCAGGGTCTCATGCATTAAAGGAAAGCTGTTAAATTGATCCACCTTCTCAGCCCTTATGAGTGGTATTTTTGTGCAGGGGTGTATCAAGAAAATCTATTGAGCAAATGTATTATTTGCCAATAGACATATTCAAAATTATGAATTATCTGATATTTTAATAAATAAAAATGTTATCATTGTTACTAGGAATTTTTTGTCTCCCCATGCTAAAAGCATGGAGGTGCTATTTTAAACTAAAACTACAAAAGAAATTTTAACATCTTGATACTAATAAATCTGTCCAGGTGTTATTACATTAAACAGAGAATTCGAAATGATTTTTCTTTATGAATACAGAGATCAAAGGTCTTATAATACTTATTTCAAAATACAAATTAAAGGGAAAATCAGTCAGGAGGTAAAATTTATATTGAATGTTAATTTTTAAAGAGGAAGAGAAGATCCTACATGGCAGACTAAAGTCAAAGCAATATCAGAACTGTATATGCTCAATAATAAATAAGAAGCCTTAATTGAAAAATTGAGCTGGAATATGCACATAGGGCAAAGGCAAGCAATCAGAGCCCACCACCAACAAAGAAACATCATAATGTATCCCTCAGAAAAAAGAAAAATTGCAGACCAGGGCTCAACATCCTTATCCTTGATTTCAAGGATAACCCTTGATACACATACACCCCCCCTACACACACACACACACACACACACACACACGAATATATGCAACAACTCAACCTACTCACATCCATTCAACATGAATCAAAGATCTTCCTGTAATATTTGAAACTTTAAAAGTTTTAAGTCTTGTAAATAATTGATAACAGATGCATAAGCAATTATTTTCTGAATAGGACTTTGATATGGAAATGAGAATTCATGGTGGTTATAACTACTTAAATATTTCTGAATCTTGAAAGAATTAAAAAAGAGACAATCCGAATTTTGGGACTATATTTCTACCAGCTATTCTGCAAAGGCTTAATAAGAAGTTATGAAATCCAAAATTAAATACCAAATTAATACAACTAATACTTGTGTAAGTGAAGTGAAAGACACTGATCAGAGACCTATGCTGCCTCCAGTTCTCAGCCGGCTGCACACTGTGGCACCTTTAATTCTGCTGGGCCAGGCCCACAGTTGTCTTCCCCAGAGCCATGGCCATGTTGGTATTGGGGTTGGAGCTCTGTGGATAGGAGGGGAGGCCACAGGGGAGGCTGAGCTGGGGTTGGGGCTGGGGGTAGTAAGGAGAGGACGGGAGGCTCTGGCAGAGGCTGGTGAAGGGAGGAAGGAGGCAGTAAGCCAGTGGCTCAGAAAGCAGCAGCCCCAAAGGCAGCTGGGTTCTGGAGAGTGTTTGTGAGGCGGGGAGTTTGGCCCCTGGGGCTCGGTGGCTGGGTGAGGAGAGGAAGGAGTCTCAAATCATACACAGACAATGAGAAATGAGACAACCGTGGCTGAAGAATTTCAAGAACAAAGGCAAGGACTTTTAGATAAACTCTGGGGGCTGGGAGGGCAGCAATGCTGGGCCGGTGGTGGTCATGCTTCTCTGGAGGTCCTTGGAAGTGAGTGAGGGCCAGCTTTGCTGTGGGCTAGGCCTCAGTCTCCCCTTGAAGCAGGCATCAGGAATTGCCAGCAGAGCCTCAGTCTGCCCCACAGACATGGCCTGGCATAGGTGCTGCAGACCAGGCAGCTTCTGGGAGGCTTTGTGCAGCAGGGCAGAGGAAGAATGGCTGGTGGGCACTGCTCCATACCAGCCAGGCCCAGGGCCACTGCAGAAGATCTGGCTTTGGATCAGGACCAGGGACTGACCCCCAGACAAGTGGCCTCTGGTGACCTGCATGGTGGCTGCCACGTGTGGGCTGGGAACTTCCTTAACATGGCTGAGGAGTCTCCACAGAGAGGTGCATTTGCTCTTGTGCCTCTCCCATCTTTTGGATTCCCGCTGTCCTCAAACCTCGTGCCATGTCCAACTATAAGAGTCAACTTCTCCTGGCCTCTGAGAGGCTATCCCGGAGATGCTCACTGGGCTTCCCCCTTCTGTTTCACCATGCATGCAGGGCTCACAGGGTGCCATCCTCCAGGCAAAGTGTACTCCCATTTCAGCTTGGCCACCCCTTCATAAGGGAACACAAACTGCATTCTTACACAGAAAGCCAGGGGAACACAAGTCTATCCTGCAGTCTAAGTCATCCTTTGACTCCTCCTGTTCATGTGTGGGGCAACTGTGAAGCCAACCACCCCATCACGTTTGATAATTTAAAAGGAAGAGGAAAAAGCTTCATTGTCACAGATAGAGCTGCCCTTGGAGTTCTCTATGTACACTAATCTTGTGCTGAGATAAAGATCCCCAAAGACCACCAAGGAGTCAATTCCCATGCGAGCACATAAGAGTCATTTATTGCAAGCTCGAGCCTGGACTCACAACTGTCACTATCCCAGCAGGTCAGAGTTGAGAGCCCCGACCCTTCAGTTAACAGGGTTTTTATAGGGTATAGGACTGAGGTAAGGGGGTTCCTAGCTTGGCAGTTTCATTATTGGTTGACATTTAGTGAGTGAATATTATAACAATCTTATTGGCTAGCGTGCACAGGCTAAGCAATAAGCAGCAAACTATGTTAACTATGCTATCTTAAGAAACATCTGTACTTTTAGCTACCTTCCTGTCATTCGTCATCCATATGAACCTGTCATCCATGGCTATTGCTAGGGGAATGATGGGCAGAACGTTATTGGGACATTTCCCATTTTTTTCCGGGAACCTGATTTATAACTTTCAGTAAAAGTCTTTCAGTAAAGGCCTTCACAATGGATACTTTCTGTAAAGACTTTCAAAATGGAGTCTAAGTCCAGAATGGCTGTACTTTGGCTAAAACTTCTCACTAGGTGTGTGTGTGTGTGTGTGTGTGTGTGTGTGTGTGTGTGTGTGTGCGTGCGTGCGCGCGTGTTTGTGTGTGTGTGTGTGTGTGTGTGTGTGTGTGTGTGTGTGTGTGTGTGTGTTTGATGTGAAAGAGTCAGCTGAGGTTTGGGGTCAAACATTTCTTCTTTTTAGCATTGAGTTTTGTATCTAGTGGTTGTTCCCGCTCCTGAATTCTGAGTTCTAAAGTTGTCCTTCCATATACTTTTATCCTTTGATCTTCTTGATATTCAGTTTCCTAAGGTCTGCTTGTGAACTTCAGCATTTGCTTCATGAAAGTGGTGCCTTTCTTTTAACTTTTATGAAGCCCTTTGCTCTCTTTAGATGCAGTTTGTGCTTTGTTAGTTGTTTTACTTAGCCCAGACTTTTATGGCCCAGGCTGTGACTGTTAATTCTGAGATTAGTTTAGGCCAATATGAGATACTATCCTTTCAGTCTATATAGTGAAAGAAGTTCAGCATCCTTAATGTATTAATTTCCTTGCTTTAAAAACAAACAAAAATCCAGTGAAATAAATGTACAATCAGTTGTTTTTGTTAATTGTGTACCATTGTAATGAAAAAAAAATCTTTTTACTAAAGTGAGTATTTAGAATGGGAAAAAATCGAATAATATAGTATTTAAGAATTGATCAAATACCAAAAGAAAAAGAAAGTCACTGATCAGAAATGAAGTGCAAATTTGAGATTTTAATAAGGAAATGAAATGTTTGAGATTCTTATCCACATAGGAAATACATAGGAAAATAAATAGGAAAGTCTCTGAGTTCCCATCTTACACACCAGAATAGATATCACCACTCAAATAAATAAACTACAGGAAAGGTTGAAATAAATCAGGAACTGTATTTGGTTTTGTGCCATTGTAAACTAGGGCAACCCATATGGCTAACATGATGGAAGTTTACATAATACCAAAAAGACACATATGTTAATGACCTTTACGGCAACTTGGATATATATTGAAGGAATACAAGTCAACATGAACATCCATGATCATGGCAGCAATATTCATAACAACCAAGTTGTGCAAACAATCTAGATGCACAAGAAAGAAGGAATAAAGAAAATGCGCTATTCATAGCTATAAACATATTCTGTTACATAAGAGAAGTGGTTGTTTCTCCTGCATCATTGTTAAATATTTTGGGATATATACATAATCTTAATTTTGTGGCATTGTGTTTTTGTTTTAATGAGGGAGCTCCATATTGATTTTCAGAACAGTTAAAATATGTTGAAGATATCCTATAATATGTGCATATCAAAGCATTTTCTAAGTGCTGTTTTGATTTCCTTTTTCAAGTTCTTAAAGTTTTCATCATAGAGGACCTTCACTTCTTTGGTTAAGTTAATTCCTAGGTATTTTATTTTTTGTGGGGCTATTACAAATGGAGTTGCTTTCCTAATTTCAGCCACATTTTCCCATTGTTGTCATACAGAAAAGCCATTGATTTTGGGGGCTTAATTTTACACCCTGCTACTTTGCCAAAGTATTGAATCAGCTTGAGTAATTTGGGAATGGAGTCCATGGGATTCTTTAAATACAAGATCATGTCATCTGCAAAGAGGGAGAGTTTTATTTCTTCTTTCCCTATTTGGAACCACTTTATGTCTGCATCTTTTCTTGTTGCTGTAGCTAGGCATTCTAATACTAGGTTGAAGAGAAGTGGAGAGAGTGGACATCCTTATCTTGTTCCTGAGTTAAAAGGAAATGGCTTTAGTTTTTCACCATTAAGTATAATGCTGGTTGTAGTTTTGTCATATACAGCCTTTATTGTATTGAGGAATGTTCCATGGATTCCTAATTTTTCCAAAACCTTCATCATAAAGGGGAGTTGGATCTTATAGAATGCTTTTTCTGCATCTATTGAGATAACCATGTGGTTCTTATTCTTGTTCCTGTTGATGTGATGAATATTAATTGATTTGCATATATTGAACCAGCTTTGCATCCCTGATCTGAATCCTGTTTGATCATGGTGTATAATTTTTTGGATGAATTGTTGAAGTCGATTGGCCAAAATTTTGTTGAGAAGTTTTACATCAATGTTCATCAATGAAATGGGTCTATAGTTCTCTTTCTATGATGAGTCCCTGCCTGGTTTTGGGATCAGGGTGATGATGGCTTCATAGAATGTGCTCGGTAGTGAACTTTCTCTTTCAATTTCATTGAAGAGTTGGAGGAGTATTGGTGTGCGCTCAGCTTTGAAGGACTCGTAGAATTTCGCTGTAAAACCATCTGGTCCTGGACTTTTCTTAGCTGGGAGGTCTCTTATTGCTGTTTCTGTTTCAAGGGTTGATATGGGCCTGTTAAGACGGTTTAACTCATTTTGGTTTAGTTTTGGCATGTCAATATTTGCTAGGAAAAGGTCCATTTCTGTCAAGTTCTCAAACAAAAGCATAAAGTTTTGAGAAGTATTCCCTTATAATGTGCTGAACCTTGTTTTTTTCTGTGGTGATATTTCCATTTTCATCTCTGAGTTTATTTATTTGGGTGTGTTCTCTTCTTTTTCTGATAAGATTTGCTAAGAGTCTGTCAATTATGTTAATTTTTTTTGAAGAACCAACTCTTGTTTTTTTGATTCTTTCTATAGTTTTTTTGGATTCTAATTCATTTAATTCTGATTTAATTTTAATTATTTCCTTCCGTCTACTGGATTGTGGTTTATCTTGCTTCTCTTTTTCAAGGAGGTTCAAATGTCTCATTATATTGTTGGTTTCAGATCTCTCCAATTTGTTGATGTAGGAACTCAGAGCTATAAAGTTGACTCTGAATACTGCCTTTGCTGTGTCCCAGAGTAGCTAGTAATTTGTGTGCTCATTTTTGTTTAATAGCACGAACATTTGGATTTCCTTTCTAATCTCTTCCAGGACCCACTCATGATTCAGCAGTGTGTTGTTCCGTCTCCATGTGTTACTGGAAATTCTTTGGTGGCTTTTAGTGTTGAGTTCTAAATTTATTCCCTTGTGGTCATAGAGAATGCAAGGTATTACCTCAATGTTTCTGAATATGGACAAGTTTGCTTTGTGGCCTAAAATGTGGTCTATTTTAGAAAATGTTCCATGTGCTGCTGAGAAGAATATGTAATCCGATGCTGTTGGGTGAAATATTCGGTAGATGTCTGTTAAATCTAGTTGATCTATGCAGTTGTTTAGATCTGCAGTTTCTCTGTTGAGTTTTTCCCGAGTTGATCTATCTAGTGGGGAGAGTGGTTTGTTCAAATCCCCAACAATTAATGTCTTTGGATCTATGTGGGATTTGAGGGAAAGTAGTGTTTCTTGGATAAATTTGGGTGCTCTGTTGTTTGGCGAATAGATATTTAGAATGGTAACATCCTCCTTAAGGAGAGATCCCTTAATTAGTATGTAGCGAACTTCTTTATCTCTTCTCACATATTTTAATTTGAAGTCTATTTTATCTGATATTAGGATTGCAAATACTGCATGTTTAAGGGGGCCTTTTCATTGTTAGATTTCGTTCCAGCCTTTCACATTGAAAATGTGTTTGTTTTTACGGGCAAGGTGTGACTCCTGAAGGCTGCAGATAGAAGGATCTTGTTTTTTAATCCAACTCCACAGTCTATGTTGCTTAAATGGAGAGTTGAGTCCGTTAATGTTAAGAGATAGGACTGAGAGGTATTTGGAAGTTCCTACCATGTTATCCAACTTCTTGGGGGCTGTGAAAACTGTGTTCTTCCTATGGTTCTTGGATTCTCAGTTTGGGTGCAGTTCATTGGCATTTATTGTGGTCTTGTTGGTTTTCTATGTGTAGGACATCTTTAAGAATCTTTTGTAGGGCTGGTTTGGTGGAGATGTATTGTTTCAATTTTTCTTTGTTATGGAAGGTTTTTATTTGGCCCTCAGTTATGAAGGAGAGTTTAGCTGGATACAGTATTCTTGGTTGATAGTTTTTTTGGTTTTTAGGGCATGGTATACATCATTCCTGGCTCTTCTTGCTTTCATTGTCTCAGCTGAGAAATCTGAGGTGATTCTAATTGGTTTCCTTTATAAGTGATTAGTCTTTTTCTCCTTGACAGCTTTAAGGATCTTTTCCTTGTTCTGAGTTGATCCTGTGTGGATTATAATGTGACAGTGGGATGTCCTATTCTGGTCTTGTCTATTTCGAGTTCTAAAAGCTTCTTGTATCTGAATAGGCCTATCTTTTTCATATTTGCATATTCTCTGCTAGGATCCTGTTAAACAAATTTCCTAGACCATTAACTTCTGTTTCTAGGTGCTACTCTACACCCATTATCCTTAGATTAAGCCTTCTGATGGTGTCTTCCAAGTGTTGGATAGATCTATCGTATTTCTTGGACTTGTCTTGGATTGTTGTATGTTCTTTCTCTATAATATCTATGCTGTCTTCAATCCCTGAGATTCAATCTTCTGCATGGTCTAACCTGCTGTCAAGGCTTTCTACTTTGTTTTTTATTTCTTTTCCTTCTAGTTGGTCAGCTTTGATGGCTTCAAGTTCTTTGTTGAAGCTCTGTTTTAGGTCTTGTATGACTTCTTTGATTCCTTAATTTTGTGTTTGGTGTTTATTCTCAAATCACTTAGTTGATTGTTTATGGTTTCCTTGCACTCCCATTCCATCTGTTGGGCTCCAGTCAGCATTCCCCTTGTGTTCTCCCTGACTTCCTTCAGCTCTTTCTTAATGGATTCCATGAATGCCTTTAGTGATCTTTGTGTATTCTCATCCTGCTCTCTCCATTCCTGTATTGCTCTTTGATTAGCTTCCTCCCATTCATGCCATTCCTCTAGTTCACTTTGAGTGTTCTCAGCCTGCTCATGCCATTCCTGCCTTTCTCTTTGAGTATTCTCAAGCTACTCATGCAAATCCTGTATCAGTTTGTGACTAGCTTCCTCCCGCTCATGATAATCCTGTATAAACCTTTGGATTGCCTCCTTTCTCTCCCTATCACGCTCATACAGAGTCCTTTGTATGTTTTCAATCTTTCATTTATCCTGTTTGCCAGCAGTGTTTGTAGAGCTATTTGGGAACTCTCCTCTGGATTATTCATTATCTGTTCTGTCCCCTGATTATCATGAGTGGGCGTTGAGATACGTGGGCTTGTCATTTTTCTTGTGTTTTTCCGGCTTACCCTGCCTATTTGGGACGAAATTAACACCAGTTTTGTGCTAGAACACAAACTTAAAGCAAGTATCAACCAAAGTCTGTATTCGCACAGTCAATAGTCTGCAGATACAATCTAGTTCAACAGATACATCTATTCAACATTGAACAACTATATATTAATAGGCTACGAACCGCAAAGAAGAATTTGGTAAACCAGAAATTATTAGGTTTAGGAAGAGTTGTGGGTAAAAAATAGGAATAGAGTGCGATGTGGGAAGGCACAGGGAGTGTTAACTAAGTCCTAATCTCAAAGCAGGAAATAGGTTGGATAGGATGAGAGTAGGGAGAGAGAATCAAAAGAAGAAAGAGAAAGGGAACAAAAAGAGACCAAAAAAATTAGAAAGGTAAAAATTAGAAATATTATACATGTACAAAAACAAACTATTCAGAGGAGAATGTGAATATAATGAGAGAAGGGGAGGGATATAAAGGAGATGTGAAAAAATTAAAAATAAAGATACTTAAAATATTATATAGGTATAAAGAGGTAGTACTGCTTTTAAGGAATTTAAGTCTCAGAGGTTTTGAACTGAGTAATAAATTTGTGGATTAAGTGTGTACACAATGGGGGATAAGGTCTAATAATTGACTATGGGTTTATCTGAGGATGTGTAGAACAACAGTTAAGTCACATAAAGAAGAATGAAAGAGAAGAAAAGGTGAAAAGGATGAGAAAGAAAGAAAAACGAGCAGAAGTTCAGTAGAGCTAAACAAAAAGCAAAAATAAAAAACAAAAACAAACAAAAAAAGAAAGAAAAACAAGAAAAACGCACACACACTTATACCCCTAAAATAAAATTCTAAGAGGAAAAAAAATTACTAGAAAACAATTTTTTTCAAAAAGTAAAAATTAAAGATTAAAAAAAAATTAGAAAAAAAATTTTTAATAAAGGGTACAAAAAAATAGTTCTTTGATTTTTTGGGGGAGGGGTGGGAATAATCCTGTACTCCCTTGTGTCCTTAACCAGCCTCTTGTTGGAGTCTCTGGTCTGCTTGTGTTCCTGTGGCTTGGTTGGTTTCTTAAGTCAGTTTGTTTGAACAGGCAGAAAAATGCTCTGCTTTCCTCAAAGTTTTGCGTTCCTCCTCCCAGGTTAGTTCAATGGGAGGCAGTTCTGATTTGAGTATCACAAAAGAGGGAGATGGCTTTTTCCTCAAGTTTGGAGATGTTGTGATGAGGCTAGGTTCTGGGTAGAGTTGAGGCCTTTTAGCAAACAGCAGCTTTTCCTGGGGGCTGGTTTGTGAGAAACTCACAGACCCCAGCCTGGAGCCATTCTCAGGGTTTCTGTTCAATGAATTTCAATTGATTGTTGAGGCTGCTAAAGGGAGAGGCAGCCTCTGCCTCTGATTACCCGGTGAAGAAAGCCACTCCTGGGGCTGGCGCCAGAGCTGGGTGACTTTTCCCTGGGTAGAGCTGAGTCTGGCAGGTCAGGTTAGGCTCCTGTGACCTGCTAAATGACTCTAGTTTACTTCCAAGGCCTGAGTTGGTGCTAGCAGCTCCGCTGAGCTTTTTCGGTATCCAAGATGGAGATCTGCAGTACTGGGGGGGAGGGGTGGCCTTCCCTCTTCTGCTCCCTGAGAAGGAGTGAGGACATCAGGCTTCTACTCACACCGAGTCTTGGTTCCTGGGTCGTCTCTGGTCTGCGAAGTGAAGGATGAAGATTTCCGCTCCTTGTTGGTTCTTGCTGGTGATGAGTAGAATCCGCTTGCCCTCTGTGTCTGGCTCCTTCATCCCAGACTCTCTGTGATTCAGATATGGCAGGTACGGCCGCCGCCGCCGCCACTGCTGCTGCTGCCGCAGCTGCAGCTGCTGGCAAGTGCTCAGAGCTGTCTCCTTGCCTTTATTGTCCCTCTGTGGCCTAACTCTCTGTCCTTTGAAGGCACACTTGGTGTGGTTCTCTGGCTTAGGACTGTTTGCTGGAACTCTAAAACTGCTTTCTATGGGAGAACTTGTTTAGCCTCTACCTTCTCCTCTGCCATCTTCCTGGAACCTCCACTAAATTATTTCTTTTGGATTATATATCCATAACAAACTATTCACTGTGTATTCATGGTACTTCATGATAAAAGCCTGTGTTTATCAGCACAAGTGTCTTTGACATGGAATTGGTCTCCTTAAGCAATTACTCCAGGAGTAATGAAAAGTGGAAGCTGAATGATTTTCATTCATGTATTTCATGAGAAATTAAACTGATTTTTGTTTGGTTTAAAAATCACTTACACTTTCATTAGCCACACCCTTTTCATTTAAAACTATCTATATTCTGAAGCATTGTTATTGCCATTATAGAAAGATAATGAGGGTTCATCTGCTCCATAGCTCTTGAAAGTTAATGAATATGACAAAGAATATCCTCAGATATGCCTGGTGTAAAACTGGATTTGAATTATGTGTCTAGAACTGATCAGTCTTGGGTATTTGGGAAATTTGCTTCACCTTGTTGCTTACTTCTGTTTTTAATAAAATATTTAATTCATTTTCTAACTTGAAAAACACTCATAAGCACTACAATTACCCTAATGCAGGTGCAGTGCTTGGAATAGTGTCTGTGCATTCTGTAGTAGGTCCCAGAGAAGTCAGCTTCAATTAACATGGTCAGAGCATCCTTCCTGAATGCCTTAAGAAATATATACCCAATTGATGTTAATATCTGTGAAAATTTGTCTACTACAGAAAAGGTCTTTTCTTCATATGAACAATGAAAGTAATGATGGGGCTGTCCTGTGGCTTTTACTCTGAAGTAGTTTTGCCTAAATTTCACTTTGAATGGTAGCAGTAATATTCTTTAGTGCTACCCTTCATGTTTCTAGTTCTGTGTTCCATTTGGAATACTATTGTAACTTACTTTATAAACTTTGTTATCAGAATAAATAAACTACAACTGCTGAAGTTTTCAATAAAGAGTCATTACATTACATTTTATGAGCTTAATACTTTCCTGAAATTATGTCTTTGGGATTATATATAGCTAACAGACTATTTTTTGTGATTTCTTATATGATTTATATAGATTTCTTATGTTATTCTTTTATGATTTCTTAAAGATCCATAAATAAAACTGCTCAGAACAGAAAAGAGTAGGTAAGAAGTCATAAACAATACTATTATGGTGGTCTTAATGGCTAAGCATAATGAATATGTAACAAAACTGTTGGAAGATTAATTTGCTCTTTTTGCTATTCTCTCCTCCTTCTTTGTAGAAAGGTTCTTACTATGAGGTGCCAAATGGTCTGGACCTTTCAAGCCTTGTCTCAGTGACAGAAATGATGGAATTAAGGACATGTGCTTCCATGGATGGCGTTTAGGAAGTTCACAATATAGCAATACCAATACACACAAAGAAATTTTTGTGAGTGATGTGTATTCACTTCCTCAATTACCAAAATTTAATTCACATGTGAAAACATCAAATTACTTACATTATAATATATGCAGTTCAACTGGCATTACTAACACCCCCATAAATCAGATGCAAACTAAAAGTTCTACTTCAAAAACCAACATCTAAGGCAGTGTTGGAAATATAAGAAGATAAACAATAAATCTAAAGAGTGAGATCTTTAACACTGGCAATGAGCAGTGATAGCTCAATTGTTAACCAGGCTTGAAAAGTTCGGGTGTCCACTAACTATGTGGTTAGAGTTGCAGTGTTGACCTTAGTACCAAGATTGGAGGTAACATTCAAAGGCAGCTGAGGTTGCTGCAGTATTGTAGCTCAATACAGTGTGACCCTGCTTGATAATGGTAAAGCACAAAGTAGAAGTTAAGTCAGTAAAATGTATAGGAAAGATTCTCCACTGAGAATATTTGCAGGGGTGATCATCACTATTGCATTGAAAATGTATTGCCCATCATTCTACTTTAAGCTCTAGCACGTTTCTGATCTGATGACAATTATAACACGTGAATGTGCCATGAGTGCTGAGAGGTGTATATTACTCTAATCTAGGTATAAATCCTCACAGGTATGGAATGGCCTGACCCTGATACTTCATTCTGTGTTGCTGAGTTTCATGGAGAAATGGTCGTAATTAGGCAATTCACACTCACCTAAGTGTAATTCAGGCAAATGGGTCATCACTCCAATGACGTGGTCTGACCTATGAAATAAATAACATTATGTCACAATGTATATGTGTTTCTGAAAATATATGCAATACCAAATACCAAATATACAAAAGGGACAATTATCCATCTCTTATATTATCAGAAGTAAAGATAGTCCTGAATTGCACTTTCTTGCTAGAGGATCACAGGTTGACTGCTGATGTTTGGTATCTTTCCAGGTGATCCTATACATTTGTCAATCTTCTTTGAGGAAGTATTTTCATGTGGTTTGTTTTGAGGTATTCAGAATATCAGTACTGTCATTAACCGCAACCTTGGGACAGCAAATATGATGGAATACCTGGCCAAAGAACTGAGAAATCACAGGAAGTGACAGGAATGAAGACACCAGAAGACCCAAAGCCACATTACCAGCTTCTGGATCCCCAAATCCTGCTTAACAGACTTTATATTCATTCTACTATTGGGGGGTGGTCAGTGGCTACAGGTAGGTCCACAAACTAAGGCATCAATCTAGTTTGTGGTTATAATTATTGACATGACGTATTGTTTGTAAACATAGTGATAATTGAATCCCTTATTGTTAGGAAAAGAAGGGAGCAAGAATCATTACAACTATAGCACAGACATCCATCTTGTCTCCAAAGTCTTAATCTTTTAGTGTCCAACAGCTCTAACTTAAATACCCTTGAGGTAATAACTCATACCCCTTTCTTCCCTTGACTGTTTGATCTTCCCAGAGCAAAGCTGTTTGAGATGGCTTCCCAATCTATCCCTTTTCAGGTCTAGCAGCTTGACTCTAGAATCTCTCACAAGTACTGTGAGAGATGTATGATCTTGAAAAGGATATTATTTTTAGGATAGGTTCAATTTTTAAATTTTATTTTATTTCAAAGATACTTTACAGAGTGGGTAGAGTTACATGAGTAAGGTAAATTCCTTGTTGAATATTGTTACCCACTCCATTGTTATTATCATATTCTTTCCCACCTCCTACCCCTCTCCCCACCCCAAGGTTGTCAAGTTCATTTCTGACATAGTGTCTTGTGAATATCATTGTTGCAGTGGGTCGCTCTTTGTACTTCTTTCATCACTATGTTTTTCCTTTCCTTCTCAAAATCAGATAAATGTATATACAAAATGGAAGGTACCAGAATTAAGACAGAGATTGCCAGGGATAAACCAATTGAAAAAGACAAATGAAATAAAATAAGATCTAGGTACACTACTTTAGAGATATCAAGTTTGACATCTGAAAAAAATGACTTGTTTCCATACCTTGGAGTTCATTTCAATTAGCATCATTTTGTAAGGTCACATGTGCATAGCTCTGGAGCCAGCAATCCCACTCCTGGGCATTTGTGGAAATGATCTCAAGCTAAAACACACTAAATCTACAACTATGTTTTTGGAAGGATTATTACCATATCTAAGATATTGAACCAAACTAGAAGCCACTCTATATATGAATAGTTCAAGAAAAGGTGGTATATATACACAATGAAATTTTATGTTTCTATCAGAAAGAATGACACAGCCCCTTTCTTAAGAAAATGGAAAGACTTGGGAAAATAGTCATGGAACCTAGGTTCCATGGTTTCCTTCATTTTTATTAATATATGCTTAGGATAGTCCTGGCAGACAGGTTCACATTTTAAACTCTTAATATTCCCTTTTTTCTCCCTCTTCCTCTCTCATACCATGTGTGTGTGTGTGTGTGTGTGTGTGTGTGTGTGTGTGTGTGTGTGTGTGTGTCTGCGTGTGCGCACGCGTGCCACACAGTAATGAAACTTGACTTGGAGCCTCAAACTCTTGCTTGGTTTTTTCACTAATGACTGACTGAGTCTGTACTATTTGATCCAAAGTTTCAATCTGTCTTTGATTGAACAATTGAACATAAATGTCTCATGGATTGCTACCCCAGCCATCGGTGAACTATGATCTTCCAATCTCAGGCTCATGACTAGAAATAAGGATAAGACACTGGCAGCCAGCTCTATTGCCAAGTGTCTTTTGCTTTGATTTGTTTTTGTTTTTTGTTGTTTTTGTGCATCCAAAATCTGTAAGGAAAACAAATCATTTATAATCAGGACTATTCACATAAAATGTGTATTGTTTAAAGATTACCTTAATAATGTTATCCTTTTGCATCCACATTATGTGATTTGACATTTTTTTATCTCTACTATTGCAAACAGTCAAGTAACATACACATTTTGAATCTTCTTGTCTTGGTTTTATAGTTTGTTAGGTGTTTCAAAACAGAGTTTATCAATGTTTAACTCTTCACTACTAAAGCAAGACTTTTATGATTTTTCAATGTCCTGTAAATCGTAAGTTCATCACTTCTTGTGACACCTTATGAGCACAGGTAGTTTCCTATAATACCTACACGTACTTTAGACCTCAATGCGATGTGCTCTACTGCCAAATATGCAAGGGCATCCTTTGTAATTCTCCTTGAATTTTCACTGTTCTTTTCTCTACTCTCCAGTGCTAAGTCCTGTGATGATCTTGTTGATTTTCTCCCCCGGTACATTCATCATTGTATCTTGGGAACTACTGGTATGCACTACTGTACTTCTGTCCATTCTCATTATGCTTTGGCATAACCTTTCTCACCCTGGAGGGCCAGAGATGGGGATATTTTCTTCAATCTTTAGCTACGACATCTATCTTTATACTTTCTAGAACTACATGTATTGAATTCTTTCTGTAAAGTCTAAGGCCTTGAAAATAATTACTGCATTTTCATGGCTTTTTGATTTGGCATTAGGGAAGAATATAGGTCAGTAACTGTAACTTAGGTAAAAGAAGATTGCAATCATTCCTCCATACCTGTTGTTCATTGGATAATGTTTACTTCAAGGTCTGCCTGCCTGCTTCCTTTTAATTGTTTATTTTTCAATGTAGCCTTTTCTTCTGGAAAGTATTTATGGGCCAAGTGAAAATCAATTCCTACTGTAATTAGTCATTAATTTTATTCCAACATAATTTCACAGATCCGTCTGAGTTTCTTCAGGGTCTGTATAGTAGTGCTTCACATTCTTAGATATGTTTTAACATTGATGCATCCAATGGTAAAGACACATTGCTTAAATCACCATTTTGATGACTGCAATAAACCATGTTGCAACCTCACAGATACCCCACCCTAACTACTCTAGTCCCTCATAGTCGCATTGCTCCCCTTTCCTAGTACATCCAAGCTCCTCCCTTCCCTTTCATACCAACTAGCCTTCTCCCTCGAGCCTCTCCTGTTTTCATCAGAACCTCTGCCCATAACTATCCTACTTCTAAGTGGACTAAACTTTCAAACCCAGCCTTGAACCTACTTCTTCTCACAAAACCCATCATGCAATACCAAAAACCCTTCACCTCCCTATAACTGCCCTTGAAGCCTCACCTTGCTTGGCTAGAAGCTTCTCACACAGCCCATCTCCTGCCTGGAAAGCCAGCCCTTTTCCCCACAAGCCTCTCCACCTCCCACAAGTGTTCTCTCAATGCCCTGCCTTACTCCTCAGATGAACCCGACCCCTATTGGCTCCTCCCTCAGATCCACACCCTACTCCACCAGATACCCTGCCCATAATTATCTACACTTTTGTATCCCTTCCACTCCTTCTCAAAGCCCCTCCTCCAACTAGCCCCATGGCTCCAAGCCCTGCCTTGCCCCAGAAAAACCCCACTAGAATACCCCCAACACACTATCCCATCTCTCAACACCCACATTGCTCCACTAGTAAGAACTGCACCAGTTGGCCTCCATCTGGAAGCCGCACCAGGCTCAACTGTAAATCCCTGTCCCTCCGTATTCCCTTTTTGAAGGTTGCTTTGCCCTACTGGAAACCCTGTACAAAGACCATGGCCTGCCTTGCAACACTGAAATCCCCACCCAACATTACTCCTCTTTTCAAAGTGGTGATTGACTATACCAGAAACCCCATCTTAACCATTCTGGTGCACTGGATCCTATCAGTGCTCTCACAAAGCTCTGTTTCTGAAAATCTCCTCCATACATTGTGACTGCACTCTTCTCTGCAGGAAACGCCACTTCCACCCGAACATACTCTCCAAAGGCCTGCCGTTCTCCACCAGAACCCCCGCCCCTTAATAGTCCATGTCTTCCTTTTACCACCCTGACCTCTCAAAGCCAGACCTTGAAAAGCCTCCTCCCTCATAGCTCCGCATTCCTGCACCAGAATCCCCACATTCTGTCAGCCTCTTGCCTACATTCACTGCCCTGCCTTATGGGAAACCTCATCCTACATATCCCACAAGGGCTCACAATGCTCACCCAGAACGCTTCCTCTAAGTAACCTCCTCCTTTGTAGCTCTGTTCTTCCTTCTCAAAGCTCTGCCCCAATCAGCCTCCAGCCCTGTGACCCAGCCTTCTTACTAAAGTACCGCCTACTCTATCAGAGACCAGGCCCCTAACAAGTCTAGTACTTCCTGTCTCCTCCCTGCGGTCTCAAAGCCGTACACAGACTGGTCTTCACCCCCTAAGACTCACCATGCTAAACTACAGGGACTGTGCCAATACCAACTCCCCCTTTAAACCAGAGAGGGCTCCACCAGAAACCCACACCATCTCATCCATGAAGGTCCAAATCTAGTAACTGTTATTAGATATGTGATATTGTACTGGCCATAGAATTCATACTAATCAATAGGATAAGAAAGGAGTATTGCAAAAAGGCAACAAAAATTAGACAGCTATTAGATGCCTTATTCTAGTTTGGGGTTCTGTTACCAGGCAGATACACATTGTGTGAAAATGTATGAAGGTGATTCCTCTTATTGGAAACCATTCTTTGAAGTATCAGTAAGGTTTCATGAATGATCATTTTATTTCTAGAAAATTCGTGCATATTTGTGCCCATTAACTTTAAAAAATATTAGTTATTTTAAATCCTCTCTTTTCGTTGAGGAAAGGGTATTAGATGACTTTCAACTCATCTCCGTAATAAATAATTTTGGATTTGCTTACTTTACTATGTACCAGAGTTTTTAGCAACAGAAATTCTCTACCAGGGGGCTGGGAAGGTGGCTCAGTGGTAGAGTGCTTGCCTTGCATGCATGAGGCCTTGGGTTTGATTCCTCAGCACCGCATAAGCAAAAAAGAAAAAAGCCAGAAGTGGCGCTGTGGTTCAAGTGGTAGAGCACTAGCCTTGAGCTGAAGACCTGAGGTACAATGCCCAGGCCCAGAGTTCAGGCCCCATGACTGGACCCCCCCAAAAAAAAGAAAAAAGAAATTCTCTAACAGAATCCATTTTGAATTTCCTCCTTCCACTAAAGTGTCCTTTAGAAAAGATTGAAATGAGATTATACAGATAAAATGCCAGAAATAAAAACATATTTTAGATCATAACAAAATTATGATAAAGACCCCACCCAATGTGCTTTTAATTTTCTAACAAAAGGAACTTAAGCCTATTTAACTGTAGACTTTCTGAAGACTAGAAGACAAAAATCTAAGAAATGCCCTCTTATACCATGGTTCTGAAAACAAAACCAAAATAAGGAAAGACAACATAATGACACAGAAGGGAATGAAGAACTTGTACATGTGATATAGCATGTAAAAAATACACTGAATCAGGTAAAAATTATTTTGGTCAACATGTCTGGTTGTTCAATATATTTCATTTTAAATATTGTTCTTTGTTAACCTGTGACTTAATATTAAAAGTCTCAACAGGGATCTGCCCAGGTAATTGTGTAGTTAGTCAATTTCATCATTGCAAGATCATCAGGATGAAAAACTCCACACACCTTAAGACACACCTGCAACAGCAGTAGACATACACTCCTATTGGTCCAACAGTGTAAGCCAGACTTGTGTTTTACCAAAGCTTTGCATGTGGTATGCTATGGTTTATTCAGGCTGACGAGCCATAGTAACTCTAATTTAAGATTAACCCTACCATCTTGTGCTAGGCTTCCTTCAAAGTAATACCAAGAGAGAGAGAAAAAATAAACACAGGTTGCCACCAACCCTGCCCACTCTTAAGAAATCAAAACAGTTTCCCAAGTGTTCCAGGAACAGTACATACCAATAGTTCAGAGAAAAGGCAGTGTGGTTCGGGTGGACTCAAACCAATCTTGTAACTGCTTGTGTGCAAATTCGCTAAATTTGTTTGTTCAGTACTATAAAACTGTGCTGATTTTGTGCTCAGGGATTCTTATTATCACCAGTTAGTGAGTGCACAGAGGACCAGCTTGAGCTTGTAAATAAAGGACTCTTATGCTGTTCATATTGGTCGTGGTCTCTGGGGGTCTTTCGGGGGTCTCAAGTCTGTACAACATTTCTGGGGGTTCATGTGGAATCCCCCTCATAAAACCATCCAGACGCCCCACCACAGAGACTCAAAAAAAAAAAAAAAACAGCTGTTATGTCAAGGCACTGCTGTTCTGTATATTTGGTTGCCTGTAATTTCTGTATCTGTAATTCTGGTTTCCCACAGGGTCTGTATTCTGGTTGGCTAGGACTCTTGGTAGACGCGCTATAAGACTGCCAACGGGGTCTGTGAGAAGATGTCCCCAGACACCTCTTGGTAGATTGCTGTTTAGTACAGATATTTTTGGGAAATTTTCTGTCTGTAGTCGGGCACTTTCATGCAGACATTTTTTGGGAAGTTTTCCATCTGTATTGGGAAGTTTTCCATTTTAGGGGAAACGCTCCATCTGTAGTTTGGCACTTTCTTGTTTACAATTTACAATGATGAAGTGTGTCTTTGTAAATTCTTTGTGTTGAGTGTTCTGTTTGTCATTTGGAGTTTATCTTATCCTTTGGCCTTGGCCCAGGAGGGTCTGAATATGGGGGGAAATCCGTCAGTCTGAGAGGATGGCCGCTAGGGACTTATTTCCCTTGCTCCAAAATGACTGGGATTTCTCTTCCACTTTGGAAGGCCCCTGGGTCAACAAACGTTGGTGAGACATCACCCCATTCACTGAGACCTGATTGTTCTCTGTTCTGTTTCCTGAGGTAGGGAAGTTCTGAGTGAGAGTAGCAGACTCTGGATTCCGCTTGCTGAGTGAGAACGGCACAGAGTTCTGGTAGGGATAAACTCAGCCTTTGGGTGCTGAGTTGTCTAGTTCTGTTTTAGAATTGGTACGAGCTTTAATGTGTGTTTTTGGTTTTTGTGTTTTTGTTATTTATTTGAACATCTCTGGGGAAATAAAAGCTCCAGCCTCCAGCAGAGCTCAATCACAGAGAAGGCTGTGTGGCTGGGTTTCACTTTTCAGCTAGTCCTGACAATGTAAAGTGCTCTTGTATAAAATTGGATAAAAATCAGGCCAGTTTAGTTTCAGGTGACCATCCTTCCAGCATTCCTCCAACAGAAGGGATTCAAAAGACTAATTGGAGAAATGCCTTCATAAACAAGCAAGCCCTGGAAAAATGAAACTCAACAAAGATACTTAATTTAAAAGAAATATTGTCTTAAATTTTTGTTTGAAAATTTTAGAAAATGTATGTACAAGTTGTTTTTATTTTGGCATGCTTAAATATCTGTGTGAGTGTGTTTTGTATGTGTTTGGTAATATGTTGAAGATAGGTATTTTCAGCATTCTGTAACAATTGGGTGAGTTTAAATTTAAAATTCAAAAGGTTATGAGGTTTGGACATTACCAAAAATTTTTTTTAAAGAATTTTCACTTTGTTTTAAATGGCTTTTTAAGGATTCTTTAACTTGAAAATGAGAAAATCTGGTATTTTAGAATGCATAAGTCTCTTTACACTGTAATAAAGATATCTGGCTTAACAACAAGGAGAAACTTAGAAGACAAGAGAAGAACGATCTTTAGGAGTGAAGGGTGAACATGCAGAAGTGCAGTTCAGCTGGTCATGCACAGTGGAACCATGCATGGTGAAAGAGTGCAAAATGGCACAAATGCAGTTCATCTAACCCTAAAGAGTCGGATTGGGTGCATGCCCATTACACAGGAAGGGCTAAGTGGCTCATCTTTATTCTGTACCTTACCTTCAGATAGACACTGGAAACATGATGGTAAAACTGAATGATGTAATGATCGGATTAGCATTGCTAAAACTGTCCCTTGGATGTGTTAAAATTAAAATTAAGAAGGCCTTTAAAAAGGATTACAAAGTTTATTTATATAATGTGATTTGTTCTCAATGATATTCTGCTATTGGATATTTTTTAAGGCAAAATGGTGTTAAGTCTAGCTTCTTGGTACAGTGATTGTGATTGTAATTTTTGCAATAAGAAAAAATTCTTATTTGAATTTAAAAGTTTGAATGTGTATCTGTTTTAAAACAAGCAGCCAAGAGAAAATGAGTGACACCTAGCCTTGAGAGGTCAAGGGATTTTTCAAAATGCAACTAAAAACTAAAGTATAGAATATTTAAACGGAGATTACAAATTAGGAATTGATTTCTGTATATAAAGTTTAAAAGTAAAAATGTTCTAAACATTTACCTCAAAATGCTAAAGGGAAAAATTAGGATTAACAAAATAATTGCTTAATACCTATTTCAGTTTGCTCTCATAGGTTTTTTGTGTTTTTTTTTTGTAACAGTTCCTAGCATGCCCACAAAAAGGAGTGAGGATTCTTGTAGTTTATCAGATGTAACTTTAGCTCTTAGTACTTTTCAGGTAAGAACATGCTTAAAAGACCCTTCTATGTTGACCACCTTGTTGCTTTTAAGTGGATGAGAGTGGCCTTTTATGAGAATTGTTGATCTGCAAACTCGTTCCAAGCCAGCCCAGGCAGAAGAAGGTCCTTGTGAAACTGTCAATTCTACTCAGCCAAAAGATGGCTGAAAGAGCAAGCAGAGTTTCTTTAGGACTCAAAGTGGCAGAGCGATAGCCTTGAGCTGTAGAACTGAGGGACAGCACTCAGGCCCCGAGTTTAAGTTCAGCAACTAACTAAGGGAAATGCCAATGAGGCATTTTCCCAGTGTGGAGAAGACACTCCTGGGATGAAAACAATGGAGGATCATCCAGACACCATAAGCCACTGCTTGGATGGCAGAAATAATGTCAGATCCTAGAGTCATTTGTGCGTGGCATTTCAAAAATTGGTCAGAGCCAGGAGTTCATGGGAACATAGTTTGTAAGCATGCCTACTGTCTATGCCTATCTACCTTGTAAGGGACAGGAACTCGTCAGTCATCTGTGATAGTACTAAAAAGATAAGGTTTAAAAATGTGGAAGATAGTTTTGAATCCAACCCCTGTATGTGCCAAAAACTCTAATTGGCAGTAAATTTTGAGCTGATGCCAGCTACATGAAATTCATCTGCTCAGGAAAAAACTTTGTAAACCTGAGAGTGTGTTTCTATTGATATCTGTCTGAAGGCCTACATAGGTAACTGAGGCATTGTTAGGATTACTAGAGATCACATTCCTATGCCATCCAGAAAGATCCTTTTGCAAACCAGAAGTCTAAATAAGCTCCACAGCTGTAGCCAGAAAAAAGGTCTGTGCATTTGTTAAAAGTTAAAATATTGTTCTTAATGACATTTAACCCTGATTACCTCTTTGTAAAATAGGCTATGATTATAGGTTCCTGGCTAACTAGGATAAACATCCCTGAGTCAGCTTGAAGAAGTGACAGAAGATGAATTTTTGCCCATCATCCTCTTTTAAGAAGAAGGGACCAGATTCACTTTTTTAAAAATGTGGCAAAACAGACAGAAGGAAAGGACATGGGAAATAATACTACAGGCCTGAGCCCTGTATATCTGCCTAGAAAATCCTAGTCTTATTAAAAGAACTATCTAATTTAAAAAGTTGTGGTCTTGGTAAATTGTCCCGGGCTATTGTCTAAATAGTTTTAAAATCTAGTGGGGTCACAGCCTGCCAAGCCTATGCCATGTGTCCTTAACCAGGTTGTGTAGGAATTTGCAGCTCAGCACGAGGTGTGACTGTCGCTTGGAGCCACTGAGAGACCCTGCTGCTGCTGCTGCTGCTGCTGCACACCCTAATGGATAAAGTTCAACGACAGCCTGACAGTCACCTGGAGGAAATCTACATCATCACTCAGACCACCTCCACCGCAGTAAAATATACTGAACTCCTGCTTGATTCCATCACCTGAGAATGCTTCCCCGTTGAAATCTGCTACAAAATAAGATCTTGTGGGACATTCTTTTGGTGATATCTAGTAACCCTCTCTAATCCCACAGTGGATATTAGTGGCAAGGTTATTGCTGAATTTCCTTAGTCACTTCAGGGTCACAGCCTCTTTTAGCTCTGGTATGGTAATAACTTGCTTCTTCCTCGGTATGTTTTAAAGATTAAGGAGGATTTTTTTTAAATCAACGGAGATAGTAAGAGGAATGAGACCAGCCCTAATCTTAGCCTTAAAATCTATCAAGCTTTTCATCCCACTGGTGCCTTGAGGCTTTCTGAGATAACATGGTTCCACAAGTCGAAGGAAAAATGAGCAGTTTTAATCTCTAGCCACAAAGAAGCTCAAGGAATTGTAAAGACAAGGAGGTAGTACAGAAAGCATTAGGAAAGGAGTTGGGGAAAAATTGGTATCCTCTGGGTAAGAAAGGATTTAAAAAGAAAGGATTGTCTTAAAATGTTTGTAAAGAAGATAAACCTCAGAAAGTTTAATTATGTAGCAAATGGTATGAGTATGTCTTAAAACTGGAGCATATGAGTACATCTGGTATAAAATTAAGATAGCTGTGAGGTACGGAGTCAGGATTGCTGGAAGAAAATGTAAGGCCCTTTGGTAGTGTTAATTTTGTTACTCACATTTGTACATTGTAGACTGGCGGCCTTTGTAAAAGAGAGGATCAGCACAGTCCATCTATTAGTTCTGAGATCTCAATACCAAACTGTAAATATAGAAGACTGTGCCAATTAGGGACCAAGATTGGTCCCTGATGCTCTAGAAGAGAAGAGAATGAAGAGCCAAAGTAACTCCAATTTGAGATTGACCCCAACATCTTGTGCTAGGCTTCCCTCAGAGTAACCCCAAGAGAGAGAAAAAAACACAGGTGCCCAAAATCCTGCCCACCCTCAAGAAATCAAAAGAGTTGCCCAAGTGTTCCAGGAACAGAACATACCAATAGTTCAGAAAAAGTGCAGTGAGCTTAGGGTGGACTCAAACCAATTATGTAACTACTTATGTGGAAGTTCCCTAAACTTGCTTGTTCAATACTATAAAAGCTGTTCTGATTTTGTGTTCGGGGAGTCTTAGCATCACCATTTACCAAGTGCACGGAGGACCAAGCTTGAGATTGCAAATAAACGACTCCTGCTGTTAGCATTTTTTCATGGACTCTGGTGGTTTTCCAGAGTCCCAAGTCCATACAACAGGGCTTGATACAAAATGTCTCTTCCCAGAGAATTAAATGATGGCATTTATGGCTAACATGATTTAGGGTCATTATTAACATCTAACACATGATGACGTTTTTATTTATACCTCTCTTCCTCCCTTTTTTTCTTCCTCCCTTTCTTTCTTTTCATTTCCTTCCTTCCTTCCTTCCTCTCTTTCTTCTTTCTTCTTTCCTTCCTTCCTTCCTTCCTTCCTTCCTTCTCTCCCCCTCCTTCTCTACTTTCTTTTTCTCTTCCTTTTCTTTCTTTCTTTCTTTCTTTCTTTCTTTCTTTCTTTCTTTCTTTCTTTCTTTCTTTCTTTCTTTCTTTCTTTCTTTCTTTCTTTCTTTCTTTCTTTCTTTCTTCCCTTTTCTTTCCTCTTTTAGGAGATGAGTATGAATTGAGATATTTTGTTTGCTGAACAAGTATTCTACCATTAGAACAATCCTTTTTCAATTTAGTTACTTTGCTCATAAGTTATCAGTGTTGCTGAGGGCCGAACAGAGGCTAAGTTCCTCACCTATGTCTGAAAAGTAGCTAGGTTCATAAATGCATTCCAACAAGCCAGGCTTAATGTGAGAATCTTATCACTTTCCTTGCACACTCATTCTGAACTGTGATCCTCCCAAATTCTACCTCTAGTTAGTGATGTGAGCTCCAATAGCCTGCCACCAGTGTAGATTTTCTAAATGAAAGGTTGAAGACAATTTCAGTTTAATCTCTTTTTTTGATAGTCCAGGGGCTGTTATAACTTTATTTCTGTACAATTTCAGTGTATATATGCACATTAGCTTTAAAATGTGGCTTTTCTCCCCTTTTTTCTTTTTCTTGATCCTGGGGCTTGAACTCCATGCCTGGGCACTGTCCCTAAGCTGTTCAGATCAAGGCTAGCACTTTGCCACTTGAGCCACAGTGCCACTTCAGGTTTTCTGGTGATTAATTGGAGGTAAGTGTGTCATGGATTTCCTGCCAGGGCTAGGTTTGACTTACCATCCTCAAATCTCAGCTTCTGATTAGCTAGAATTACAGGCATGTACCACTGTCTCCCAGCTAAAATGTTACTCATTTTAAGTTCTGTGATTTATTTGAGGGAGTAGCATGAGTGTGTAGAAAGGCAACATTCAAGTCATCTCTCTAAATAATTTCACAGTGCATTTTCATAATATTTATTGCAGTGATTAATAACAGAAGCTCCCAAAGTAACAGAATGATCCTTGATTTTCTCCCTCCCACAGGTACTATTGGAAGAGAATATTAGGTATGAGTCCAGCAATTTCTTCTAATTAAAGACCAATCTTTCCTAGTTTATGAAAAAATGTCCTTCATTCAATTGCTGATGCTTTTTCTGACTACAAATATAATGAACTATGTAGTAGTCTGTAGAATTGTATACCACCACACGCATTTTAATTCAAAAGAAATTCAGATATCGAAATGTTTGTTTTTTTTGTCAGTGGTGGGGCTTGAACTCAGGGTCTGGACACTGTCCCTGAGACTGTACTCAAGTTAGTTAGCACTCTACTAATTGAGCCACAGACACACTTTTGTTTTTTGAGTTGTTAATTGGAGATAAGAGTCTTATGGGGACTTTTCTTCCTGGGCTGGCTTTGAACTGCGATCTTCAGATCTCAGCCTCATGAGTAGCTGGGATTTCAGGCATGAGACACTGGCACCTGGCTTCAAATACTCATTTTTAAAATGATGAACTCCTTCGTGCCTCTGGCTCACATATATAATCCTAGCTAATAGGATTACAGGTATGAGAAACAAACACTAGGTGTGTGTTGTTCATGTTGGTTTATATTGGCATGTTTTAATATTGTTTGTTATACTACAATGCTCTTATTTTTATTTTCACCTAGGTGAGGGTGATAGGTGCTAAACAGTGTTGAACCTTATTTGGCTGAGATAGAGCCATGTGCCAGTTCTTGCCTAGAATGGCATGGAATTGAAATCCTCTTGCTCTCAGCTCCCATGGACCTGGGATGATAGATGTATTCCATCACACATAGCCAGAAGCTGGGGAGCATTGCAGGAAAAACTACACTGGTCTTGAATTGATATACCAAAAAGCTAGCTTTACAGGCAAAACCATGTTGTATTCCATTTCACTTTGAAGTAGTGTATGTACATACTTAGAGAGTACAATGATAACACACTACATGTTTAATATATAGATTAGTCAATATATTTAGAACGTTTATCTCCTAAAATATTGAAGCTAATGTATTTTGGTAACCTCCGGACTCTGCTAGTTATTTTGCAATATACAAAAACATGAATACATTGATAATGTGCATTAGAAAATAGAGTTAGAGACAAGTTAGATTATGTGTAGTAAATATATATTTATCTATTGTGGTTCCGAAGAACTTCATCGCATATTCACCATGACAATACCACCATATATCCACCATGACAAGAATTTTCCATTTCATAACTTGCCATCTTTTATCTTTTATCTTTTTTACATTCTCCTTATAATTATGAATGTTTTCCTGTTTTTATAATGTTTTGAAATTATTTTATGATGGAATTAAAAATTTGTGGAGTCTACTAAAATTATCTCATTTTGTTTGGTTTTGTGATGCTAAATTATTAAGACCAACGTTTCCTGAAAGTTATGCTAGCAGACTATATCACTAACTTATATTCTAATTACATCTTATTATAGTATTTTGATATATGGCTTTGCTGTTGCCATTTTTTTTTGTTTTGTTTTGGTCATGGGGCTTGTACTCAGGGCCTGAACGCTGTCTCTGCACTGTTCAACTCAAGGCGAGCACTCTACTACTTGAGCCAGAGTGCCACTTCCGGTTTTCTAGTGGTTTATTGGAGATAGCAGTCTCACGGTCTTTCCTGCCCAGGCTGGCTTTGAATAACTAAGATTACAGGCTTGAGCCACCAGCACCTGGCTACTGTTGCTGTATTATGGTATAGAGTGTTGTGAGGCTCAACTGAAGCTTTCAACCCCACTGCCTCCAGTAACAATGCTTTATCACCAGATTCTGGAGGCTCATAATTATAACTATAGCTAATCAGGAGGTTGAGACCTGAGATTTAGTTCATATAGCCTGAGCAGGAAATTGTATGTCTTTCCTCTCCAGTTCACTACAAAAAGCTTGCAGGAGAACTGTGGCGCAGTTGGTAGCACTACAGTTAAGGGAAAGATACTTGTGATTGTCATATAACCCTGGAGTTCAAGTCCTAAAATACACATATGCATTGACACACATTTGCACACACACACAAACACACACACACACACATACACACACTCCCACAGAGATGTACACACAGAGAGTCACAGGCAATATTGTATCTTAAATTCTTATCCAGACATTGGACAACAGCCCAATTATTTGTGAAGGTTTTTCTTGATTATTTTGAAGGAGGAGGATAGTTCATGAGACACAGGTGACAAGACTTTAGTGAGGAAATACTTTATAAACGACTAGCTTATAAAAAGAAGAGTAGCACGGTTTTTATCTTTAAATCTTACATTCCTTCAACTATAGTTTTAAATAATAATCATTGAAGGGCTGGGAAGTTGGCTCAGTGGTAGAGTGCTTGTCTTGCATGCATGAGGCCCTGGGTTCGATTCCTCAGCACCACATAAGCAAAAAAAGAAAAAAGCCAGAAGTGGCGCTGTGGCTCAAGTGGTAGATTGCTAGCCTTGAGCTGAAGAGCTGAGAGACAGAGCCCAGGTCCAGAGTTCAGGCCCCACGACTGGACACCCATTCAAAAAATAATAATCATTTGAATTATGAGAAGACAATGCAGCACCTCTTCCCTTCTCCCCTTCCCCTCTGTCATAAAATATGACAAAAGTATCAAAAATAGTCTATCTTAAAAAAATGTACACGTGTAAAAATGTCTGACTATATGTGTAAGGTTTTTTCAATATTTTTATGATTTTTCCCACCTCTAAGTACTTGCCTTTTGGGCAGATTACAGCACACAGGGGCTTCAAGAGCAAACTAAAGGTTAGGAAACATAAACCAAACAATGTTCTAGGAAGTAGATGTCAGAAATAGATGCAAAAAGCACATGGCAAGCTGAGAGGGCCCTGAGAGGCAAAATGATTTTTGCAGGATGAGAGAAATAGTGACAAGGCATGGATCTCACCTAGGAAAGCTTCCTTGAGGCTGAGACCATGCTGGTTCCTAGGCCTAGCTGCAGATGTTGGGATTTGACAATGTCCACATTTGTATAGAGTGATATGGGAGGGGAAATTTCAGCCTCCAGTTTGTCTTTGGGATGGTCTTATGTGAGTAAGCAGCTTAGATCATTGGGCTCTGAGAGATGACACTACTTCCCTCACAATGCAATAGAATATGGAACTCTGAGACCCAGGCAACTGTAACTTACAGTCAGCTCTAGCCAGCTCACTTCACCTGTGGCTCAGGAACAAGAAAGACATTCCTATATTGTTTTCAAAGTTCAAGAGAATCAGGTCCCAGGCATGAGAGGGGAGAGTGCCTCACTCGATACTGCAGACTTTGGATCAGTGCCAAACCACGAATCCAATGTCTCAGGCCTTTTTATAAGAAGAAACCAAGGGAATCACAAGGCAACTCAGGTCACGTGTAACTATGACAGGAAACCTATTTAATCTCATTCTAGCCCACATCACAGGCTTCTTCTTGTGTTTTTATATGTGTATATTGAGAAAATATTTACTGTGTACTTTTCAATCCGCTCTATTACTCATTTTGAAGTGTACTCCCATTTCCATGTTTCAAAGATCCATTCTTTTTACCACCTCAGTGTGACAATGAGTCTGCCCAAACCCTGAATGTGCCTTATAATATATGGAGCTTGGACTCAGGCTTGTTGGAAATGCTGGTAATGGACCTGTTCCCTGCCTACCAGAAAGGTGATCTCTTCTATGTTGGAAACTTCCACCACCACTAAAGAGAGTGGGGGACAATGGAGCAGTTGCTGGATATTGCTTAAAAAGTGAGTGTTCCTCATTCAAATCCAGGACTGATGAGACCCCCCTGGTAGATTATTGGAATACTTGGTACCTCTCTAAGACTGTTTCACTGGGGTTTTATCACAGGAGCTTGGCTTGAGACAAAGAAGTGCACTCCCTGGATTACTCCTTACTAGTGGCCTGCCAGAACATTTCATTTTCCTCAGAATCTAGTGGAGCCTTAACAGTTTGCTTGCTGAGAGAGTAGGATTAAAGGAATGAGCCAGTGTCACCCAACGTCCACCCTCACATAGGAAATCACTATCTTGGAGGCCTTTGAAGGAATATAGATGGAAGAAAGAATGGAACTTGAACGTGGGGCCTGAGTGCTGTTCTGTTCGTATCACTCTGCCATTTAAGCCCCAAGTCCAGGTCTGGCCTTTGGCTGGTTAATTGAAGATAAGTGTCTTTAGAATTTTACAAACTAGACTGGGTTCAAACTGTGATCCTTAGACCTCACCCTCCTGATTAGTAGGATTAGAGGCATGAGCCATGGGACATTTATTTGGACAGATGCTAAAAACCATCCTCACAGAATTTCCATGAAATTGTATAGACATATCTCTACTTTTTGTCTGTTATGTTTACATTACCATATGTGACTTAACCAGTCCCATGTGTGTCCTGTTAGTTCAGAAAAGGAGAAGCATAGAGTTAACTTCCTTCTCTCCTCCCATTGGTACAGATCCTTCTACCATAACTGGGAGGAAGATGAACAAGATGAAGAAGTAAGTGGACGTTGACACAAAGAGAAGTTCTGTCTTTGAAAACTGGGTATCTTTGAGGTGTCTGAATCAAAGTCAACTTCCTTCTTTGCACACCAGTTGTGATTTTCACCAGGGGGTTGAGGCTTGGCACTTCAGTGGATAGCAGATTACACAGTGTGGATGTGGTTGTGGTTTTGGCCTCTCATGGATGACGAGGGGGAATATGTATAGCAAGTCGGATCAAGAGGGGAAGCAACCTTCTCCTCCTATCATAGGGAGAATTTTAGATGATTATATTTGAGAAATTTCTAGAAGTGGGTTGTGAAGAGCATCCTGCTTGCAGGAGTCTCTTCCTACAACATGCAAGTCCCGCCAGAAAGAGGCTATAGTACAAAGCTCAGGATGGGGAGGACAGGCTTTCATTTTCCTTGTCACCAATCTGCCCATAGCATAGTTTGTTCCATCTTCCCTATGTGGATGGATTTCTACCTTGATGATTTCTATGAGAACAAGAACCATGACACCCTAAAAGAACTTACACAGTATGTCAAGCTCAACCTGCCCTCTTCAGACTTGCTCTTCTGCTTACATATTCTTCTGGACCAGCTAGAGGAATGCATGGCCCATGAGACCAAGAAAACGTGGAAGAAGTCCTTGTTTAGATACCTCAGAGCTGGTGAGTATGGATGGAACTTGGGTCTTTAGGCATGGGTCGGATTGGGATAGAGCCCTTAGTACTCCCCAGCTTGGCAAAATATCCTTTTATGGATATTCTTTGCCAGGTAATATCTGTTCTCCTTTGAAAGAACTTGGAAGTAGCCACTCATTAGAAACATCCTAACTTCTCATGAGTCTTCAGTCCAAACTCCAGTTCTACAGCTTCCCCCATTAGATTCTCATGAAAGTTTAGTCACACCTTAACTTCTTGAGTTCTAAGACTCCTGTACCTATTTCCATTCTCAGGTTTGCATCACAGTAGAGGTGCTCCTGAATTTCTCCAGATAAAGAACCCATCAGTGATGTCGTTTATGATGACTCATGGAGATCAGAAACCATTACTGATCTCCAGAAAGCATGTGAACATAGAGGGTGTTTTTTTAATATATAGAAAGGCCCAAGCAGGTTTTGAGTCCTGTGGACATCCCACTGGTTCTGAACCCCACATGTGAAGCAGGTGTACCTGCACTTACCACCAAGGAAGAAGCCTATCCAGAATGTCTTCCATTGATGTTCATAATCCACCTAGATTAGCTCCAAACAAGTCAAAAAGACATGTCTTGGTATGCAGTGTAAATGTGTGTTAATGGAAAATGACCCCAGTGTATCTTCAGGAAAACCAATAAGTGAGGTTCAAAATCTAGATTCAGTTGAGGAAAGGGAATCTTTCCTCACAGAATATACTGACCAATCTGTCCTCCTGCAGGGGATCCAATTTCCAATTGAGAAATTAGAATCTGTCCCTCCTTGGACTCAGGAAGAAAACCCTGTCTTTAATGAGGAAGTAAATCCCTTTTAGGACTCTGAGGCAGAATTTCTTTCTGAAGGCAACTTAGAAGCCAATCTAGATTTAGAGATTCCTTCCCCCATTCCTGGGAAAACCTGTATTTTTCTTTTTGTCTTGATGTTTATAAAATGCTCATTCTATTTATTTTTCTAACTTTATTAAAATGTTAGTGTTTTTTATATAATCTAGTATTCATGAATCCTAAATATGTTTCTTTTTAAGCCTACAATCTGAAGCATTGTGCATATCTGTTCTGTGGGGGGGAAACATAGAGTGACAGCGGGCTGTACAAGAGAGCCTACTGCATATTAATGGAACTGTTAAATGCACAGGGAGCGGCAAGGAAGCCAGGCCATGCCTGTATGGGGAAATAAGGTGGCTACAAAAGGTCTATTACATAGCAAATTAGATGTCCTAGAAAGATATTCTGTCAATTTGGACAAATGCCACAATACTTATAGTGGTATGTAGGACACTCTTCCAACCGTGAGTTCAAATCTGTATACATTTCATTGTGCTTTGGGCACATATGGAAGAAGAATTACTCTCCAATAATATCATACAGTAATGTGAATCATTTTCTTTAAACCTGCTTCAGGGCTGAGAAGGTGGCTCAGTGGTAGAGTGCTCGCCTTGCATTCATGAGGCCCTGGGTTCAATTCCTCAGTACTACATAAGCAGAAAAGGCTGGAAGTGGCATTATGGCTCAAGTGGTAGAGCACTGGTCTTGAGCTGAAGAGCTTAGGGATAGTGCCCAGGCTCAGAGTTCAAGCCCCACAACTGGCAAAAAAAAAAACTGCTCCATTAAACAATTAATTAAATAATTAACAATTCAGGCGGCAGCCACTTAATCAGGCATGCTGGTCCCTCTGGTGAAGTAGGATCCTAGTGGAAGCCTGCCCACCTAGGGCCCTTGTGAGCACCCCTCGCCTGAGACTGTGGAAGAAGATCAGGGTGCACCTGCTGTTGGGCTAGGGCAGCAACCTGGCTGCTGCTGCATGAATGACACAGTGCCACTGACTCACATCTAGCACCCCCCCTGCCCCTTGGGCTGGGTCCATGAGGATCAGCCCCTGGGAGCACACGTATACTACGGGAAAGGGTCCACCCACCTAGGAAGGAGTGCAGACTGAACAGATGCCACTCTGTGGATCAGTTTGTACAGTATTTATCAGCCATGGAGGAGGGGTTGATTCTGTTTTGCTGTGGGGAAAAGACAAAAAAGACAGGCCCAAGCGGGGTAATGCCAACTTTTGTACTCAGACTGGCAAGGAAACTTTCTCCACGCGTTCGCCAGCAGGCTTAGGAAGCCATTCTATGCTCCTTGTCCATGGAGTAGCAGCCAGGGACACTCACATCTGATACTCCTGGATGCTCTTTTGAGTTTGTTTGTTAATTTATTCAGAGAGCCCCTCCCTCAGACAGCAGAGTTATATTCTGGGTTTTGTAAAATGTTCTGCATCTGAGCATTCCCAGTGTTTGGTTTTTGTATTGTTTCTTGTAAATGCGTTTTGAAATTTGTGTTTTAGGTGTTGAGGTGCGGGCGGAGGAGCCAGGTTATGAAAATAGTTTCCTACAAGCCTTTCATCTAAAAATGAAAACAGATTCTCTCTAAAAATGCCTTTCAGGAAATAAATCTGAGAGTGGAGAAAAGGCTGTTTTCTCATGAGATAAAAATGTGAGATTTCTATATGCATGTTTTATGCGTTCAAAATACAATTAAGTAATCCACTATCTAGGAACAATTGTCCAGACCTAAGAGTTAAGAGTCTTGGGAGTTAGAGGCAGGGTTTTTTGAACTTTATACAAAGGGAGGGAAGAAAGTTAAAATCCATAGATTACTTTGTAGAATCAAAGTGGTAATACAAAATGAGAATCACTAAAAAAACCTCAGTGCTATTTGGGGTTTTTACTGTTCCACATGAATTTTTGGATTAATTCTATTTCATTGAAGAGTGAGATTGGGATATTGATAGGTATCACATTGAATTTAGACATAGCCTTTGGCAGTATTGCCATTTTCATGATGTTATTCCTCCCAATCCATGAGCATGGGTGGTTTCCCACTTCCTCAGTTCTGCTTTCATTTTCTTTTTCAGGCTTTGAAAATTTCGTTCATAGAGGTCCTTCACCTCTTAACTCCTAGATATTTTATTTCTTGTGTGGCTTTTAAAAAGGGGTTGCTTTCCTAATATCACCTGCATTCTTAATATTATTGGAATACAGGAAAGCCATTGATTCCTGAGGGTGAATTTTATACTTGGCTAGTTTGCCAAAGTTTCTGATCAGCTCAATAATTTGGGAGTGGAGTCCATGCGGTTCTTTAAATACAGGATCATATCATCTGCAAAGAGGGAGAGTTTACTTCATCTTTCCCTATTTGGATCCCTTTAAGTTTGCATCTTGTATAATTGCCCCAGCTAGCATTCTAATACTAAGTTGAAGAGTAGTGGAGAGAGCAGACATTTTTATCGCATTCCTGAATTTATAAGAAATGGCTTTAAATTTTCACCATTAAGTATAATGCTAGCTCTGGGTTTGCCAATCCATAGCAGAAAGAACAGCACTGGAGCACTATCAGTTCCAAATTTCAAACTCTACTAAAAAGCCATAGTAAAACAACAGCTTGGTACTGGCACAAGAACAGACCTGAGGATCAATGGAATAAGACTGAAGACTCAGAAATAAACCCACTGACCTATAGCCACCTAATGTTTGGCAAGGGAGCTAAAAAATAGAATGGAGGTAAGACAGCCTTTTGAGTAAATGGTGTTGACAAAATTGCTTCAACACCTGTAGAAAAATAAAGCTAGATCTGTATATATCACTCTGCAGGAGAATCAACTCCAAATAGATCAAACACCTCAAAATAAAAGAAGACAACATGAAAACATTACATGAAGGAATAGGAGAAACTCTAGGGCTTTTTAGCACAAGTCGAAATTTTCTTAATAGAGAACTGGAAACAAAAGAAATCAAAGAAAGTTTGGAAAATTGGGATTGCATGAAACATCAGAGCTTCTGCAAGGCAAAGGTCATAGCTAACAAGATCAATAGAAAGCCCACGTTCTGGGAGAAGATCTTCACGAGTCATAAAACGGATGAGGTCTTATATCTAAAATATACTTAGGACTCTAAAAATTAAATCACCTGACAACAAATCCTCAAAGAAACAACTACTCGATAACTAAGTGGGCTAAAGACTTAAAGAGAGACGTCTCTGAAGAGGAAATAAAAATGGCCATTAGACTCATGAAGAAATGCTCAACTTTTCTAGGCATAAAAAGGTGAGCCTGGCATAATATATGACAAACATTAAAGGTAAACTATTACCAATCGTGAATATGGTCCCAAGCCAAACTCTCCTTTACATTTAAAGGATATATAAAAATATTTCATGACAAAGAAAACTTGAAACAATGTATCTCCACCAAATAAGCAGGGTAGAAGTTAATTAAATATACCCTATATAGAGAAGATCAAGAAGAACAGGAACTGGTTATGTAAAATGTTCCCTACCAGAGAACAAGGTAAATATATTAACAGTAGATGAGGCACAGCTCCTAACAGCAGGGCTATAACATAACACGGCTTATCAGATATTTCTCAGTCTTAACTTTCAATATCAATGGAATTAAATTACCAATTAGAAAACAGATCAGATAGTAGTATCAAAAAACAAGACACATCCATCCAGTGTCCACAAGAGATACATTTTATTGACAAAAACAAACATACTCAAACTGAAAGGGTGGAAGGAAAATTTTCAAGTAAATGGACTCCATAAACGGGCCACAGTAGAATTACTAAAATAAGATAAAATAGAATTCAAATTAAAATTAGTAGGAAGAGACATTACATGTTGAGAAAGGCAACTCTCAATTAGGAGGATATAACAAGTGTAAATATCAATGCCCTGAAACCTGGACCACCCTACATTGTCAACCAAATACTACACAACCTAAAAACACATCTCAACCCATCATTGTCATCCATCGATTGGTTATACTGGAAAAACTCAACTAATAAACTGAATACCTAAATAACTCCATTGACCACCTACCCCTAACAGACATCTACAGAATATACATTCAGTATCAGTATATACATCCTTCACAGCAGGTCATGGAAGATTCTCCAAAATAGAACCTATCCTATGTCACACAGAAATTCTGTCCAAATTGAAAGAAAATTAATTGAATTCACATATCTTTTCAGACCACAACAGAATAAACTTAGAATTAAAACGCTGAAGCCAAAAAAAGAAAAATAAGGTCAAACCCATGAAGAGTGAACAACACACTGCTGTATGACCAGTGGGGCACTGAAGAGATTAGAATAGAAATCTGAAAGTTTCTGGAATTTAACAAAAATGAACACACAAAATACCAGCTCCTCTGAGACATATTAAATGTAATGCTTAGTGGAAAATTTACAGCTTTGAATGCCTACATCAAGCAATTGGGGAAATCTCAAATCAAGATTTCATTTGATTTTAATTATGGCCTGCCATTAGGACTCCCACAGACGCCAAAATCAGAGGATGCTAATTAATCTGATAAAATGCAAAATAATTTTCCTAATTAATATAACGTGAGGACTTTAATATTAATAACATTAAAAATACTTGTATTCACATTATATAATATATTGAAATCCTTTAGTTTCATCAATTTTTAGAATATTTATAACTAAATGTAAATTGTTTGTAAATAGTTATTTGATGATGTATAAAAAAATGAGAAAAAATTTGCATATATATTACTACAAATGCAAACAGATTCACCTAGTTATTTATGATCCTTCATTTGTTGGTTTCATTCATGCATGGGTACCATGCAAAGAAGTGAAAATTGCAAACTTGACTTTATTAAGGATTCATTACATGGAGTTTATGTTGGGCTAAAGAGATTTTATGAATTAAATTGTTTTGTCCTATCCTTTCTCCCTCTCTTCCTTCCTTCCTTCCTTTCTTCTTTGCTTCCTCCTTCCTTCCCCCATCCCTACCTCTCTCTTTCTCTCCTTCCTTCCTTCCTTTCTTCCTTCCTTTCTTCAATGTGAGCGTGATAGAGAGAGAGAGGCAAACCAAAGATTAATACTGGAATCTCATGAGCGTGAGGAAGCTCCTCAAAGATTGATAAAGGAATTGCATGAGCAGGATCAGAACAGTCAAAGAGAAATACAGGAATTGCATGAGCAGGCTGAGAACAGTCAAAGAGAACTACAGGAAATGCATGAACATGAGGAAGCTAATCAAAGAGTAGTATAGGACTTGGGAGAGCGGCATGACAATAGACAAATATCAATAGAGGCATTCATGGAATCCATAAACAGAAAGCTGAAAGAATTCAGGGAGACCACAAAGGGAATGCTGAATGGAGCCCAACAGAAGGAATGGGAGTACAAGGAAACCATAACCAATCAAGTACGTGATTTGAGAATAAACACAACACCAAATTAAGGAGGTAAAGAAGTTCATACAAGATCTAAAACAAAGCTCCAACAAAGAATTTGAAGCCATCAAAGCTGACCAATTAGAAGGAAAAGAAATAATAAAAACAAAGTAGAAAGTCTCGACAGTAGGTTAGACCATGAGAGGAGCAAATTTGAGGGATTGAGGACAGCCAGGTAATTACAGAGAAAGAACATACAACTATCCAAGACAAATACAAGAAATATGATAGATCTATTCAACATTTGGAAGACATTCTCAGAAGACTTAATCTGAGGATAATGGGGGTAGAGGAGCACCTAGAGACAGAATTTAAAGGTCTAGGAAATGTATTTAACATGATCCTAGCAGAGAACTTCCCAAACATGCAAAAAGATAGGCCTATTCAGATACACGAAACTTTTAGAACCCCAAATAGACCAGACTAGAGAAGGATATCTCACCATTACATTATAATCCACACAGGATCAATTCCAAGGAAAAAATCCTTAAAGCTGTCAAGTAGAAAAGATCAACTACTTACAAAGGGAAACCAATTAGAATCAGCTCAGATTTCTCAATGGAGACAATTAAATCAAGAAGAGCCTGGAATGATGTAGGCCATGTCCTAAGGAAAAACAACTATCAATCAATCATACTGTACCCAGCTAAGCTCTCTTTCATAACTGAAGGTAAAATAAAAACGTTCCATAGCAAAGAAAAACTGAAACAATGTATCTCCAAAAAACAGGCCCAATAAAAAATACTTAACGATGTGCTACACATAGAAAACTAACAAGACCACAATAAAGACCAAGAAACCGCACCCAAACTGAGAATCCAAGAACTATAGGAAGAATCCAATTGCTCCATCCCACAAGAAGTTGGAAAGCATTGCAGGAACTCCCAAACACTTCTCAGTCCTAACTCTCAACATTAATGGACTTAACTCTCCAATTAAGTGACAGACTGTCTAGTCGGATTAAAAAGCAAGATATTCTATCTGCTGCCTTAAGGAGTCACACCTTGCTCATACAAACAAACACATTTTGAAAGTGAAAGGCTGGAACAAATTCTACCAAGCAAATAGTCCCCATAAAGAGGCTTGAATGGCAATCCTCATATCAGATAAAATAGACTTCAAATTACAATTAGTGAGAAGACATAAAGAAGGTCTCTACATACTAATTAAGGGATCTCCCCTTCAGAAGGATATTACAATTCTAAATCTCTATTTGGCAAACAACGGATCACCCAGATTTATCCAAGAAACACTACTTTCCCTCAAATCTCACATAGATCCAAAGACATAAACTGTTGAAGAGTTTAAGTCACCACTATACCTACGAGATAGATCAAATCGGCAAAAACTCAACAGAGAAATTGCAAATCTAAACAACTGCATGGATCAACTAGGTATAACAGACATCTACAGAGTATTTCATCCAGCAGCAGCAGAATACACGTTTTTCTCAGCATCACACGGAACAGTTTCCAAAATAGACCCCAGTTTAGGTCATGAAGCAAACTTGTCCAAATTCAGAAACATTGAAGATTTGCCATGCATTCTCTCACACCACAAGGGAATAAAATTAGAACTCAACACCAAAAGCCACCAATGAAAGTCCTGTAACACATGGAGGCTGAACAACATACTGTTGAATCACCAGTGTGTCATGGAAAAGATTAGTAAGTAAATTCAAATATTCATGATATTCAACAAAAATGAACACACAAATTACCAGCTCTTCTGGGACAGAGCAAAGGCAGTACTCAGATGGAAGTTTATAGCTCTGAGTTCCTACATCAACAAATTAGAGAGACCTTAAACCAACAATTTTATGAGATATCTGAACCTCCTTGAGAAAGAACAACAAGATAAACCCCAACCCAGTAGATGGAAAGAAATATTTAAAATTAAATAGGAATTAAATGAATTAGAATTTTTAAAAAATCCATAGAAAGAATCCACAAAACAAAGAGTTGGTTCTTCGAAAAAATTAACTAAACTGAAAGACTGTTAGCAAATCTTATCAGAAAAAGAAAACACACCCAAATAAATAAATTCAGAGATGAGAATGGAAACATCACCACAGAAACAAGATTCAGAACATTATAAGGGAACGCTTCTCAAACCTTTATATTAATAAGTGTGAGAACTTGGCATAAATGGACCTTTTCCTAGCAAATATGGACATGCCAAAAATGAACCAAGATGAGCTAAACCATCTTAACAGCCCCATATCAAGGATGGAAATAGAAGCAGCAATAAGAGACCTCCTATCTAAGAAAATGCCAGCAACAGATGGATTTACAGTGGAATTCTACAAGTCCTTCAAAGCAGAGCTCAAACCAATAATCCTCCAACTCTTCAATGAAATTGAAAGGGAAAATTCACTATCGAACTCATTCTATGAAGCCATAATAACCCTTATTCCAAAAACAGGCAGGTACTCATCAAATAACAATAGACCCATTTCTTTGATGAATATTACGCAAAACTTCTCCACAAAATTTTGGCCAATCTACTTCAAAAATTCATCCAAAAAATCACGCATCACGATCTAACATGTTTCATTTCAGGGATGCAAATCTGGTTCAATATACACAAATCAATTAATATAACTCATCACATCAAAAAAGAGCAAGGATAAGAACCACATAGTTATCTCAAAAGATGCAGAAAAAGCATTTGACAAGATCCATCAAACCCTTTATGATGATGGGTCTGAAAAAATTAGGAATCCAGGAAACATTACTCAATACAATAAAGGCTGTATATGACAAACCTACAGCCATCATTATACTTAATGGTGGAAAAATAAAGCCATTTCCTCTTAGCTTAGGAATGAGACAAGGATGTCCACTCTCTACTTCTCTTCAACTTAGTATTAGAATGTTTAGCTACCGCAATAAGACAAGATGCAAACATAAAGGGGTTCCAAATCGGGAAAGATGAAATAAAACCCTTTGCAGATGACATGATTTTAAAGAATCACATGGACTCCACTTCCAAATTACTGAAGCTGATTCAAAACTTTGACAAAGAAGCAGGGTATAAAATTCACCCTCAATAATCAATGGATTATCTGTATCACAACAATGAGTAAAGCGTGGGTGAAATCAGGAAGGCAATTAATAATAGTGCACAAAAAATAAAATATGTAGAAATTTTCTTAATCAAAGAAGTGAAGGACCTTTATGATGAAAACTTTAAAAACCTGAAAAAGGAAATCAAACAGAATTTAGGAAGTGGAAAAACCTCCCAAGCTCCTGGATTGGAAGGATCAACATCGTGAAAATGGAACTACCTGCCAAGGCTATCTACAAATACAATGCCATACCTATCAATATTCCAACCTCATTCTTCAACGAAATAGAAAAGGCAAACCAAAAATTCATATGGAACAATAAAAGACCCCAAATAGCTAAAACGATCCTCAACAGAAAGATCACTGCTGGAGGAATATCAATACGAAATTTCAAACACTATACAAAGCTATAGTTATCAAAGCAACTTGGTACTGACACAAGAACAGACCTCAGGACCAATGGAAGAGAAATGAAAACTCAGAAATGAACTCACAGACCTATAGCCACTTAATCCTCGATAAGGGAGCTAAAAACTAGAATGGAAGAAAGACAGTCTCTTCAGTAAATGGTGCTGAAAAAATTAGTTAACTACTTGTAGAAAACTAAAGCTAGATCCTTATATATCACCCTGCAGCAGAATCAACTACAAATGGATCAAAGACCTCGGGGTCAAAGCAGAAATTCTGAAAACATTACAGAACAGAATACGAGCTACCCTAGGTCTCCTTGGCACAAGCCGAAATTTTCTTAACAGACACCCAGAAACACAACAATTCAAATAAATGTTGGATAAATGGGATTGCATGAAATTGCAGAACTTCTGCATTGGCAAAGGACATAGCTAGCAAGATCAATTGAAAGCTCACGGATTGGGAGAAATACTTCACTAGCCATACAATGGACAAGGGTCTCATATCTAAAATATACCGGAGATTCAAAAAATTGAATCCCCCAACAACAAACCTTCAAAGAAACAACTGCCCAATAAATAAGTGAGCGAATGTCTTTTTTTCTTTTTTTAAAATTAAGTTTTTTATTGTAAAAATACTGTACAGAGGGGTTACAGTTACATGAACAAGGTAATGAGTACATTTCTTTTTTTTTTGTTATTATTTTCTTTCTTTTTTTAATTGTGAGAATACCATACAGAGGAGTTACAATTACATGGGCAAGATAACGGTACATTTTTTATCAAGCATTGTTGCCTCCTCTTTTTTCCCCCTTCCCATCCATTCCCATAGTCCCCCTACCTCCCCCAATCCGATCTTTACTCCCCATCCCCGCCAAAGTTGTAAAGTTCGTTTTTCTACATAACCATTAATGCTTCTCCCACACAGTATAACCCCTGCTTTCACTGTATTTGATGTTGGTATAATTTGTGGAGGTGAGGGAAAAAAGAGATTGTTTAAATAGGGATACAGGTGGACCCATTGCAACAATGAGATGTACAAGATTTTATTTCAAAAATACAATGTACAACTTTGGCTGCGGGGATGAGGGGGAGATGGGAAGTGTTGGGAAGGGGAAACAAAGGAGTAGGTAAAAATGTTTGATAAGAAATGTACTTATTACCTTACCTATGTAATAGTAACCCCTATGTAATGTACTTTCCCAATTTTTTTTAAAATTTTTAAACTTTTTATTGTTATTATAAAGGCTATGTACAGAGGGGTTACAGTTCCAATAGTCAGTTAAAGAGTACATTTACTTTTAGACTATATTGCCCCTTCCCTTGCTCTCTTCCAACAGTCCCATATTCTTAACAAAAGAATCAGTGTTTAAAGAATCGAATATCAATTATCCAGGAAAAAGAATGAGCCCTGTTTTGTTAAAAAAAATATTCAGAAATTTGCAAATAGTACTAAAAGTTTAACAAGTGGAATTTTCTCCATGATAATGGTATTTATAACCGAACAACATTTCCTCCTCCATGGAAGATACATGTATAAAGAAACGGAATGTAAGAATCTACCCTTCTGTCATTCACTTCAACTTATTATGTAGAGTTTTTTTTAAATTTTATTTTATTTTATTTGTAAACATACTGTACAGAGGGGTTACAATTACATGGGCAGGATAATGCATACATTTCTTCCCAAGCATTGCAGCCTCCTCCTTTGTTTACCCTTCACATCCCTTCCCAGCCTCCCCCCTCCCAATCCCAATCCCAATCCCAATCGCAATCCTTCCCTTGCCCCCGCACCCCCTCCCCCCCCCCCCCCACACCGACGTTGTAAAGCTCATTTTGGACATGATAACTTGTACTTCTCATTGTTGCAACAGGTCCACCTGTATCCTTAAACGACTTGTTTTTCCCCATCTCCTACACAAGTTATACTGACATCAAATATAGTGAAAGCAGGGGTTACACTATGGGGGAGGGACATACAAAGCAACAAAGAAGTAATCTTATAAATGCATTAGAAACACATGCATGAAAGAAAAAAACATTAAAATATATATCTAAGGGTTCATTCTCTTAACATCACATTATCTGACCTTTTCGGCTTTACTCACACATATACTAGATATTGCAAATAAGGGAAACCATGGGACCTATGTTTCTTTATGCCTGGCTTACTTCACTTAATACATTTTTTTCCAAGTTTTTCCATTTCCTAACAAATGGGGCAATGTCAATCTTTCTGATGGAGCATAGAATTCCATTGTGTATATATACCACATTTTCTTGATACATTCATCTGCTGAGGGGCATCTGGGTTGGTTCCACATCTTAGCTACGGTAAATAAGACTGCAATAAACATAGTTGTGCTGGTAGCTTTAGTGTGATCTTGTTTGTAATCATTTGGGTAATGCCCAAGAGTGGGATTGCTGGGTCATAGGGGAGCTCTATGTGAAGTCTTTTGAGGAACCTCCATACTGCTTTCCAAAGTGGTTGAACAAGTTTACATTCCCACCAACAATGCAGTAAGGTTCCCTTCTGTACACATCCCCTCCAGCATCTGTGGTTGTTAGAGTTCTTGATTTTTGCCATTCTAACCTGAGTGAGGTGGTATCTCAATGTTGTTTTGATTGCATTTCTTTTATGGGTAGGGATGTTGAGCATTTCTTCATGTGTCTATTGGCCATCCTTCTTTCTTCTTCAGAGAAGTTTCTCAAGTCTTTTGCCCAATTATTTATTGGGCAGTTGTTCCTTTGAGGATTTGTTTTTGGGGGATTTAATTTTTTGAGTTCCAAGTATATTTTAGATATGAGACCCTTGTCTGTTGTATGGCTAGTGAAGATCTTCTCCCAATCCGTCGGCTTTCTGTTGATCTTGCTAGCTATGTCCTTTGCCATGCAGAAGCTCTGCAACTTTATGCAATCCCACTTGTCGAACCTTTCTTTGATTTGTTATGTTTCCGGGTCTCTATTGAGAAAATTTCGGCTTGAGCCAAGGAGACCTAGGGTTTCTCCTATTCCATCCTGTAGTGTTTTCAGTGTGTCTGCTTTGACTTCGAAGTCTTTGATCCATTTGGAGTTGATTCTGGTGCAGGGTGATATGTAAGGATCTAGCTTTAGTTTTCTACAAGTAGTTAACCAATTTTGCCAGCACCATTTACTGAAGAGGCTGTCTTTGTTCCATTCTATTGTTTTAACACCCTTAGTGAAAATTAGATGGCTATAGGTCTGTAGGTTCATTTGTGGGTTTTCAATTCTATTCCATTGGTCCTGAGGTCTGTTCTTATGCCAATACCAACCTGTTTTGATTACTACGGCTTTATAGTAGAGTTTGAAATTTGGTATTGATATTCCTCCAGAAGTGTTCTTTCCATTGAGGAGCGTTTTTGCTATTCGGGGTCTTTTATTGTTCCATATGTATTTTTGGATTGCCTCTTCTATTTCCTTGAAGAATGAGGGTGGAATTTTGATAGGTATGGCGATGAATTTGCAGATAGCCTTGGGAAATTTTGCCATTTTCACGATGTTAATCTTTCCTATCCAGGAGCATAGGAGGTTTTCCCATTTTTTAAGTTCTGTGTTGATTTCTTTTTCAAGATTTTAAAGTTTTCATCATAAAAGTCCTTCACTTCTTTGGTTAAGTTAATTCCTAGGTATTTTATTTTTTGTGGGGCTATTACAAATGGAGTTGCTTTCCTAATTTCAGCCACACTTTTCTCATTGTTGGCATACAGAAAAGCCATTGATTTTTGGGGGTTAATTTTATACCCTCCTACATTGCCAAAATTTTGAATCAGCTTGAGTAGTTTGGGAGTGGTGTCTATGGGGTTCTTTAAATACAAGATCATGTCGTCTGCAAAGACGGAGAGTTTTATTTCTTCTTTCTCTATTTGGATCCCTTTTATGTCTGCATCTTGTCTTATTGCTGTACCTAGACATTCTAATACTAGATTGAAGAGAAGTGGAGAGAGTGTACATCCTTGTCTTGTTCCTGAGTTAAGAGGAAATGGTTTTAGTTTTTCACCATTAAGTATAATGCTGGCTGTAGGTTTGTCATATACAGCCGTTATTATATTTAGGAATGTTCCATGGATTCCTAATTTTTCCAAAACCTTCATCATAAAGGGGTGTTGGATCTTGTCGAATGCTTTTTCTGGATCTATTGAGATAACCACGTGGTTCTTACTCTTGCTCCTATTGATGTGATGAATAATATTAATTGATTTGCGTATATTGAACCAGCTTTGCATCCCTGAAATGAATCCTGTTTGATCGTGGTGTATGATTTTTTGGATGAATTGTCGAAGTCGGTTGGCCAAAATTTTGTTGAGAAGTTTTGCATCAATGTTCATCAAAGAAATGGGTCTATAGTTCCCTTTCTTTGATGAGTCCCTGCCTGGTTTTGGGATGAGGGTTATGATGGCTTCATAGAATGTGTTCGGTAGTGAACTTTCTCTTTCAATTTCATTGAAGTGTTGGAGGAGTATTGGTGTGAGCTCTGCTTTGAAGGCCTTGTAGAATTCCGCTGTAAAACCATCTGGTCCTGGACTTTTCTGGGCCGGGAGGTCTCTTATTGCTGTTTCTATTTCAATGCTTGATATGGGCCTGTTAAGATAGTTTAACTCATCTTGGTTTAGTTTTGGCATGTCAATATTTGCTAGGAAAAGGTCCATTTCTGTCAAGTTCTCAAACTTATTAGCATAAAGTTTTGAGAAGTACTCCCTTATAATGTTCTGAATCTTGGTTGTTTCCATGGTGATGTTTCCATTCTCATCTCTGAGTTTATTAATTTGGGTGTGTCCTCTTCTTTTTCTGATAAGATTTGCTAAGGGTCTGTCAATTTTGTTAATTTTTTTCGAAGAACCAACTCTTTGTTTTGTTGATTCTTTCTATAGTTTTTTTGGTTTCTAATTCATTTTATTTTGATTTAATTTTAATTATTCCTTTCTGTATACTGGATTGGGGTCTATCTTGCTGCTCTTTTTCATGGAGGTTTAGATGTGTCACTAAATTTTTGGTTTCAGATCTCTCCAATTTGTTGATGTAGGAGCTCAGAGCTATAAACTTGCCTCTGAGTACTGCCTTTTCTGTGTCCCAGAGGAGCTGGTAATTTGTGTGTTCATTTTTGTTGAATAGCCTGAACATTTGAATTTCCTCCCTAATCTCTTCCATGACCCATCGTTATTCAGCAGTATGTTGTTCAGTCTCCATGTGATACCAGACATTCTTTGGTGGCTTTTGGTGTTGAGTTCTAATTTTATTCCCTTGTGGTCAGAGAGGATGCAAGGTATAACTTCAATGTTTCTGAATTTAGACAGTTCTGCTTTGTGGCCTAAAATGTGGTCTATTTTGGAAAATTTTCCATGTGCTGCTGAGAAAAACGTGTATTCTGATGCTACTGGGTGAAATATTCGGTAGATATCTGTTAAATCTAGTTGATCTATGCAGCTGTTTAGATCTGCGGTTTCTCTGTTGAGTTTTTGCCGAGTTGATCTATCTAGTGGGGAGAGTGGTGTGTTAAAATCCCCAACAATTAATGTGTTTGGATTGATATGGGATTTGAGGGAAAGTAGTGTTTCTTGGATAAATTTGGGTGCTCAATTATTTGGCGCGTAGATATTTAGAATTGTAATATCGTCCTGAAGGAGAGATCCCTTAATTAGTATGTAGCGACCTTCTTTATCTCTTCTCACGAATTTTAATTTGAAGTCTATTTTATCTGATATTAGGATTGCAACTCCCGCCTGTTTATGGGGGCCGTTTGCTTGGTAGATTTTGTTCCAGCCTTTCACATTGAAAATGTGTTTGTTTTTACGGGCAAGATGTGACTCCTGAAGGCAGCAGATACAAGGGTCTTGTTTTTTAATCCACTAGACCGTCTATGTCGCTTAATTGGAGAGTTCAGTCCATTAACGTTAAGAGAAAGGACTGAGAGTTATTTGAGAGTTCCTGCCATGTTATCCTCCTTCTTGGGGACTGACAAAACTGGGTTCTTCCTATGGTTCTTGAATTCTCAGTTTGGTTGCAGTTTTTTGGCCTTTATTTTGGTCTTGTTTGTTTTCTATGTGTAGGACATCTTTAAGAATCTTTTGTAGGGCTGGTTTGGTGGAGATGTATTGTTTCAATTTTTCTTTGTTACGGAAGGTTTTTATTTGGCCTTCAGTTATGAAGGAGAGTTTAGCTGGATACAGTATTCTTGGTTGATAGTTGTTTGTTTTTAGGGCATGGCATACATCATTCCATGCTCTTCTTGCTTCGATTGTCTCTGCTGAGAAATCTGAGGTTATTCTAATTGGTTTCCCTTTATAGGTGATTAATCTTTTCTCCTTGACAGCTTTAAGGATCTTTTCCTTGTTCTGAGGTGATCCTGTGTGGATTATAATATGACAGTGGGATGTCCTATTCTGGTCTGGTCTGTTTGGAGTTCTAAAAGCTTCTTGTATCTGAATATGCCTATCTTTTTGCATGTTTGGGATGTTCTCTGCTAGGTTCCTGTTAAACAAATTTCCTAGGCCATTAACTTCTGTTTCTAGGTGCTCCTCTACACCCATTATCCTTAGATTAGGCCTTCTGATGGTGGCTTCCAAGTTTTGGATAGATCTATCATATTTCTTGGACTTGTATTGGATGGTTGTATGTTCTTTCTCTATAATATCCAGGCTGTCCTCAATCCCTGAGTTTCGATCTTCCACATTGGAAATTGAGATACCCGAATTTGCCAATTTTCTTGTGTTTTTCCGGCTTATTCTGCCCATTTGAGATGAAAATAACACCAGTTTTTTGCTGAAACACTATCTTAAGGCAACCATCAACCAAAATCTGAATTTGCACAGTCAATAGTCTACAGATACAACCTAGTTCAACAGATACATCTATTCAACATCAAACAACCATAGGTTAATGTGCTACGAACAGCAAAGAAAAATTTGGAAGACCAGAAATTATTAGGGTTAGGGAGAGATGTGGGTAAAAAATAGTAATAGATTGATGTGGGGAGGTTCAGGGAGAGTTAACTAAGTCTTAATCTAAAAGCAGGAAATAGGTTGCGTAGGATGAAAGTAGAGACAGTGAAAGAAAGAAGAAAGGGAACCGGAAAAGAAAAGAGAACAGAAAAAATAGAAAGGTAAAAATTAATAAAATTACATAGAAACGATAACAATCTATTTAGATAAGAACGTGAATTTATTGAGAGAAGGGGAGGAATTTAAAGGAGATGTGAAAAACTTAAAAATAGAAATGCTTAAAATATTATATTGGTATAAAGAGGTAGTGTTGCTATTAAAGAGTTTAAGTCTTAGAGGTTTTGACTTGAGTAATAAATTTGTGGTGTAAGTGTGTACACAATGGGGGATAGGGTCTAATAGTCAACTACGGGTTTATCTGAGGATGTGCAAGACAAGAATTAAGTCACATAAGAAGTACGAAAGAGAGGAGAGGGTGAAAAGGATAAGAAAGGAAGAAGAAAAAGATGAGAAGTTGAGTACAGCTAAGCAAAAAACAAAAAAGATAATAAAAAAGAAAAAAAAGAGAAAGAAAACCAAAAAAGAGAGAAAAAAGCACATTCACTTATCCCTAAAATAAAAATTGTAAGAAAAAAAAAAGTTTCTGGAAAACAACTTTTTTTTCAAAAAAGGCAAAGATGAAAGATTAAAAAAAAGTTTTAGAAAAAAATTTTTTTATATAAGGTACCAAAGATAAAAAATGAAAAAAAAAAAAAAAAAAACAGTTCTTTGATTTTTTTTTTTTGGGGGGGAGGAGTGGGCCAAGTCCTGTATCTCCCTTGTGTCCATAACCAGCCTCTTGTTGGAGTCTCTGGTCTGCTTGTGGTCCTGTGGCTTGGTTGGTTTCTTAAGTCGGTTTGTTCGAACATGCAGAAAAATGCTCTGCTTTACCCAGGATTTGTCGATCCTCCTCCCAGGCTAGTTCATTGGGAGGCATATCTGCTTTGAGTATCACAAAAGAGGGGGATGTAGTGATGAGGCTAGGTCCTGGGTAGAGTTGAGGCCTTTCAACAGACAGTAGCTTTTCCGGGGCTATTTTGTGAAAACCTCACAGAGCCCCGCCTGGAGCCATTCTCAGGGTTTCTGTTTACTGATTTTCAATTGATTATCCAGGTTGCTAGAGGGAGGGGCAGCCTCTGGCTCTGATTACCCGGGGGAGAAAGCCACTCCAAGGGCTGACGCCCAAGCTGGGTGACTTTTCCCTGGGTGGAGCTGAGTCTGCCAGGTCACGCCGCCGTTAAGTACTTGTGACCTGCTAAATGACTCCTTTTATTCCAAGGCCTGAGCTGGAGCTAGCAGCTCCTCCGAGATTTGTTGGTATCCAAGATGGAGATCACCGGTGCTGGGGTGGGGAGGGTTGGCCTTCCCTCCTCTGCTCCCTGAGAAGGAGTGAGGACGTCAGGCTTCTACTCAGGCCGAGTCTTAGTTCCTTGGTCGTCTCTGGTCTGCCAACTGCAGGATGAAGATATCTGCTTCTTGTTGGTTCTTGCTGGTGTTGAGTAGAATCCTCTCACCCGCTGTGTCTGGCTCCTTCTTCCCGGACTCTCTGTGGCTCAGGTAGGCTGCTGTGCTCGCCTGCTGCCGCCACAGCTGCTGCCCCCACAGCTGCTGCCACCGGGGCGGCTGCTGGCAAGCACTCAGAAGTGTCTCCTTGCCTAGTTTTCCTTCTCTGGCCTATCTCTCTGTCCTGTGATGGCACACTTGGTGTAATTCTCTGGCTTAGGACTGTTCACTGGAACTCTAAAACTGCTTTCTTTTTTTTGGGGGTGGGGTCCGTTGGTGGGGCCTGAACTCTGGGCCTGGGCACTGTCCCTCAGCTCTTCAGCTCAAGGCTAGTGCTCTACCACTTGAGCCACAGCACCACCTCCGGCTTTTTTCGTTTTTGCTTATGTGGTGCTGAGGAATAGAACCCAGGGCCTCAGGCATGCAAGGCAAGCACTCTACCACTGAGCCATCTTCCCAGCCCTCTAAAACTGCTTTCTATGCGAGAGCTTACTTAGGCTCCAGCTTCTGCTCCGCCATCTTCCCGGACGTCGAGCTACTTTCCCAATTTTTTAAAAAAGGCAAAAAAATTACCTGTATGGTTTCCTATGAAAAGAAAGCAGAATACAATCTGCTCCTCAAGGAAATTGACCCATAACTGGCAGTACTGTCACTTTCATAAATGATGTAAGAAGACTCAAGAACAAATTTCAACTCAAACTTCCTGATAGAAAATTTACTTTGTTCCCTTTAAACAACCTTTCAATTCTATCTATGTCTTGCTCCCAAAATGATTCGTATTTTATTCTTATCATATTTTTAATTAACTTTAAATAGTTGAATGGGAATAGCAGTTTGACAGAGCAGTTTATGAATAGTGTTTAGTGAGTTTTTTTTTTCTTTTTTCTCCTGAGGTTTGAACTAGGGGTCTGAGCGCTGTCCCTGAGCTCCTTTGGATGAACAGTAGAACTCTATCATTTGAGGCACAGCAACAATTTCACACTTTTCTGAGATTTAATTGGAAATAAGAATCTCACAGACTTTCCTGCCAGGGTTGGCTTCAAAGCTCAATCATCACCCTCCTGAGTATCTAGGAAAACAAGTGTGAGCCTCTAGTTCCTGGCTTAAAACAATGCATCTTTCCTTTTTTGGCTAGTCCTGGGGCTTGAACTCAAGGCCTTGACAATGTCCTTGAGATTCTTTTCCTCATGCTAGCACTCTACGACTTGTGTCATAGTGCCAATTCCAGCTTTTCTTGTTTATGTAGTACTGAGGAATCAAACTCAGGGCTTCATACTTGCAAGGCAAACAGTCTATCACTAAGACACATTTCATAGCTAATACAATGCAACTTGAGGTTCATTATCCCTCATCCCTCTCAATCCTATTTCATCCCTCAATTTACATAATTTTGTAGAATATTAACTGGCTCGCAATGTCATACATAGTCACTCAGAGGCTATGTCACTGCACCAATTTAAAAAAGCTCATATAATTAGTACATTTCTTATCAAGTATTGTAGCCTTCTCCTTTGTTTCCCCTTTCCATCCCTTCCCATCCTCTCCCCAACCCCCCACTCAATCCTCCCTGCCCCCCCACATGAAAGTTGTAAAATTTGTTTTCGACATAACGAATTGTACATCTCATTGTAAGTAGAAAATGTAGTATAGGGCTGTGAAGATGGCTCAGTGGTAGAGTGCTTGCCTTGCATGCAGGATGCCCTGGGTTCGATTCCTCAGCACCACATAAGCAAAAAGAAAAAAGCCGCAAGTTGAGCTGTGGCTCAAGTGATGGAGCACTAGCTTTGAGCTGAAGAGCTGAGGGAGAGCGCCCAGGCCCAGAGTTCATGCCCCACTACGGGGACCCCCCCCACCAAAAAAAAAGAAAATGTAGTCTGTTTTATCCATTTTTCAATGCAATATTAGTGTTTCCCAAGTAAGTAAGTCCATGTAAATTTATTTCATGTTGTTTTGCATGCATGTGTATAATTGTATTTCATCCTCAATGAGCATTTCAACAATTTATTATATTCTATTATAAAAGGCTTTGCAATATGTATTCTTGTACATGTGTCTCATTTGACATAAGTTGAAATATATTTTGTATATAAAATTATGATTGAAAATGCTGGATCATAGAGGCAACTCTATGTATAACTTCTTAAAGATTGCCAGTATGTTTAACAAACTGACTATATCACTTTAAGTGCCAAGCACCAATGTATAAGGATTCCAATTTCTACACAGTGGTTGTGCAGGGCTGTCTTATTGATGTTTCTATTTCCATTAATCTCTATGTATGCAATGTCTAGGCATGATATGACCTTTTCATGTTCTTTGGTTGTTGGTATATTATAACAGACAGTTTTTTGATAACTTATTCAGGAAAGTTAAAGCTTTTCATTGGCATTAATATTTATAAGTTTTTGACAATTTCTAAAAACACCTGACCAGCACTCTTTGACAAAGGAATATAAACTTAAATATATTTCTCTGTCCAATATTAAAGCTGTTAGTGTAAAATTGTTAGGTTTGTAAAAGAAAGATTACACAGCTCAATGGGTCTATAAGGCACCAGATTGGATCCACATAATTATTGTCAAGGAATATTTAATAAGGAGTAAAACAAAATATTTGTGGAATTATATTCTCTTTAATAAGCGGTGATAGGTTAGCCAGTATTGGGGAGAATTAAAAAATAAACATTGACTTAAACATAACAATTTATTCAAATATTAACTTCCTACAGGATTAAAACATGGCATATAAAACAAAAAGAGGGATGTAAATGTAAAGCAAAGAAAGATGTCTTGACAATTTTGGAGATGAAGTATTCTTAACTTAGGCATTAAACTTATAGGAAAGGAAACTTGATATATATAACTCAATAAAAGTGTAAAATAAAATTTGGTCTGTGAAAGCGCATATAAAAGTAGTGAATACAAATTGGGAGCAGAGGGCTCATGTATCTCATCCTAGCTACTTGGGAGGCTGTGATTTGAGTATTGCTTTTCGAAGCCAGCCCATAAAATAAAGTCCCTGAGAATCTTATCTCTGATTAATTTACAAAAATCAGTAGTGAGGCAAGACTCAAAGGGTTAATTGTTAACAAAATGCCACAATTCTCAGGGACCCTGATTTCAAACCTCAGGACCAAACATACATGTACAAAAGTAATAGTAGTAATACGAATAGTGATGATGAAGATGATGATGATGATGATGAAGATGATGATGATGATGATGATGATGATGATGATGATGGTAATGATGATGATGATGAAGGGTACCCAGAGTCAAGGATAAAATATTTGCAAATCCTATACCTGAAGAATACCTCAAATCGAGACTCTACATAGAACTCTCAAAACCTAATGTTAAAACCAATTTGAAACCAGCAAAGTACATCTTGTGATAAATAAGCACAAGAAAATCATCATTAGTCATCAAATAAATGCACATTAAAAGTAAAATGACATCATAAAATATGGATGAGAATTACTTCATGTAATACAATAATGATCATACTAAATGCTATCAAGAAACAGAGAAACTATGGATCATGGCAGGAATGTCAAATGGGAAAGCCACTTCTGAAAATATTGTGACAGGTTCCTAGAATATGAAATATGTAACCCATAGCATAGCACAAGAATTGAGCTCTTCAGGCTTTGTCTCACAGAAATAAAATGTAACATTCACCCCAAAGCCAAAACACAGAGGATTATAGCAGCATTATTTCCTCTAAAAAAATGGAAATCAATTCAGGCTTTCTTCAGGTGAATGGGAAAAGAATTGTGCTACATTCGCTAGTAACAGAACCAAAAGGCAACTCGAGTGAATGCAGTACAATATTAAGGCATACAATAATTGGGAATAATCTATCATATATTTGAAGGCAATCTTAAAAACTTATTTATTGCATGATCTAGAAGTCAGAGAAAAAAAATGTGTTACCAGGATGAAACAGGTTTGGGATGGGACAAAGAGAAGAAGTGGGTTTAATTATAAAAGAATAGCATGAGACAGACTCATTTTTGGTAAAGAAACGTATCTGTAAATATAGTATATTCATATAGAGTTGATAACATTATATTGGACTTAATATGTGAAAAAATAATAAAAACAACTGAATGCTGCTTAAGGTACTTGTGAAATATTAATGTCTACTTGTGATGTCTTACAATAAATATTTAAAGAAACTGGGAAAAGTATTCAAGGGATATCTCTGTATTCTTATAACATCATAAAGATTCATACTAACCTCAATAGAATTTAATGATATCAAGAAAACAGAAGTCAATATTGAATGTTTACATTGGGAACTAGTCTGGGTCCAAGCTTGAGATGAAATATACCTTGCTAATTAGAAAGCAGAGACTTAGAATATTGATATCAGGGCCAATTTGTACAAAAAAGTGAGAAATTACCAAACCAACGTAAGCTAGATATAGTGTAATTTCCCTGTTACTCATGTTTGTGGAAGCCATAGGTAAGAAATCATTGCTCAAGGGACGCTTGGCCTGAAAAATAATATAAAGTGGTTAGAGCTTTAGCAACTTCAAGCAACTTCAAGCAACTCCAGTAGTATCAAAGGAAAAAAAAGAAAACAGAAAAAGGAAAGGATAGAAAAGGAAACTATTTGCTCTTCATTCTTGTAGTTTCATGTCATTGGGTACAAGAATTGAGAATATTTTGTTTACTGTTTGAGGATTCAGGCCTCTCTAATATGAAAGCATTTATTTCAAATAATTATTGTATTACTATTATTAACTTATTATTAGGCTTTCTTGTAGATTGAACCCATAGCTTTGTATATATTAGTCTAGTTCTACAACTGAGCTGTACTCCAGCTCTCTTATATAGTTTTGGAAATTGTTTATGAATTATCCAGTAGTTAACTATTCTACTTTCCATCTTATCTTTTCTCTCCCTTTTCCTCTATGCATTTAATTTATGTGTTGAAAACTTTCCTCAGTTTTATCTTCTAAACTTAGAATGTTGCTCTTGAGTTTACAGGGAAGTCGGTTGTTATATGACATCTTCTAAAATTATATGCATATATATGTATTTCACATGTATGATTGATTCTTAGAGTTCATTTCAATGAGCATCACTTTATTGATGCTTTATTGAGCAATTGTGATCCTCTCCTAAGAATAGCTTCCATTGTTCTTGCCATGTGAATGTTTAGAGTGCTGTTAATCATATCCAAGTGCAATTATATGTCATTTATTATCTGTTGCATTACCTTGTAGATTTATGGATATATCTAGTTATTAGAAATGAGGAAAGCCATGCAGCATATACTAAATTGGATGTGGCTTATTTCACTTAATATCATTGTTTCCCAGTCTTTCCATTTCTTCAGGAATGGGGTAATGGCATTTTTTCCAATGGAAGCCCAGAATTCCATCAATACAACAGAATTGAAGATCCAGAAATTAATTCACACCTATAGGTGCATAATCTTTTGCAAGGAAGCCAGAAACACAGGATGGAAGAAAAACAGCCTCTTCAAAAAGATGTGCTTGTAGAATTGGCTGTACACAGGCAACTGAAGTTATATCCTTATATATCCCCCTATACCAGAATCAATTCCAAATGGATCAAAGACCACAATGTAAGTCCAGATACCTTGAAAATTTTACAGGAAGAGTTAGGGGGAAACATGGGGGCTTCTTGGCACAGGTCAAAACTTCTAAAGTAAGTCTGCATAAATGGGATTACATCAAACCAAATCAATCATTTGTCAGACTCAAAAGCCATGAAAAACAAAGATAGTGTAGCACAGATTTATTAGGGAGCGAACCTACAAATGAGTGTCTCAGCCTATTCCTTTCTCCGTTTTCTAACTAAGTTATTTATAGTGGGTTTACATGAATATAAGAAAATAACTAATGCTAAAAGAGTGATAGTATGTGAAATGAGTTGTAGCTGGAGAAAGGGATGGACTAAGGCAGGGGGGGTCTAGTTCAAAGCCTTGGCTTGGTGCCAGTTTAGTAAGGGATAACTGCACCAGGGAAGAGGGGTAAAACAGGAGTGGTTATTAAAAAAAGCACTGGTCTGAAACCTCAAAATAAGGACCCCAGTCTGTGTGGACCAAACAGTCTCTAACATGAGGTTCTTTTTAAATTAACAAGCACGATTTTAGATTTTTGCAGAGTGGGATGATACATAGTTACAGACGAAGTCTGATATGTCAGGTAATCCAGTCTGCTCTTTCACATGTTACCCAATAGCCAGGTTTCAACACAAATGACTACAATGAGATTGTCCAAATTATACTGTGACTTTTACCTCTCACGAATCAAAATTCTGTCTAATAATTTCTGTTTTCCAGATGTTTTCACAACATTTCTCATGATCTTTTCTATTATTTTGTCTTCATTATTGATGCTCATACTAATTTTTTGTTGTTGTCTTGTGTGTATATGCCATTTTTGGGCTTGAACTCAATGTTTAATGGTCTCCCTTGTGTTTTTTGCTCATAGCTGATGACAGGTTATTCCTTGAGCCACATCCACACCTTCTGCCTCCTGCTGGATAATTGGAGATAAGTTTTCACATTTTTGTCTGTTTGGACTGATATTGAGCTAAAATTTTCAGGTGTTAGCTTCCTGAGTTTCTAGGATTCTACACATGAACAACTAACACCAAGCTTTGCTATACCATTATTTTAATTATGTCTTAGAAGAAAGTGGAAGTATATTTGTGTTAAGTGTGCAATTTTAAAATACACGTTTGAATCTACTTGATATAATGTAACTGTTATCAATTTTAACAGTTAAATCAATGAATACTACACATTCCCAAAGAAATAAAATTGATAAAAATGCATAATTATTTTTTTAAACAAGTAATGGAACTATGAACTTCTTTCACTTTGCAATTCATGTTTTAATTAGCAGACTTCCATGACTAAAAGTAAATATATTAATTTTATCCTACAAGAAGCAAAGTGATTATAGTTAAGAATAGATATTTCATCACATCCAGAAGATAAGTTTTTGAGCATTCTCCCTATAAAGAAATGTTACATGCAGAAATTAATGGATCTGATGTGGCTTCATCATTAAACAATATATAAATGAATGGGATTATCACTCCATACTTCATAAATGTGTAAAAAATAATTATGTTGCAAGGCGCCAATGGCTCATGCTCGTAACCCAAGCTACTAAGGTGGCTGAGAGGTGAGAATCATTGTTCAAAGCCAGCCTAGGCAGGAAATACCGTGAGACTCTTACCTCCAAATACCCACCAGAAAACTGGCTGTGGCTCAAGTGGAAGAGCACTAGTCTTGAGCTGAAGACCTGACGGATATCGTCCAGGTCAAGATTGCAAGCTCCATGACCGACAAAAATTAAAAATAAACAGTTACAAATAAACAAATATTTTGGCATAAATGTTAAAATATGTATAATAAAACTTTTAAATCATCACTAGATATACTAGTTGTTATTGAATCAATTGTGTAAATCACATATTTCTCACTCAATTCATAATTGTATGTTTATATACTTATATATCATAAGTATAATTAACTGATACGTGATAGGCAGTGTTGTTTTAGGAATCTCCCTTGGCTTTCTAACATTAACCCTTCTACCATAAAATAAATATGCCCTCCAACCTTGTAAGAGGTCTCATCTCATTGAAGCATAAAAGTATAAACCATAATCATTTTTTGGAACAACTGTAATATTTTACATGCATTTCACTTAATTTAAGAACCAAAACATTAGCCAGGTGCTGGTGGATCACGCCTGTAATACTAGCTACTCAGGAGGCTGAGATCTGAGGATCGCGGTTCAAAGCCAGCCGGGGCAGGAAAGACCGTGAGACTCTTATCTCAAATAAACCACTAGAAAACCGGAAGTGGCTCTGTAGCTCAGGTGGTAGAGCGCTCGCCTTGAGCTGAAGAGCTGAGGGACAGCGCCCAAGCCCAGAGTTCAAGCCCCACGACCGACAAAAAAAAAAAAAAGAACCAAAACACTCAAGTTATCTTAACCGTACAAGTAATAACAAAATGTCTTCTGATCTTTTCAGTCTCTTAAGAGATGAAAACCTTCAATTATATATCTATTTTTTTCTGCCTAACATCCTATTCCTTAGGAAGATCTTTTGTGTAACCTTGTGTTCTTGATTAGAAGACAGGAACAAAGGCAATAATGAAAATAGCCAAGAAAAATATTTGAAAACAATTATATAACAATCGCAGACACTATTGTTTTCACTGGTTTCAATGAGAATATACGTTAAATTATCACGTTTTTGTTATCATTTAAAGAGCAATTATTAAACTTTAATTAGCAGTGAAGAAGGGAACAGAAAACTGAAGGCAGCTTGACTTTGAACAATCCAAAATAAGCAAAATGGATTTATCTATGTAGTTGCCAAAATAATAGAGAGCAACACCCAAAGTCAAGAAAACACCTAAGTCAAAGCAGTAAATGTTTGTCTATAAAATAATGGTGAGGGTCTGACTCTTTCAAAGTCAGGTTTGGAAAAAGGAAAAATGTATTTGTTTTAGTGTGAACGAAAAAAATATAAAAATCCTTTATTAATGTTTTACATATCTAGACTAGGACTTCTAATGTTGGAGAAGAGGAAAGGTATGAAAAAGTTCAAGATTGTTTGACTATTCCCCAAGATCATTCTTCTTTATCAGCTATAGCAATGCCTTGGTTACTCATAGTATCCTGCTTGTTTACATTTAGAAGCATTATTTGTTCCTGGGTTATACGGTGCAAACCCTTGAGTATTAATAAAGTAATTTCCTAAGAGATGAAAGTAGCTGTGTAAACAAATCTAAAATGTCAAAGACTTAGCATAGTGGAAACTATTTTCTAGCTATATCACAATCTGTAGGTGTAGATTTTGTTTCCCATTGTTCCATGGGACCCATTTTTGTTAACTTCTTTTTCACCATCTGGTGATCCTATAACATCCTATACCATCCTGGGCTTGCTTAACTTTCGGGATTCTCTAATTTCTGTTGGAAATTTAGGAAGGAGAGAAGATCGAGTTACTGTTTCGGTTTTACCTTATTTTTTTTTATTACCTTAGAAACTGTAAATCAAAATGACATAAATTATCTTTATACTAATAGGAGACAGAATTCATTTCTATATTCTTACCCTAGCCTTCTACATAAATTTGGTACTTAGTGATCCCCAAATGTGAAAATGAAGATAGGGAGCTTCTTGTTTAAATATTATTTAGGAATTCAAAACTTCATTAATGCAAGGCCCTTAGTAGTATGTATATCATACATGTGTACAAAGCTGGTGGCAACTTTTTCTTATTCTCAGAAACTAGGACGTGTGGTATCCTTGTAGTTGCATCAGGAAAAGGCTGTGGTTGAGTTAGCTTACCACAACAAATCTGCTGTAAAATATTTCTACAAGATAATTGGCTTGAATAACCCATATTTATCATTTACATTTCTAAAGGACAGAAATCTAAAATAAGTCTCACTAGATTAAAATTGAGCCCCCTACAGAGCTAAAATATTTTCCAGGTGATTCTAGTGGAAAAAGCATTTACACCCTGGTCTGCTTTCCAGAAACTTCAGAATCTGTGTTCTTGTCTTTTCCTTTATCTTGTAATGTAGCATCTTTACATCATTCCGATGATTCTTACCTAATGATGTCCCTTTCAAACTACAGCTTGGACTTTTGAGTATAATTTGCCCATCTGATAATTATTCAAATTTGTGTTCCTTGGGTAATGAAAGGTGATTATTTTACAACCTTATATATAAAATGTAAATCAACATTTGATGGATTAGATATTTCGGGACTATAGATATTTTGGGAAGGTATTTTACTGCCTACCACAATGAGTGTGTAAGCACTCTTTCTACAGGTTATAACCTGTTATCCTTTCATTAATTTTGAACAACATATTTCTTTAATAAAATATAACTAGAAAAAAATTGGGTTCCTGAAAGCATTTAATCCTGATTGTCATATACTAGAAATCTTAAATGTCAGACAGCAGCTCCTGAAGCAGTTCTGGCACTATCACTTTTTGTATATTCTGCTTACAATCTTCTCTTTTCAAGAGCATTTGATTGTTATTATTTTGGAATTATGGTAAATAGTTATGTGACTGCTATTTTTAAAGAATGCACCACTAATACTGGTTCTCATTTTTTAACTTGTTTATGTGTAATCTATTTCTGAAAGAAACACAGCTATTTGAATTACATGAACTGCTTATTTGAAATGTGAAGAGGAAAAGAAGAAAAAAGATGTCCCTTTCAAACTACATATGTGTATATGTCATATTGAAAATATACCTAAAAGCTATTTATCTTAACATCATATATATTTCATTTTGTTTGGATTCCTATAAAATTTAGCCTCTCAACTCACACAATGTTAATGCAGTCTTATTTTATGCCTACCAAAAGCAAACAACAAATTACTGTATATTTAAAAATTTTAATTGTTAAAATTATTATTTATTAAAAAACAATATTTTTAAAAAATTAGCCAAGGCAAATTTTTTATTAGATGTTTAGAGTCGTGTTCAGACTCTATTGTTGAAGCCAGAAAGGGGAAAATTCATGCCTTTCTTCTTCCTTGAGCCACTCTGATTTATTTCATCTATTTCTGAAAGAATGAAATTCTGGCTTTGAAGCCTTTTGCTTGATATCCACATGTGTCATTCTTCCTTTATTAAAAGGAGAATTTGGAGAAAGGATGAAAATTCTCACTAGAAAAAGGAGAAGAAGAAAAGAGAAGCGAGAACTCTAGATATTTTGTGCTTCCTCATCTCAATCACAAGTTCTTGATAATGATTGTGGATGTTAGATACAGTGCTCTAGAGTGATGAAATACATTTACAGAAAAAAGTTAACCCCTCAAGTTTTCACGTAGAGAATGCTTATTTATTTTAAAAAATGTAATAGCATCAAACAGGAAATATTATCTATTTTTTTAGTACTTGTTTATTATTTCTTAAATTCTGATGTGCTGTAGTCATACAAGAATGGTAAGAAATTAACATTAGCATCGCATTCTAATATTTGCTTAAATCTTGCTGTGTTTGAGTTTTGCCTCATTTTACATGCTATATTCTTCCAGTATATATGTTGAAAAAAGATTCCCTCTTGAAATATTCTATTTTTATAGCTAAGGGAAAAAAAAGTTAGTTCTTAGACACAAACAATGGGATAGAAATCTTCCCCTAGAAATAGCCTTTGACCACTTCTGGTTCATTTTTGTAACCCGAAGTAAGTCACATGACCAATCTTGACATTGCAGAGTAGAGGTAAATCTCACCTACAGGAAGCTGATGCAGGGCAGTCTACTATGCCAAGATATGCAACACTTGAGATAAAGAGGAAAAAGAAGAGAACTATAATACAATCAGTCATACTTGCCATCACATGTCTCTGCAGGAAGGAAAGTATTATGTACCTTTGTTCCTAAAACTACTGAGATCTTCAAATCATGTCTTTTATGCTTCCATGTTACTGGAATTAGAGAACATCTTAATACTGAAGCAGCATAAAATCTCAAAGAAAGCTGGTATAATCATTTCAATACTATATTTTGTTCTGCTAGGACATGAAACCATTTTATAGACAATAATTTATACTGGTAACTTTTTCGAGAACTGGATTTCGTTAATATATGTGACTATCCACCAGAATAAATGTATTCATTGATCTGCATTTTGTGCAGACAGCATATTCAAGGAGTTGTGAGAGTTCGTCAGTAGCACTTTTTAAAAATGCAAAAAATGTGGACTGGGAGCCAATATACATATTTTTCCAACATCATCTTCCACATTCTCCTTCTTCCTTCCTAGGAAATATACCCAATCAATTAAAAAGGCTTCTATTTTTGACTCTTGAACTTGAAAGTGGAAGCAGAATGTTATGGATGTCGGGGATGACTTTTTATGATTTTTATATAATAATATAACATGCAACATCCCTATGAGTTCTGCAGGTCTTAACACTGTACTTCTGTAGGGATGTGATAGGAATGTCAGCCTTACTGGACTTAGTATTGTTTTCCACTTCCTTTTCTACCACCTAGCCTAAATTATAATACATAGTAATTGAATGAAAAAGTAATGCCATATTAATAAATTCATTTAGGGCTCTGGGAATGTGGCTTCATGGTACAGTGATTGCTTAGAATGCATGAAACCCTGGCTTCAATTCCTCAGTACCACAAAAACAGAAAAGGAAGTAGTGCTGTGTTTCAAGTGGTAGAGTGCAAGCTTTTTTTTTTTTATTTTTTTAAAATGCATGTGTCCTGCGCTTCCCAGACGCAGTCCATCCTCCTCCAGCTGTGTTGTGCCACTTCCAGCTTTTTTCTTTTTGCTTATGTGGTGCTGAGGAATCGAACCCAGTTCCTCAGGCATGCAAGGCAAGCACTCTACCACTGAGCCACCTCCCTAGCCCTAGAGTGCAAGCTTTAAGCAAAATAAAAAGAGAAAAATCTCAGGAAGAGTTCCCTGGCCCTGAGTTCAAGGCCCAGGACTGGCAAAAAAAATGCATTTACCTAGTAAATGCCTAATAAAGAACCTATATTTGAATATATAATTGCTCCTTCCAATTATGACATAACAATCGTTCTTAATTCATGTACTTTACCTATATTATTAGGCTGTGTTGATTTAAAAAAAAAAAAGGTTTTGTTAGTAAGTCACGGCAATTAATGTCAAGAATGTGCTTAGATATCATTTGAATATTAATCCTGGAAATTCAAAGATTCCAGGTTTTTGAGTGGTCACTGCTAATCACAATGTGTAGTGTAGTCTAAGTGAGAATTATAAATCTTTTTGGTCAGTTATGGCACCAAAAAGGCACCAGCTAATTAATAGTTGTGATAGAAGTGAGGGAATAAATCCAGATTGAAGAAATAAATGATAATTGTTGCGTTTTTTAAAAAAGAGGTAGCTGAGTAAGAACAGAACCATGCACATGGTATTCGGATAAGGAGTAAGTTTATTGTTCTTTCTGGCTGGCACCAGGCCATCTTGGTCCTCCACATGGTGGGGAAAGGCCTGGGAAAGAGAGCTGGGAGATCTGGGAAAGAGAAAGAGCTGGGAAAGAGAGAGAGCTGGGAAAGAAAAAAGAGATAGAAAAGAGAAAAAAGAGCTAGAAAAGAGAGCATCTGGGAAAGAGGTGGGAAAGAGAGAGCTAGGAAAGAGAAGAGAAGGAAAGAGTTGAGAAAGAGCTAGAAAAGAGCAGAGAGAGGGCATCTGGGCCTGGGCTAGGCCTTATCTAGGGTATGGGTGCAGAAAGGTGTGGCCACATCAAATTCAGATGTGACCTCAGCGGTTGCAGATGTGACCTCTTCCTGGTGTCCCAGTTGCCTAGGTAACGCAGGTACTGTGTGGAGACTTTGCTGAGAGGAGGGTGGAGTCTGTTAGCCATCCAGGAGTGGACCTTACAGTAATAATAACTAAATTATACCAGAAACTATTCTAGGGAACCATATTTGGTTATTGAAGAACTAGTTATCAACCAAGCTTATTCCTCATTACCTTTAGCAGTCTATATCACTTATGCTAATTCTTAATCTCTGTGTGATAAATTGTATGTCATTCTATGTTGTTCTTTCCTATCTGATCTCCATTGCTTTCTAAAATTATCAAGCTTTCTATATTTCTTTACTAACAATTATTTATACTAAGTCCACCGTCGCAGACATCAGAGGATGCTAAAGTAAGAGTCCAATAGCTCATGAGTCATTAATGTAACAGCATGGAAAAGGAAGACATATTAATTGCTACCTCAAATTTTCTGAAAAGCTGAAATGTCATCATTTGATTCAAATTTTCATTATTTGTCTACAGTGTCATTAAGTGCACATAAATGCAAATATGAGCCGGGTGCTGGTAGCTTACGCCTGTCATCCTGGCTACTCAAGAGGTTGAGACCGGAGGATTGTGGTTCAAAGCTAGCCTGGTCAGGAAAGTACATGAGACAATTACCTTCAATTAGCCACCAGAAACCAGGAAGTGGTGCTGTATCTAAAGTGGTAGAGCACACAATTTAAGCTCAAGAACTGAGGAACAGTGCCCAGGATCAGAGTTCAAGCCCCATGACCAACAAAAAAAGTCAAATATAATTTTAGTTTCCCCAAAAGGAACTATGAAGTCAATAGTAATCTTCCCAAGCAGAAAAAAGTTTCCAATATGATTCAGTGCACCTACTTTTGCTGAATTATTTAAGTTATGGCTTCTTTGCTGGAAGTATTCTCTTCTTTTAAAAATTGTCAAATATTACCTTTATAATAAACTTCATCTAATATTTCTTTGTTCAAAAAATATCACATTAATTTCACAAAAGCACCATTTAACTGCTGTGAATATTTCTTAGAAACATGAATACATGCCCCTGGAAAATGTTAAGTAAAAAGTATAGAATATTTATGTTTATGTTAAAGACATGACTATTTAGTTTGTTTAAGATATTTAGGTAATAATTAGGAATTAAGAATAATGATAATTTATTGGGACTGGTCTTTTATTCTATTTTACTATAGTAATAAAATGATATTTGTAATGATTGTATAAAAATACTCTTGTTTGGTATTTGAGTTATAATAAGTAATAAACACTTTTAATTGATTTCCAAAAAAATCATTTTCTTAATGGTATCAATCCTTTTGTAATTTCAGAACATTTAAAAAAATTAGTCCAATGCTGGTTTGCTCCAAGGCTATATTTGTTTTCTTGTTCTAGTTTTTATATGTTGGTAGAAATTAAAATTCCAAAAATTCATTGGATATTGGTATTCAGGATCATCTTCATAGGTACTAATATTGGAGTCGCTTAAGTGGAATTGTTTTATTTCATTTGTTATTTTCACAAATAAATAAAGATAATTATGTGTTTTGTTTCTTTTCATTGCTATTGGCTCTTACCTTGAGAATAATTTTTTTCCTAGCAAAGCAGAGAAAAGCAATTGAATTGAGGAAGTAACTTATGACTTTCATAGAATGCAGATGCATAGATTTGGGTCTTCTGTCATTTGCTAAAAGTTTCTTTTGCAAAAGTTTATCAATTACTTATAAGTGATGCATAACTCCTAGATATTACAGTTATCACATACACTTTTTGATTGAGTTATCTCTGTATGAACTAAAAAAAAGACGGACCAAAAACACTCAAAATACACAAAATCACATCTTTGTTTTAAATGCTGTAGTTTACAATGAATTTTTAGTCAATATTGAAAACATCTTTTTAGGTATTCTGCAATTTGTGTGAAGTATTTTAACCATAGTTTTCTTTTTTTGCTGCCATGAAATTCACATGCAATATATAATCTTCTTTTATTGTATAGATTTTAATGCTTTGGAAGTAAATTGTACAATAATAGGTTTTCCAAGCCTAATTTTCACAAACTTGCATTTCTTCAAATAGAAATTCTGTAAATTTTAGAACAGACATTAAAATAGATATAAAATTCACTTACAGGAATTTGTCCAGCATACATCCTCTATAGTGTGTCTTTTCAAATTTGTTTTTGGGGATTATTTCCAGGGTCTCACACATACTACTCGTGTGCACTGTCAATGAACTACATTCCCTGTCCAAACAAGTTTTTTACTTCTCTTTAATACGTACAGAACAACAGTTGGCAATTAATATTCAACAGGCCAGGCAATGGGTATTTACCCTCTCAGGGTATGATTTATTTGAAATTATCCTTCCTTTGCCAAAAGACCAAGTAAAATATTTGTTCAACATGTCTGAAATGCTATAAATAACATTAGTAAATTTTACTGGGCAATTTTCCTATCATTTTCCCAAAGGTAGATTGTGGGATTGCTTGCTTAAACAATAATTTGTCATTAATAATATAATTACCAAGGCCCCTATTTCCACTGCTCTTACTGTTTTTACAGATGGATCCAAAACAAAAAGTGCTTATTGGACAACAAATAAATATTGGGTACAAACAACTACTTTAGCATCAGTTCAACAAAATGAACTTTTTGCTATTATTAAGGTGTTACAAGATTTTGTTGGAGATGTTAATATTGTTACTGATTCTGCCTATGCTGTAGGGATTGTGACTAATATAGTCACTGCTGTTACTTATTCATCTAAACCCCAGCTAAACCAATTATTTAAACAATTACAAGCATTACTGCAACAATGTAATACCAAAGTGTTTGTAACTCACATTAGGGCTCACCCTTCGTTACCTGGGTACCTTGTATATGGCAATAATCAGGTTGATAAATTAGTTTTGCTTCTGCTAAACAAGATCATGCTCATTTACATATAAATGCTGGCCATTTACATATGCATTATAAAATACCTTATTCTCAAGGTAAACAAATTATAAAAAGGTGCCCTCTCTGCAGACCAATGCATTTGAGAGTTGTACCTGCTGGAGTAAATCCCGAGGATTACAACCTAACGAGCTGTGGCAAATGGATATAATCCATGTACAAACCTTTGGCCATTTTTCCTTTGTACATGTTACAATAGATACTTATTCCAAATTTGGGCTTTTGCCTTTACGGAAACATGCCTTTACATGTTAACCATGTAATAGAACACTTATTGGAAGTTTTGGCCATTATGGGAGTGCCTGCCAAATAAAGACTGATAATGGATCAGCCTATAAAAGTATCAAATTTAAAAGATTTTTTGAACTTTATGATGTGGTACTTATTACAGGAATAGAATATATCTCCCAAAGACAATCCATTATTGTACGAGTTCATTGCACACTAAAACAAATCAAAAAATTAAAAAGGAGGAAAAGGTTGGATGAAGGTATGGATATTTTGTGGTTTTCATGCAAAATCCTAAAATAATTTTACATCAAGCTCTTTTTGTTCTTAACTTTTTAAACTTACAAGGAGATATTTTACCTAGAGCTGAGCGCCATTTTGAACAAATATCACAAAAACCTTATTTAAATGCTCCCACATGGATTAAGATTACATTGAAAGCAGAATGGCAACTAGGAATATTATTACATAAGGGGCGAGGATAGAGTTTTGTGTCTACACAGGATGGCAAACAATACTGGCTTCCTGCACAATGGATAAAGACGCGGCCCAGTGAGGACAGCCCCATATCCTGCAAGGAATCGGCCACCAGTTGAGGAAGAAGAAATCCCCACTGCCCACCTGGTGGCAGGTATAAAAGTTGACTGGAGAAGGGCAAAAGATGTTACAACACACTGGTAAACCTGTAATGGCTGAGAACTTGTTCTGGCCATGTGTGCCCTGCTTACTGTAAACCCTATCCATGCTAATACTAATGTAAGTTATTGGGCCTTTGTTCCTAACCCTCCTTTATTGGAACCTGTTGTTTGGGGAGACATGGATATAACCATCTATAATGTTCCTGCTGTTTTATCTCCTCCTTGGAATAATTTCACATTTTCCAATAAGGATGATGGTAGCTTTTTAAGTTTTACTTACTATACTCATCCCTTGTCTGTTTGTCTGGGGCTTCCTCCATGTTTAGTTATGAATTGGCAACATTGGGTTTTACCTGGGAAACGCACTTCCAATTCTAGAACACAGCTGAAGCGATTAACTACTTGGTCCATTAATAGTAGCTGGGAAAGTGTCACCTTTGATGGCAAGTTATCCTTACCTATGTGTCCTGATTTTATTTATATATTGATTTATAATATCAGCCTTTTGTGTGGCAAGAGTGTAGAGGAACATTTGGAAAAGTGTTCAATAATTTTATTAATTGGAGACCTTTTGGACAGTTTATTAACACATGTTCAGAATGGAATATTACCAGATGTGATTTATCAAATGTTACTAGGATGCTGGAAGCCATTAATGGATCACTTACTGGAGATCGACTGATGGACTAGGGAGATGGAGGCATTGCAGATGCTTGATGGGCTTTCATGACTGTACTCACTGCTTTTCAGACTCACCTTTGGAAGGTCAGAGCGGTGCTGAAACCCGTGATGCTATCAAATGGATCATTTTCAGGGACGTCAAACTCTGCATCCACTTATAATTTTACTTTGTACAAATCTTATGATGTTACTGCTTGTGTACCTCTGCCTTATGTATTTTTAGTGGGAAATTTTACATATTCTCCTACTATTTCTTTTATTAATTGTCGCCTGTATTCATGCGTTAATTCCTCTCTTAATTTTAATGACAGTAATAGTACTATGATATTACAACAAAGAACTCATATTTGGCTACCTGTTATATTAGGAAGAGAATGGTCCCAAAATCTTTGGATAGTGTTGTTATTGAATTTTTTTACCAAACTACTAAAACGTACAAAGCATATGATTGGAGCCATTATCTGTGATCTTAAACTTAATTGCTATTACCCCTGTTGCTGCGGTGTCTGGAATTGCCCTATACACTTCCTTACAAACTAAGCACTTTGTGGAAGAATGGCACCGGGATTCACATGAATTGTGGGTCTCACAGGTAGAAATTGATGCTCTAATATAAACACAGATTAATATTCTTAAACAGACAGTGGGATGGTTAGGAAAAAAGTTATTGGTTGTGGAAAAACAGTTATTATTAAAATGTGATTGGAATTTTACTACCTTTTACATTACTAATGTAAAATATAATAAATCTATACATGATTAGAATGTAATACAGTAGTATTTATCTGGAAATTCTACAGCTGCTCAATTGATTGCTCAGTTACAATTTAATGTACATGATATTTTTGGTAAACAATTTACAAATGATGATGCTTCTAATAGTGCTGATACATTTATTAAACAATTGGAAGGGTTGGATCTGAAAGAAATACAACAAAGCATTTCACATACTACTAGTAGTATGGGAATCATGATTGTTATTATTTTGTTTGCACTTGTACTGTTATATTTGATTTTTATGAAACCAATGCAAGCGTCTATGATAACTCTGTGGAAAGCTTTACTTTTAAAACAAAAGAAAAAAGAAGAAAGTGTCCTTTTGCTAAATTTATAAATTAATATCATCCATTTGTTGGCAACTCTGTCTACATTATTCACATTATCATATTATACATGAAGTGTTGGAATTATCTATTAACTGAGTTCTAATTATAACTCTTTTTATTTTAAATTTAATTTTTTTTTATTTGTGAACACACTGTACAGAGGGGTTACAATTACATGGGCAGGATGATGCGTACATTTCTTATCAAGCATTGCAGCCTCCTCCTTTGTTTACCCTTCACCTCCCTTCCCAGCATCGCCCCTCCCCCCAATCCCAATCCTTCTCCCCCCTTCCCTCCCCCTCCCCGCACCAACGTTGTAAAGCTCGTTTTGGACATGACAACTTGTACTTCTCATGGTTGCAACAGGTCCACCTGTATCCTTAAACAACTGGTTTTTCTCCATCTCCTCCACAAGTTATACTGACATCAAATATGTGAAAGCACAGGTTATACTGTGGGGGAGAGACATACAAAGCAACAAAGAGATAATCTTATAAATGCGTTAGAAACACATGCATGAAAGAAAAAAACATGAAAATACATATCTAAAGGTTCATTTTCCTGACATCACATTATCTGACCTTTTCCGCTTGACTCATACATATACTAGATATTGCAAATAAGGGAAACCATGGGACCTATGTTTCTTTGGGGCTGGCTTACTTCACTTAATATAATTTTTTCCAAGTTTTTCCATTTCCTAACAAATGTGGAAATGTCATTCTTTCTGCTGGAGGCATAGAATTCCACTGTGTATATATACCACATTTTCTTGATCCATTCATCTACTGAGGGGCATTTGGGTTGGTTCCAGATCTTAGCTATGGTAAATAATGCTGCAATAAACATAGTTGTGCTGGTAGCTTTAGTGTGGTCTTGTTTGTAAACATTTGGGTAAATGCCCAAAAGTGGGATTGCTGGGTCATAGGGGAGCTCCATGTGAAGTCTTTTGAGGAACCTCCATACTGCTTTCCAAAGTGGTTGAACAAGTTTACATTCCCACCAACAATGAAGTAAGGTTCCCTTCTGTCCACATCCCCTCCAGCATCTGTTGTTGTTAGAGTTCTTGATTTTTGCCGTTCTAACTGGAGTGAGGTGATATCTCAATGTTGTTTTGATTTGCATTTCTTTCATGGCTAGGGATATTGAACATTTCCTCATGTGTCTATTACAAATGGAGTTGCTTTCCTAATTTCAGCCACACTTTTCTCATTGTTGGCATACAGAAAAGCCATTGATTTTGGGGGGTTAATTTTATAACCTGCTACTTTGCCAAAGTTTTGAATCAGCTTGAGTAATTTGGGAGTGGAGTCTATGGGATTCTTTAAATACAAGATCATGTCATCTGCAAAGAGGGAGAGTTTTATTTCTTCTTTCCCTATTTGGATCCCCTTTATGTCTGCATCTTGTCTTATTGCTGTAGCTAGGCATTCTAATACTAGCTTGAAGAGAAGTGGAGAGAGTGGGCATCCTTGTCTTGTTCCTGAGTTATGAGGAAATGGCTTTAGTATTTCACCATTAAGTATAATGCTGGCTGTAGGTTTGTCATATACTGCCTTTATTGTATTGAGGAATGTTCCATGGATTCCTAATTTTTCCAAAACCTTCATCATAAAGGGGTGTTGGATCTTGTCGAATGCTTTTTCTGCATCTATTGAGATAACCATGTGGTTCTTATTCTTGCTCCTGTTGATGTGATGAATAATATTAATTGATTTGCGTATATTGAACCAGCTTTGCATCCCTGCAATGAATCCTGTTTGATCGTGGTGTATGATTTTTTGGATGAATTGTTGAAGTCGATTGGCCAAAATTTTGTTGAGAAGTTTTGCATAAATGTTCATCAAAGAAATGGGTCTATAGTTCTCTTTCTTTGATGAGTCCCTGCCTGGTTTTGGGATGAGGGTTATGATGGATTCCTAGAATGTGTTCGATAGTGAGTTTTCTCTTTCAATTTCATTGAAGAGTTGGAGGAGTATTGGTGTGAGCTCTGCTTTGAAGGCCTTGTAGAATTCTGCTGTAAAACCATCTGGTCCTGGACTTTTCTTAGCTGGAATGTCTCTTATTGCTGTTTCTATTTCAATGCTTGATATGGGCCTGTTAAGATAGTTTAACTCATCTTGGTTTAGTTTTGGCATGTCAATATTTGCTAGGAAAAGGTCCATTTCTGTCAAGTTCTCAAACTTATTAGCATAAAGTTTTGAGAAGTACTCCCTTATAATGTTCTGAATCTTGGTTGTTTCCGTGGTGATGTTTCCATTCTCATCTCTGAGTTTATTAATTTGGGTGTGTCCTCTTCTTTTTCTGATAAGATTTGCTAAGGGTCTCTCAATTTTGTTAATTTTTTCGAATAACCAACTCTTTGTTTGTGGATTATTTCTATAGTTTTTTTGGATTCTAATTCATTTAATTCTGATTTAATTTTACTTATTTCTTTCTGTCTACTGGTTTAGGGTTTATCTCGCTGCTCTTTTTCAAGGAGGTTTAATTGTTATTTTAATATAACAATTTAATTGTTATATTTAATTGTTATTTTCAGATCTCTCCAATTTGTTGATGTAGGAGCTCAGAGCTATAAACTTGCCTGTGAGTACTGCCTTTGCTGTGTCCCAGAGGAGCTGGTAATTTGTGTGTTCATTTTTGTTGAATAGCATGAACATTTGAATTTCCTTTCTAATCTCCTCCATGACCCACTCATGATTCAGCAGTGTGTTGTTCAGCCTCCATGTGATACCGGACTTTCTTTGGTGGCTTTTGGTGTTGAGTTCTAATTTTATTCCCTTGTGGTCAGAGAGGATACAAGGTGTAAATTCAATGTTTCTGAATTCAGACAAGTTTGCTTTGTGGCCTAGAATGTGGTTCATTTTGGAAAACGTTCCAAGTGCTGCTGAGAAAAACGTGTATTCTGATGCTACTGGGTGAAATTTTCGGTAGATGTCTGTTAAGTCTAGTTGATCGATGCAGCTGTTTAGATCTGTGGTTTCTCTTGAGTTTTTGCCGAGTTGATCTATCTAGTGGGGAGAGTGGTGTGTTAAAATCCCCAACAATTAATGTGTTTGGATTGATATGGGATTTGAGGGAAAGTAGTGTTTCTTGGATAAATTTGGGTGCTGTATTTTTTAGCGAATAGATATTTAGACTTGTAATATCCTCCTGAAGGAGAGATCCTTTAATTAGTATGTAGCGACCTTCTTTATCTCTTCTCACGAATTTTAATTTGAAGTCTATTTTATCTGATATTAGCATTGCAACTCCCGCCTGTTTATGGGGGCCGTTTGCTTGGTAGAATTTTTTCCAGCCTTTCACAATGAAAATGTGTTTGTTTTTACGGGCAAGATGTGACTCCTGCAGGCAGCAGATAGAAGGGTCTTGTTTTTTAATCCAACTAGACTGTCTGTGTCACTTAATTGGAGAGTTCAGTCCATTAACGTTAAGAGATAGGACTGAGAGGTATTTGGGAGTTCCTGCCATGTTATCCACCTGCTTGGGGTCTGTGAAAACTGTGTTCTTCCTATGGTTCTTGGATTCTCAGTTTGGGTGCAGTTTCTTGGCCTTTATTTTGGTCTTGTTGGTTTTCTATGTGTAGGACATCTTTAAGAAACTTTTGTAGGGCTGGTTTGGTGGAGATGTATTGTTTCAATTTTTCTTTGCTATGGAAGGTTTTTATTTGACCTTCAGTTATGAAGGAGAGTTTGGCTGGGTACAGTATTCTTAATTGATAGTTGTTTGTTTTTAGGGCATGGCATACATCATTGCAGGCTCTTCTTGCTATGATTGTCTCTGCTGAGAAACCTGAGGTTATTCTAATTGGTTTCCCTTTAATAGGTGATTAACTTTTTCTCCTTGACAGCTTTATGGATCTTTTCCTTGGTCTGAGTTGATCTTGTGTGGATTATAATGTGAGGGTGGGATGTCCTATTCTTGTATGGTCTATTTGGGGTTCTAAAAGCTTCTTGTATCTGAATAGGCCTATCTTTTCGTATGTTTGTGAAGTTCTCTGCTAGGATCCTGTTAAACAAATTTCCTAGGCCATTAACTTCTGTTTCTAGGTGCTCCTCTAAACCCATTATCCTTAGATTAGGCCTTCTGATGGTGTCTTCCAAGTGTTGGATGCATCTACATTATTTCTTGGATTTGTCTTGGATGGTTGTATGTTCTTTCTCTATAATATCTAGGCTGTCTTCAATCCCTGAGATTCAATCTTCTGCATGGTCTAACCTGCTGTCATGTCTTTCTACTTTTTTTTTTATGTCTTTTCCTTCTAATTGGTCAGCTTTGATGGCTTCAAATTCTTTGTTGAAGCTTTGTTTTAGATCTTGTATGAACTTCTTTACTTCCTTAATTTGATGTTCAGTGTTTATTCTCAGATCACTTATTTGATTGGTTATGGTTTCCTTGGAATCCCATTCCTTCTGTTGGGTTCCATTCAGCATTCCCTTTGTGGTCTCCCTGACTTCCTTCAGCTCTTTGTTAATGGATTCCATGAATGCCTTTGTGTATTCTCTTCCTGCTCTCTCAATTCCTGTATTACTCTTTGATTAGCTTCCTCCCATTCGTGGGATTCCTGTAGTTCTCTTTGAGTGGTCTCAGCCTGCTCATGCCATTCCTCCCTTTCTCTTTGAGTATTCTCAAGCTGCTCATGCAAATCCTGTATCAGTTTTTGAGTAGCTTCCTCACACTTATGATATTCCTGTATAAACTTTTGGATTGCCTCCTCTGTCTCCCTATCATGTTCATACAGAGTCCTTTGTATGCTTTCAATCTTTTGATTTATCATGTTTGCCAGCAGTGTTTGTAGAGCTATTTGGGAATTCTCCTCTGGATTATTCATAATCTGTTCTGTCCCCTGATTATCAAGATTGGGAATTGAGATACCCGGATTTGCCATTTTTCTTGTGTTTTTCCAGCTTACTCTGCCCATTTGAGATGAAAATAGAACCAGTTTAGTGCTAGAACACTATCTTAAGGCATGTATCAACCCAAGTCTGAATTTGGACAGTCAATAGTCTACAGATACAATCTAGTTCAACAGATACATCTATTCAACATCAAACAACTATAGATTAATGGGCTATGAACCGCAAAGAAGAATTTGGAAGACCAGAAATTATTAGGGTTAGGGAGAGATGTGGGTAAAAAAGGAATAGAATGATGTGGAGAGGCTTAGGGAGAGGTAACTAAGTCCTAATCTCAAAGCAGGAAATAGATTGGGTAGGATGAAAGTAGAGATTGAGAAAAAAAAAAGAAGAAAGGGAATGGCAAAAGAAAAGAGACCAGAAAAAATAGAAAGGTAAAAATTAATAAAATTATCTAGAGTCGATAACAATCTATTTAGATAAGAACGTGAATTTATTGAGATAAGGGGAGGGATATAACGGAGATGTGCGTATATTGACCCAGCTTTGCATCCCTTAAATGAATCCTGTTTGATCGTGGTTTATGATTTTTTGGATGAATTGTTGAAGTCGATTGGCCAAAATTTTGTTCAGAAATTTTGCATCAATGTTCATCAAAGAAATGGGTCTATAAGTTCTCTTTTTTTATGAGTCCCTGACTGGTTTTGGAATGAGGGTTATGATGTCTTCATAGACTGAGTTCGGTAGTGTATTTTCTCTTTCAATTTCTTTGAGGGGCTATTGGTGTGAGCTCTTCTTTGAAGGCCTTATAAAATTCTGCTGCACATCTTTCTGGTCCTGGGCTTTTCTTAGATGGGACTGCTCTTATTGAAGTTTCTTCTCAATGTTTGATATGGGCATGTTAAAATGTTTTAACTCATCTTGGTTTAGTTTCTGCATTTCAATATTTGCAATGAAAAGGTCCATTTCTGCCAAGTTCTCAAACTTATTAGCATAGTTTTGAGAAGTATTCCCTTATAATGTTCTGAATCTTGGTTGTTTCTGTGGTGATGTTTCCGTTCTCATCTCTGAGTTTATTTATTTGGGTGAGTTTTCTTCTTTTTCTGATAAGATTTGCTAAGGGTCTGTCAATTTTGTTAATTTTTTCGAAGAACCAACTCATTCTTTTGTTGATTCTTTCTATGGTTTTTTTGGATCCTAATTCATTTAATTCTGATTTAATTTTAATTATTTCTTTCCATCTCCTGGATTAGTGTTTATCTTGCTGCTCTTTTTCATGGAGGTTCAGATGTCTCATTAAATCATTGGTTTTAGATCTCTCCAATTAGTTGATATAGGAACTCAATGCTATAATCTCACCTCTCTGTACTGCCTTGTCTCTGTCCCAGAAGAGCTGGTTATTTGTGTGCTCATTTTTGTTGAATAGCATGAACATTTGAATTTCCTTTCTAATCTCTTCCCTGATCCACTGGTGATTCAACAGTGTGTTGTTCAGCATCCATGTGTTACAGGACTTTCTTTGGTGTTGAGTTCTAATTTCATTCCCTTGTTGTGTGAGCAAATGCAAGGTATAACTTCAATGTTTCTGAATTTGGACAAGATTGCTTTGTGACCTAAAATGTGGTCTATTTTGGAAAATGTTGTATGTACTGCAGAGAAAAACGTGTGTTCTCTTGCTGCTGGGTGAAATATTCGGTAGATGTCAGTTAAATCTACTTGATCTATGCATTTGTTTAGATCAGCGGTTTTAGACTTGAAGTGAAGAGCTGAGGTACAATGCCCAGTCCCAGAGTTCAGGCCCCACAACCGACCAAAAAAATCCCTCTGCCACATCTGCCTTGCTTGCTTTGACTTCCCTTATGTTGGCATACTAGGAGGCCAACATAGGATGAAGCTCCTGAAACCTTTTTGGATAGAAAAAGAAACCACTGAATGGGGAGTGAAGGGTGTTTTAGAAGAGATTGCGAGCTGAGCAAAGGCAGGAGGGCTCATGGCTTCAGCCTCAGCTGTCTTCTGAATCATTGCCCAGTTACCAGCTGTAATTTTTTGCTCCGAAATCAATGTGGCAAAATCTGCAATTCTTATTGACTCATCCACATACACAGACCTAGTTAGTCATCCAGAATGACTTAAAATGTAGATTTCCTAAATCAAAGAAATCTGTACCAGAGTAAATGGGCAGAAAGAACTTCATTTAATCAGGTTCAATTCATTTTTACTTGCTTATAATTCAACTGGGAGAATAATATCAAACTAACCAAGCTTTCACAAAATCAAAATATCCAAGCAACTGCATTTTACAGGAAATAAATATTCACAGTACAAATCAGAATTTCTGAAGAGGTGGTGCTCTCAGAAAATAAGGAATTAGGGTTCAGGACACATTTCACAACAGCATCAAAATTAAATTCATTACCAAAGGTGGCAAAAGCTGCTTACTCTCAGCATGTAAGCACATATCATTTTTTTCTAGTCCTTAGTAAATAAGATGGAATAGTTTGATTTCCTTTCTCAATTTCAATCTCCAAATTCACATTTTCTTCTAAAGAAGTCATTTATCTTACACACCTGACAATACAGAATATGTCTTCAAACCAGGGTCTTCTGGGCGTCTGGGAGCAAAATAGGAAGAGTGAAACAGGCTACAGGAAGCTTGATTGTTCAGGAATAAATCATGTTTGTACTTCTGCTTTTTCTTTTTAATTGTGAAAGTACCATACAGAGAGGTTACAATTACCTGAGCAAGGTAATGAGTACATTTCTTATCAAGCATTGTTGCCCTGGAAAGACTCGATGGCACAGCTAAGCTAGTTTGGGAGTGCTTGTACTTTCCAGCACCCAGGTGGGAAGATGCTTAGTTGGGAGGGGAGAAATATCTTAGAGTTTCAGAAAAAGGCAAAAGAATTGTGCATGGTTTTTCTTGTCAGAAAAGGAGCTTTAAATAAGGTACGTTTTCTCTTCACAAAACAATTATACAGTAGTCACCTTCACTGTAATACCCCCTTCTGTAGTTAGTTACTGCAGAGCACAAAGATGGCGCTAAGAGGGAGTTGAGTGGGTAGAGCCCAATTTACCTTACATTCAGTGTGTAATCAGCCCATGAAAGCTTAGGTGCATGATAGGGTGTGACCTTGACAGTGATTGTTTCCTCTTCCTCCCCTGCCATACCACCCGCATTTTTTGGCTTTAAAAGGGCTGCTCTCTGTTAATAAACGAGTTCTCTTCCTTCTTGACTTGGCTCCCCGCTGTGTCTGATTGTCCCCCAGGCTGAGGGAGTGTGGAAAATGGGCAAGCAAAGCACTTACCTTTCCTCGGACCCCATCTGTCTTTCGTGGGACGGACAAAGACCCAACAAGTTACCTGTTCTCAACTGTGCTCTGAAAAGATTAATGGAAAAACATCTCATAAATTAAAAGAGACCACATTCACTTAATACCTTCATTTTGTTTTTTGGTTTCTTTTGGAGCTAAAGTTTCACAGTATATCTCTTTGATTATTTTCCTGCCTAGTCTTGTTTCCTGGAATTACAGGTATGCATTTACACATCCGTTTCACATTACTTTTTTTTACAGTATATTGTTACAATTTTTCTATTTTTATTAGTTACTGTTACAATTGTCTTACTGTACCTAATTTATACCTGAAGCTTCATTGTAGCTATATTTGTTTGGGTAAAAGCATAAAATGGTCATCTTGGTATTTACAATGTTGCTGATTGAGTATACTAAAATCAGCATAGGCTCCAGTCCCATATAGAAAATAGCATAGTATGTCATACAAAGTAAGTTAAACTTTAAATCACGTCAAGGTTATATCTATTACCAACATACATGTAACAGTATATAAATAGTGGCTATATTGAATGTTTGGGGAACATTTTTTCCTGAATATTTTAAATTTCTGGTTAATTGATCACCTACATGTGGAAATTCTGGATACTGAGGGTTAACTCTCTAAAGTACTTCATTGATTTCAGGTATCCACTTGAAATGTATATCCAGAGGCTAAACAGGAACTACTGTAAAGATCAATATGAAACTTGAACCTCTTATTTTGCCATAAATATTCATCTAATAAAATGTGGATAAATTTGATTATGTACCTCTTCCTCCTCCTCCTTTTCTTCCTCTTCCTCCTACTTGCTCCTCTTTTTCCTCTCCTCCTTCTCCTCCTCCTCCTCCTCCTCCTCTTCTTCTTCTTCTTCTTCTTCTTCTTCTTCTTCTTCTTCTTCTTCTTCTTCTTCTTCTTCTTCTCCTCCTCCTCCTCCTCCTCCTCCTCCTCCTCCTCCTCCTCCTCCTCCTCTTCCTCCTCCTCCTCCTCCTCCTCCTCCTCCTCCTCCTCCTCCTCTTCTTCCTCCTCCTTCTCTTCTTCTTCTTCCTCCTCCTCCTCCTCCTCCTCTTCTTCCTCCTCCTCCTCCTCCTCCTCCTCTTCCTCCTCCTCCTCCTCTTCCTCCTCCTCCTCCTCCTCCTCCTCCTCTTCCTCCTCCTCCTCCCGTTCCTCCTCCTCCTCCTCCCGCTCCTCCTCCTCCTTCTTCTTCTTGGCCAACACAGTTCTACATCCCAACCCTCTAGAGCTTCTAAAAACCTAGTTTGAGAAATTCACAATGTTTAATAATCAACACAAATTTTCCTTTTCCTTTCTAGGCTCCAGAACAGGGAAAGGTGGGGTGGGGTATAAATGGGACAGTCACCTTGGGAAAATTTTGCTAATTATCATATTTTTTGTTCATATGGCATTTAAAAATATATTACCATATAATTTAAATCCTATTTTTAAAATTTCTTCATAGGAACAAAGAAATTTTTTTTTTCGTTTTTATGTATAAAGTTCACAATGCTGTCTCTATAAGTATCTTTTAAAACATTCTTTTGACATGACTTCTACAACCTCCATAGAGGCAAAACTGAAGTCTATATATTAAATATTCTAATCATAATATGAAATAATTAGGAAGGGCAAATCAATAGAAACAATGAAAACTATGTCAAACACAATGAGCAGGACAATCACCCATCAAACAGATACTTTTCTTCTTTGAGAACAACAGTCTGAGAATGTGCAGAATTACTGAGAGGACAATGTTTGAATTCAAAGGAAAAAGGAAAACCCTTAAAAATTGAAAGACAAACATGCACCAATATGTCATGCCTGTAATCCTAGATGCTCAGGACGCTCATTAGTGGCTAAAAAAGCAAGAATAAACCGGATAACATCAAATGATCACCTTTCATAATTTAAAGACATTATAACAGAAGTGAAAATATATCCAACAGATACAGGGTACATATTTTTTAATGCTACAATGTTAATGCTACAAAGATCCTGAATCTTAAGTATTTTTATATCTTATAATTCTCTCTATATATATTTCTTTGGGGTCCGGTCATGGGGCTTGAACTCTGGGCCTGGGCGCTGTCCCTCAACTCTTCAACTCAAGGCTAGTGCTCTATCTCTTGAGCCACAGCGCCACTTGCTGATATTTTCTTTTGGCTTATGTGGTGCTGAGAAATGAAACCCAGGGTCTCAAGAATGCAAGGCAAGCGCTCTTCAACTGAGCCACCTTCCCAGCCCCTAATTCTATATATGTTTTTCTGAATAGTATATTTCTTTTTCTTATTTGTGAAAATACTGTACAGAGGGGTTACAATTACATGAACAAAGTAATGAGTACATTTCTTATCAAGCATTGTTGCCTCCTAATCTGTTTCCCTTTCACATCCATTCTCATCCCCCCACCACGTGTCCCCCTACCTCCCCCAAGGCCAAAGCGGTAAAGTTCATTTTTCAACATAACGACTTGTATACCTCATTGTTGCAATGGGTCCACCTGTATCCCTATTTAAACTGTTTGTTTTTTCCCTTCCCCTCCACAAATTATACCAACATCAAATACAGAGAAAACAGGGGTTATACTGTTGGGGAGGGGTATACCAAGCAACAAAGAAATCATCTTATAAATGTTAGAAACAATCACAAGAAAGAAAAAATCATTTGAATACTTATATTGGGGTTCATTTCACCTAACATCAACTTATCTGACCATTTCTGCTTGTCTCAAAAATATACGTTATTGCAAATAAGGGAAACCATGGGACCTATGTTTCTTTGGCCTGGCTTACTTCACTTAATTTTTTTCCAAGTCTTTCCATTTCATAAGAAATGGGGCAATGTCTTTCTTTCTGATAGAGGAATAGAATTCCATTGTGTATACATACCATATTTTCTTAATCTATTCATCTACTAAGGGGCATCTGGGGTGGTTCCATTTCTTACCTATGGTAAATAATGCTGCAATAAACACACTCGTTCTGGAAGCTTTAAAATAATCATGTTTGTAACATTTGTGTAAATGCTCAAAAGTGGGATTGCTGGGAAATAGGGGAGCTCTATATGGAGTCTTTTGAGGAATATCCATACTACTTTCCAAAGTGGTTGAACAAGTTTACACTCCTACCAACAATGCAGTAGGGCTCCCTTCTGTCCACAGACGAACCTGCTGTTAGAATTCTTGATTATAGCCATACTAACTGGGGTGAGGTGGAATCTGAATGTTTTGATTTGCATTTATTTTATAGCTAGGGAGGTTGAACATTCCTTCATGTGTCTACTGGCCATCCTTCTTTCCTCTTCAGAGAAGTTTCTTTTTATGTCTTTAGACCACTTATTTATTGTGAGGATTTGCTGTTGGGACATTTATTTTTTGAGTTCCAGGTATATTTTAAATATGAGACCCTGTTCCATTGTATGGCTAGTGAAGATCTTCTCCCAATCTTTGGGCTTTCTATTGATCTTGCTAGCTTCATCCTTTGCCAGGTAGAAACTCTGAAATTTCATGCAATCCCATTTGTCCGACCTTTCTTTGATTTGCTGTGTTTCTGGGTCTCTTTTAAGAAAATTTCGGCCTGTGCAAAGAGACTTAGAGTTTTTCCAATTCCATCCTGTAATGTTTTCAGAGTGTCTGCTTTGAGTCCAGGTCTTTCATCCATTTGTTGTTGATACTTTTGCAGGGTGATATATAAGGATCTAGCTTTAATTTTCTACAAGTGATTAACCAATTTTGCCAGCACCATTTACTGAAGAGGCTGTCTTTTTTCCATTCTAATTTTTAACTCCCTTATCGAAGATAAGATGGCTATAGGTTTGTAGGTTCGTTTCTGGATTTTCAATTATATTCCATTGTTCCTGAAGTCTGTTCTTGTGTCAGTATCAAGCTGTTTTGATTACAATGATGTTGTAGTAGTGTTTGAAATATGGTATTGATATTCTTCCAGCACTTTTCTTTCTGTTTTTGATCATTTTTGCTATTTGGGGTCTTTTATTGCTTCGTATGAATTTTTGGATTGCTTCTTCTACTTCTTTGAAGAATGAGGTTGGGATATTGATAGGTATCGCTTTGAATTTGTAGATAGCCTTGGCAACTACTGCCATTTTCACGATGTGGATCCTTCCAATTCAGGAGCATGGGAGGTTTTTCCATTTTCTAAGAGCTGTTTTGATTTTCTTTTTCAGGTTTTGAAAGTTTTCATCAGCTGGGCACTGGTGGCTCACACCTGTAATCCTAGCTATTCAGGAGGCTGAGATCTGAGGATCATGGTTCAAAGCTAACCAGGGAAGGAAAGTCTATGAGACTCTTATCTCGAATAAACCACAAGAAAACTGGAAGTGGTGCTCTGCCTCAAGTGATAGAGCGCTCGCCTTGAGCTGAAGACTTGTGGGACAGCACCCCGGCCCAGAGTTCAAGACCCATGACTGACAAAAAACAAAAAAGTTTCTATCAAAAAGATCATTCAGTTTTTGGTTAATTCCTAGGTGTTTCATTTTTTTGGGGGGTTATTATACATGGAGTCGTATTCCTGGTTTCAGCCACACTTTTCTCATTATTGGATTAGAGAAAAGCTATAGTCTTTGAGGGTTAATTTTATAACCGCCTACTTTGCCAAAGTTTTGAATCACTATGAGTAATTTGGGAGTGGAGTCCATGGAATTCTTTAAATACAAGATCATGTCATCTACAAAGAGGGAGAGTTTTATTCATCTTTCCCTATTTGGATCAATTCTATGTCTGCATCTAGTCTTATTGTTCTTATTGTTTTAGCTTGGCATTCTAATGCTAAATTGAAAAAAAAACTGGAGAGAGGGGACATCCTTGTCCCCTTCTCTTTTTTTATTGTGAAAATAATTTACAGAGGAGTTACAATTACATGGGCAAGATAATGAATACATTTCTTCTCAAGCATTGTAGACTCCTCTTTTGTTTCCCATTCCCAGCCCTTCCCATCCTCCCCCCGCCCCCACCCAATCCTCCCCCCACCCCCCGCACCAAAGTTGTAAAGTTCGTTTTCGACAAACTACTTGTACATCTCATTGTTGCAATGGGTCCACCTGTATCCCTATTTAAACGATTTTTTCCCCTTCCCCTCCACAAATTATACCGACACCAAATACAGTGAAAGCAGGGGTCATACTGTGGGGGAGTGACATACAAACAACAAAGAAATAATCTTACAAATGTGTTAGAAAAATTGCATGAAAGAGCCGGGCGCTGGTGGCTCACGCCTGTAATCCTAGCTACTCAGGAGGCTGAGATCTGAGGATTGCGGTTCAAAGCCAGCCCGGGCAGGAGAGACCGTGAGACTCCTATCTCCAATAAACCACCAGAAAACCGGAAGTGGCGCTGTAGCTCAAGTGGTAGAGCGCTCGCCTTGAGCTGAAGAGCTGAGGGACAGCGCCCAAGCCAAGTTCAAGCCCCACCACCACCAAAAAAAAAAAAAAAATTGCATGAAAGAAAAACTAACATTGGAATACATATCTTAAGGTTCATTTCCCTAACATCAAATTATCTGACCTTTTTGCTTGACTCAGACATATATAGATATTGCTAATAAGGGAAACCAAGGGACCTATGTTTCTTTGGGCATGGCTTACTTCACTTAATATAATTTTTTCCAAGCCTTTCCATTTCCTAACAAATGGGGCAATGTCATTCTTTCTGATGGAGGCATACAATTCCATTGTGTATATACACCACATTTTCTTGATCCATTCATCTACTGAGGGGCTTCTACTGAGGTTCGATATCTTAGATACAGTAAATAATGCTGCAATAAACATAGTCGTGCTTGTAGCTTTATTGTGGTCTTGTCTGTGAACATTTGGGTAAATGCCGCACAGGCCGCAATTTTCTTAATAGAGACCAAGAAACACAACAAATCAAAGAAAGGTAGGACAAATGGGATTGCATGAAATTGCAGAGCTTCTGCATGGCAAAGGACATAGCCAGCAAGACCAATAGAATGCCCACGGATTGCAAGAAGATCTTATCTAGCCATACAACGGACAAGGGTCTCATATCTAAAATATATTTGGAACTCTAAAAATTAAATCCCCCAACAACAAATCCTCAAAGAAACAACTGCCCAATAAATAAGTGGGCTAAATTCGTAAAAAGAAACTTCTCTAAAGAGGAAAGAAGGATGGCCAATAGGCACATGAAGAAATGCTCAACCTCCGTAGCTATAAAAACATGCAAATCAAAACATCATTGAGATACCACCTCACTCCAGTTAGAATGACTAAAATCAAGAACTCTAATAACAACAGATGCTGGAAGGGTTGTGGACAGAAGGAAACCTTACTGCATTGTTGGTGGGAGTGTAAATTTGTTCAACCACTTTGGAAAGTAGTATGGAGGTTCCTCAAAAGACTCCACATAGAGCTTTCCGATGACCCAGCAATCCGTTGTCCCCTTTTTGATTTAAGAGGAAATAGGTTTAGTTTTTAATCATTAAGTATAATGCTGGCTGTAGGTTTGCATATACAGCCTTTATTCTACTGAGGAATGGTCCCTGGATTCATAATTTTTCCAGAGCCTTCATAGTCAAGATAACTCTCCCTCTCCATTTCCACATCCCTCTATTCCTATTTTTACCCACATATCTCCCTTAACCTAATAATGTCTGCTTTGCCAAATTCTTCTTTGCAGTTCGCAGCACGCTAATACATAGTTGTTTGATGTTGAATAGATATATCTGTTGAACTAGATTGTATCTGCAGTCGTTTTACTATGCAACTACAAGCTTTGGTTGATGCTTGCCTCAAGATATTGTCCTAGCACAAAGCTGGTGTTACATTCATCCCAAATGTGCAGAATAAACCTGAAAAACACAAGAAAAATGGTAAGTCCGGGTATCTCAAATCCCACTCATGGTAATCAGAGACAGAACAGAAAATGAATAATCCAGAGGAGAGCTCCAAAAAAGCTCTACAAACACTAATGGTAAACATGGTAAATGAAAAGATTGAAAAGCTGCAAAGATTTTGTGTGACCGTGAAAGGGAGAGAGAGAAGACAAACCAAAGGTCACTACAGGAATATCATGAGCTTGAAGAAGCTACTCAAAGATTGATACAGGAATTGTATGAGCAGCTTGAGAACACTCAAAGAGAAATAAAAGAATGGTGTGAGCAGGCTGAGAAAAGTCAAAGAAATAGACAGCAATTGTGGGAGCTGGTGTAGAAGAGACAAAGAGAAAGTCAGGAGTGGTGTTAGGAGGCTGAGAACACTCAAAGAGAACTACAGGAATTGAGTGAACATAAAGAAGGTAATCAAAGAGTGATAGAGGAATTGAGAGAGCAGGATGAGAATACACAAATATGCCTAAAAGCTTCCATGGAATCCATAAACAGAGAGCTGAAAGAAGTCAGGAGGCCCACAAAGGGAATGCAGACTTGAACCCAACAGAAGGAATGGGAGTCCAAGGAAACCATAACCAATCAACTAAGTGATTTGAGAATAAATACTGAAAACTAAATTAAGGAAGTAAAGAAGTTCACACAAGATCTAAAACAAAGCTCCAACAAAGAATTGGAAGCCATCAAAGCCAACCAACTAGAAGGAAAAGAAATAAATAACAAAGTAGAAGGTCTTGATAGTAGATCGAATCTCGGGGATTGAAGACAGCCTAGATATTATAGAGGAAGAACATACAACCATTCAAGAAAAATCCAAGAAATATGATAGATCAATTCAACACATGGAAGACACCATCAGAAGGCCTAATCTGAGGATAATGGGTGTAGAGGAGCACCTAAAAACAGAAGTTAATGATCTAGGAAATTTGTTTAACAGGATCCTAGCAGAGATCTTCCCAAACATGCAAAAAGATAGGCCCATTAAGATACAAGGAGCTTTTAGAAATACAAATAGACCTGGCCAAAACAGGACATCCCACTCTCACAGTATAATTATCTCAGGATCAATTCAGACCAAGGAAAAGATCCTTAAAGCTGTCAAAGAGAAAAGATCAATCACCTATAAAGGGAAACGAATTAGAATCACCTCAGATTACTCAGCAGAGATAATTAAAGCAAGAAGAGCTTGGAATGATGTATGCCATGCCCTAATGACAAACAAATGTCAACCAAGAATACTATACCCAGCTAAACTCTCGTTCATAACCTAAGGTCAAAGAAAGTCCTTCCATAGCAAAAAAAAATTGAAACAATTTATCTCCACCAAACCAGCCCTACAAAAGATTCTTAAAGATGTCCTGCACATAGAAAACCAACAAGACCACAATAATGGCCAAGAAACTAAACCCAAACTGAGAATCCAAGAAGCATAGGAAGAACTCAGTTGCCTCATCCCCCAAGAAGGTGGATAAAATGGCAAGAACTCCCTAATACCTCTCAGTCCTATCTCTTAACATTAACGGACTCAACTCTCCAATTTAGCGACATAGACTGTCTAGTTCGATTAAAAAGCAAGATCCTTCCATCTGCTGCCTTCAGGATTCACTCTTGCCCAAAAAAACAAAAACATTTTCAATATGAAAGTCTGGAACAAAATCTACCAAGCAAACGGCCCCCATTATCAAGTGGGAGTTGCAATACTAATATCAGATAAAATAGACTTCAAATTAAAACTAGTGAGAAGAGATAAAGAAGGTCACTACACACTAATTAAGGGATATCTCCTTCTGGAAGATATTACAATGCTAAATATATTTTCACCAAACAATGGAGCACCCAAATTTATCCAAGAAACACTACTTTCCCTCTAATCCCACATTGTTGGGGATGTTAACACACCACGTTCCCCTCTAGATAGATCAACTCGGCAAAAACTCAAAAGAGAAACTGCGGACCTAAACAACTGCATAGATCAATTAGATTTAACAGACACCTACAGAATATTTCAACAAGCAGCATCAAAATGCATGGTTTTCTCAGCAACACATGGAAAATTTTCCAAAATAGACCACATTTTAAGCCACAAAGCAAATTTGTCCAAATTCAGGTACATTGAATTTATACCTTGTATTCTCTCAGAACACAAGGGAATAAAATTAGAACTCAGCATTAAAAACCACCAAAGAGTGTCCTGTATACGCAAGGAGCTGGAACAACACACTGCTGAATCACGTTTTGTTCATGTAATAGATTAGAAAGGAAATTCAAGTGTTCATGTTATTCAACAAAAATGAGCACACAAACTACCAGCTCCTCCGTGAAATAGCAAAGGCAGTACTCAGAGGCAAGTTTATAGCTGTCAGTTCTTACATCAACAAATTGGAGAGATCTGAAACCAACAATTTAATAAGACATCTGAGCCTCCTTGCAAAAGAGCAGTAAAATAAACCCCAAACCAGTAGATGGAAACAATAATTAAAATTAAATCAGAATTAAATGAATTAGAATAAAAAATAAACACAGAAAGAATCAACACAACAAAGTTGGTTTTTCAAAAAAAATCAACAAAATTGACAGACGCTTAGCAAATCTTATCAGAAAAAGAAGAGAACACACCCATAATAAGTTTTATAATTTAGGTCAGGTGGTAAGAAAGGAAGTGGAAAACAATATTACATCCAGTAAAGCTGACATTCCTATTACATCACTAACGAAGTAGTGTTAAGACCTGCAGGACTCATAGGGTTGTTGCATGTGACATTACTATGTAAAACACTATTAACGATCATCTCAGACATCCATAACATTCTGCTTCCATTTTCAAGGTCAAGAGCCAAATATCTATGACTTTTTATTAATTGGGTGTGTTTCCTAGGAAGGAAGAAGGAGGATTTGGTAGGTGATGATGGAAAAATATGCATATTAGCTCCCTGTCCAAATTTTTTGCAGTTTTATTTATTTTTCTTCTTTATATCATTTTTTTATTGTGAAAATACTGTACAGAGGGGTTACAATTACATGGGCAAAATAATGAGTACATTTCTTATCAAGCATTGTAGCCTCCTCCTTTGATTCCCCTTCTCATCCTTTCCCATCCTCTCCCAGTCCCCCCACCCAATTCTCCCCGCTACCCCCCTCCACCAAATCTGTAAAGTTCATTTTTCGACATAACGACTTGTACATCTCATTGTTGCAATGGGTCCACCTGTATCCCTATTTAAATGATTTTTTGCATTTTTAAAAAGTGCTACTGATTAACTCACACTTACATCTAATTGACTTGCTGTCTGCACAAGATGCATATAAATGAAGATATTTATTCTGGTGGATACTCACATATATTAACAAAATCCATTTCTGGAAAATAAAAGATACTAGGTAAAAAACTATAAAGTATTGTCTATAAAATAGTTTATTTTCTTGGAGAACAAAAGGTAGTATTGAAATGATTAGTCCAGATTTCTTCGAGATTTTTTGCTGTCTCAGTATCAAAATGTTCTCTAATTCCTGTAACATCCAAGCATAAAAAATATGATTTGAAGATCTCAGTAGTTTTAGAAACAAAGGTACATAATACCTTCCTTCCTGCAGAGACATGTTAGCACAAGTATGATTGATTTTATTATAGATCTCTTTTTTCTCCTTATCTCATGTATTGCATATCTTGGTATATTACTCTATGTCTTGCATCAGCTTCTGTAGGTGAGATTTACCTCTACCTGCAATGTCAAAATGGGTTATGTGACTTACTTCAGCTTACAAAAGTGAACCAGAATTAGAGAAAGATTATTTCTAGGGGAAGATTTCTATCTCATTGTCTGTGTCTAAAAGCTGACTTGTTTTCCCTTAGCCATAAAAATAGCATATTTCAGAGGGAGTCTTCCTTCAATTTATATACTGGAAGAATATAGCATGTCAAATTGAAGCAAAACTCAAATACAGCCTCATACATATGACACAAGCAGAATTAAGCTAATATTAGAATGTGATATTAAGATGTTAGTTTCTTACCATCCTTGTATAGCATTATGATAGTTGACTATAGCACACCATAATTTAACATATCCTAACCAAGAACTTAACAAATAGATAACATTTCCTGTTGGAAATTATTACAATATTTTATAAATAAGCATTCTCCATGTGATCACTTGTAGGATTATCTTTCCTATAGATGGGTTTAATCACTCTAGAGCACTGTATCTAATATCCATTATCATTATCCAGACCTTGTGATTGTGATGAGGAAGAATAAAATATCTAGATTTCTTCTGCTCTTTTCCTCTTCTCCTATTTCTAGTGTGAATTCTCATCCTTTCTCCAAATTCTATTAATAAAGGAAGAATTACACATTGTGGATATCAAGCAAAAGGCTTCAAATCAAGAATTTCATTCTTTCAGAAACAGAGGAAGTAAATCAGAGTGGCTCAAGGAAGAATAAAAACATGATTTTTTTCCCTTTCTGGCTTTCACCTTAGAGTCTGAACATGACTCTAAATATCTAATAAACCATTTCCCTTGACTAATTTTTTAAAAATATAGTTTTTTAAATAAATGATAAATTAAAAAGAAATAATAATTTGTTGTTTGTTTTTGGGAGGCATGAAATAAGACTGCATTAACAATGTGTGAGTTGAGAGACTAAATTATATCAGAATCGTACATAATGAAAAATAGACCATTTTAAGATGAATAGCTTGTAGATACATTTTTAATGTGATATACCCTCAAAGTCATCTATTTTCTTCTTTTCCTCTCCATGCTGATTCAACTTCAATAAGCAGTTCATGTAATTCAAATGGCTGCCTTTTTTTTCTAAAATAGATTAGACCCAAAAAAGTTAGAAAAAGAGAACCAGTATTGGGTGATGCATTCTTTAAAAATAGCAGTCAAATAAATATTAACCATAATTTCAAAATAATAACAATCAAATGCTCTTGAAAAGAGAAGATTGTATGCAGAATATATAAAAAGTGATAGTGCCAGAACTGCTTCAGGCATTTAGGATTTCTAGTACATGACAATGTTTTAATCAGGATTAATTGCTTTTAGGGACTAAATTTTTTCTAGTTATATTTCACTGAAGAAATATGTTGTTCAGGTCAATGAAAAGAAAACAGGTTATAGTAGAAAGAATGCTAAACACTCATTGTACATAGCAAAATACCTTTACAGAATATCTGTCTTTCCCACATACCTAATCCTTCCAATGTAGATTTGCATTATATATATGTTGGTAAAATAATAACCTCTCATTAGCCAAGGAGCACAAATTTGAATAATTATCATATGGGGGAAGTATACTCAAATGGGTAGTTAAAAGTCTCAGGTATAGTTCAAAAGGGACATGATTAGGTAAGAACCACCAGAAAGATGTAAAGATGCTACATTAGAAGATAAAGGAAAAAATAACAACCTAGATTCTGAATTTCTGGGAAGCAGAACAGGAGATAAATGCCTTTTCCACTAGAATCATTTGAAAAATATTTTAGCTCAGTGGGTGTCTCTATTTTAATTTAGTGAGACTTCTTTTAGATTTCTGTCCTTTAGAACTGTAAAATGGTAAATACAGATTATTTAAGCCAAATAACTTGTAGAAATACTTCACAGCAGATTTGGTTTAGTAAATTAATTCAACTACAGCCTTTTCCTAATGAAACTACAGGGACACCACATTTCCTAATTTCTGAGAATATGAAAAAATTGCCACCAGCTTAGCACACATGTATGATGTACATACTACTAAGGGCCTTGCATTAATGAAGTCTTGAAATACTAAATAATATCTAAATAAGAAGCTACCTATCTTTATTTTCACATTTGGGGATCACTAAGTACCAAAGTTATGTAGAAGGCTAGGGTAAGAATATGGAAATTAAATCTGTTTGCTAATATTATAAAGATAATTTATGTCATGTTGAGTTAGAGTTTCTAAAGTAAAAAAAGTAAAACAGAAACAGAGAAATTAGAGAATCCAGTAAATTTATAGTCATCCCAGGATGGTATAGAATATTATAGCAACACTAGATGGTGAAAAAGAAGATAACAAAAATGAGTCCCCTGGAACAATGCGAAACAAAATTTACACCACAGATTGTAATATAGCTAGAAAATAGTTTCCACTATGCTGTCTTTGATATTTTAGGTTTGTTTTCACAGCAACTTTCACCTCTTAGGAAATGACCCTTTATTAATACACAAGGCTTTGCAGCTTATAACCCAGAAACAAATGCTTCTAAATTTAAACAAGCATGATACTAAGTGTAAACCAGTCTACAGCTGATAAATAATAATGATCTTCAGGAATAGTCAAAAAATCTTGAAATTTTTCATACCTTTCCTCTTCTCCTACATGAGAAGTCCTAGTCAAGATATGTAAAATATTAATAAAGGATTTTTATATTTTTTATTGTTCACTCCAAAGCAAATACACTTTCCTCTTTCCAAGCCAGACTTTGGAAGAGTCAAACCCTCACGATTATTTTATAGACAAAAGATTACTGCTTTGGGTTAGGTGTTTTCCTGCCTTAGGGTGTTGCTCTCTATTATTTTGGCAACTCCATAGAAAAACAAGATAAATCCATTATGCTTGTACTGAATTGTTCAAAGTCAAGATGTCTTCAAACACAGTTTTCTGTTACCTTCTTCACTGCTAATTAAACTTTAATTATTGCACTTTAAATGCAACAAAAACGTGTTACTTTACTGTATATTCTCATTGAAACTGGTGACTACAGGAGTGTCTGTGATTGCTTTTTTAATTGTGTTCAAGTATTTTCCTTATTGCCTTTGTTGCAGTCTTCTAGTCAGGAACAGAGGGTTACCCAAAAAGATCTTCCTAAGATATAACATGTTAGGCAGAAAAAAGTAGATGTATAATTAAAGATTTTCATCTCTTAAGAGACTGCAAAGCCCAGAAGACATTTTGCTATTACTGGCATGGTTAAGATGACTTGAATGTTTTGGATCTTAAACTAAGTGAAATTCATGTAAAATGTTACAGTTGTTCCAAACAATGATTATAGCTTATACTTTTCTTCTCCAACGAGATGAAAACTTTGATAAGGTTGGAGGGTATATCGATTTTACGGTAGAAGGGTTAATGTTAAAAAGCCAAGGGAAATTCCTAAAACAGCACTGCCTATCACATATCATTTAATTATTCTTATGATATATAAGTATATAAACATACAAATATAAATTGAGTGACAAATATGTGATTTACAGAATTCAATGACAACTAAGTCCAGAAAAACCTCCTCTATATTTATATAAACTAGTATATCTAGTGATGATTTAAAATTTTTTAGAATACATATTTTAACATTTATGTCAAAATATTTATTTTAACTGTTTATTTTTAGTCAGTTGTGGTGCTTGAAATCTGGGCCTGGACATTGTCTCTCAGCTCTTTAGCTCAAGACTAGTGCTGTACCCCTTGAGCCACTGTCAGTTTTTTGGTGGCTCATTGGAGATAAGAGGGTCGTCGACTTTACTGCCTAGGCTGGCTTTGAACCATGATTCTAAGCTCTCAGCCTCCTTACTAGCTGGGGTTACAAGCATGAGCTACTGGCTCCTAGATATATAATTATTTTTTACATATTTATAAAATATTGAGTGGTAATCCCATTTATTTATATTGTGTAATGATAAGCTCCATCATACCCATTAATTTCTGCATGTAACAATTCTTTTTAGTGAGAATGCACTAAAACGTATCTTCTGGGTATGATGAAATATCTATTCTTAACTATAATAACTTTGATTCTTGTGGTATACAATTAATATATTTACTTTTACTCAAAGAAGTCTGCTAATTTAAGTTAAATAAAACATGATTTGTAAAGTGAAAGTAATTTATGGTTTCATTGATTGTTTTAAGAAAACAATTATACCTTTCGTTGTCAAATATATTTCTGTGGGAATGTTTGATACTCATTGATTTAACTGTTAAAATTAATAACAGTTATATTATATCAAGTTGATTCAAACTTGTATTTGAAAATTGTACACTTAACACAAATATACTTCCACTTTCCTCTACCACATAATTAAAATAACAGTAAAGCAAAGATTGGTGTTAGCCATTCATGTGTATAATTCTAGAACTCAGGAGGCTGAGACCTGAATATTTTAGTTCAAAGTCAATCCAAACAGACAAAAATGTGAACACTTATCTCCAATTTTCCAGCAAGAAACAGAAGGTGAGCATGTGACTCAAGGATAGAGTGTCAACAGCCATGAGCAAAAAATACAAGGGAGACCATTAAACATCGAGTTCAAGCCCTAAAAATGACATATACACACAAGACAACAACAAAATGTACTATGATTATCAATAATGAAGACAAAATAGTAAAAATGATCCTGAAAAAGGTGTAAACATCTGGAAGACAGAAATAATTTGACAGAATTTTGATTCATGAGAGGGAAAAGTCACAGCCTCATTTGTACAATCTCATTGTAGTCATTTGCGTTGAAACCTGGCTACTGGGTAACATGTGAAAGAGTAGATTGGACATACCTGACATAGGAGAAATTGCCTTTGACTATGAACCATCCCACTCTGCAAAAATTTAAAATCGTGTTTGTTAATTTAAATAAAACTTGTTAGAGACTGTTTGGTCCACACAGACTGAGATCCTTATTTTGAGGCTTCAGATCAGTGCTTTTTTTTATAACCACTCCTGTTTTACCCTCCTTCCCTTGTGCAGCTATACATTACTTAGCTGGCACCAAACCAAGTCTTTGAACTAGACACCCGTTCCTTAATCCCTCCCTTTCTCCAGCTACAACTCATTTCACATACTATCTCTGTCTAAGCATTAGTTGTTTTCTGACTAATTCCCATCAGAAATCACTTATATTCATGTAAACCCACTATAAATAACCTAGTTAGAAAAGGGAGAAAGGGTTTAACATTGTCTGAGGCTCTCATCTGTAGGTTTGCTCCCTAATAAATCTGTGCTACACTATTGCTTTTTTTTCATGGCTTTTGAGTCTGACAAATGATTGATTTGGTTTGATGTAATCCCATTTATCCAGACTTACTTTGGAAATTTTGACCTATGCTAAGGAGCCCCCATGTTTCCCCTAACTCTTCCTGTAAGATTCCTAAGGCATCTGGACTTACATTGAGCTCTTCAATCCATTTGGAATTGATTCTGGTGCAGGAGGATATAAAATGATCTAATTTCAGTTTTCTGTGTACAGCCAGAAAAACCAATTTTTTGAAGAGGCTGTTTTTCTTCCATCCTGTGTTTCTGGCTTCCTTATCAAAGACTATGTGCCTATAGGAGTGGATTCATTTCTGGATCTTCAATTCTGTTGTATTGATGGAATTCTGTGCTTCCATGGGAAAGAATGGCATTACCCCATTCTGAAGAAATGGAAAGACTGGGGGCAAAATGGTATTAAGTGAAATAATCCAGATCCAATTAAATATATGCTGCATGGTTTTCCTCTTTTCTGATAACTAGATATGCCCATAAATCTACATGTAAATCCAATAGATAGTAAAACACAAATAATTACACTTGGATATTATTAACAGCACTCTAAGCATTCACATGGCAAGAACAAGGGACGCTTTTCTTAGAAGAGGATCACAATGGCTCAATTGCTATGTGCATATGACCAGACAAATGTGGCTTATTGCAATGAACTATAAGAATCAATCATATATGTGAAATACATATATCTGTATATAATTTTTAAAGATGTCACAAATAACTGACTTCTCTGTAACCTCAAAAGCAAAATTCTAAGTTTAGAAGATAAAATTGAGGAGTTTTCAACACAAATTAAAATACATAGGGGAAAAAGTGGGAGAAAATATAAGATGAAAAGTATAATAGCTAACTATTGAAGAAGTCATAAACAATTTTCAAAACTATACAAAAGAGCTTGGGTACAGCTAAGTTGTAGAACTAGACTGATATGTACAAACCATGATTTCAATCTCCAAACCTAAAGGTCGAATAATAAGTTAAAAAATAGTAATAATACAATATTTACTTGAAATACATGCTTTTATATTAGAGAGGCCTGAATCATAAAACAGTAAACAAAATACTTTCAATTCTTGTATCCAATGAGATGAAACCAAGAATGAAGAACAAATAGTTTCTTTTTATCCATTCCTTTCATTTTCTGTTTTCTTCTTTTCTTTTTCCTTTGGCACTACTGGTGCTTGAAATTGCTTAGGCTCTAACCACTTTAGGTTATTTTTCAGGCCAAGCCACCCTTGAGCAATGATCTCTTACCTATGGCTTCCACATCGTGAGATAATAGCAAAATTACACTATATCTAGCGTTCTTTGTTTTTGTAGTTTTTTTATGATGTTTTTTGTCAAAACTGTCCATGATATCAGACTTCTAAATCTCTGCCTCCTAATTAGCAAGGTAAGTTTGGGAGCAGACTAGATTTTAATGTAAACATTCAATATTTACTTCTGTTTTCTAGATATCATTAAATTATATTGAGGTTAGTATGGATCTTTATGATGTTGTAAGAACACACATAATTCCCTAGAAACCTTTTTCCAATTTATTTAAATATTTCTATTATACATCACAAATATGACATTAATATTTCACAAATACCTAACGGAGACTTCAGTTACTTTATTTTGTGATATATTAACCCCAATATAATTTTTTCAAGTCTCTATGAATATACAATATTTGCAGATACATTATTTAGAGAATTAATTCATATAGTTTACTTTTAATATTTTTGGGTAAGTACTTGGTTTCAAATTCAGAGCCTTGCATTTGCCAGACAGGCACTTTACCGCTTGAATCATGCGACATCAAGCAATTTTTGCTTTGATTGTTTTTGATATAGAATCTTGCATTGTTTATTCCTATGCTACCTATATACTGAACTTCCTAGTTGTATGTCTAGTAATAGGTAGGATAATATCCATACATTGACACACCCAGATTTTATTGATTGATATGGAGATCTCTTGTATGTTTTCCAGTTAGACCTTGAACTGCGACTATCCACGTTTCTATTTTCAGAGTAGCTAGGATTATAGGTATAAACCACCTCATTTGGCTTTTATTATTTATGTTTACGAAAAGTCTGAAAGTATGAGAAAATCATGTAGAGTTTACTGCCATACCCAGATTCTAGGTTATACATTTGTTTGTTCTTTCACAAACTGTTTTGTGACAAACTGTTTTATATAGCGATATGGCACAACAATAATGCAAATATATATTGCTAATGTCATTTCAAACAGCTGTGATGATCTAATTTGTACGTGTGGATTTGTTTCCTGGGAAAACATCTTGAGTACATAGGCCAAAAATTTGATAGTCCTTACAAGCAAAAATTTGCTTCCATTATGATCAGCAGTTTGCAAAGAGTGGTTCCTTGCCTGTAGAGGAGACTGGTCACAGGGGAATTCCCTGCTGTGACCCTAAAATAAATCTGCTCTTTTCAAACTAGCAGAATGGTAAAAATTTGTCAAAATTATTATATGGGAACTTTCTTGATCTGATAAAGAGTACTGCATTAGAATGAAAGTATTCCCAGTTGCTCTGAAATCAGGCAAAAATGTCATCCATTTCTATTCAAGCACATTGCAGGCATTTTTGCTAATATAATGAAGCAAAATACAAAATTCTTGTCAAATAGCTTTTATTCATATTATATAAAGAACTCTTAAATACATGAATCATACAATAAATAACCCAATTAAGCAGATACATAGAGAAGGCAAATAAGCACATCAAAAACCCATACATTACAATACTGTTGTAGAAATTCTTCCAAATGGTTTCAGACAATGCTTTCTGCAATGTAAGTAATGTTAATAATTTCACTATCTTGAGACTTAAAAATAATAATTTAAAGGGAAATACATAAAGAACTTCAGAATTCATGGAATTCTTGTTTCATGTTCTGTGCATAATACTTCACAAAAGGTATATTTTTTGGGGGGGGGGGGTTCCTTTCGTGGGCCCTGAACTCTGGGATTGGGCGCTGCCCCTCACCTCTTTAACTCAAGGCTAGTGCTCTACCACTTGAGCCACATGCCACTTCCAGATTTTTTTCTTTTTGCTTATGTGGTGCTGAGGAATCGAACCCAGGGCCTCAGGCATGCAAGGCAAGTGCTCTACCACTGAGCCACCTTCCCAAGGTATATTCTTTAATTCTAGAAAACACTAATATTTTTATCTGTTTACAGGAAAAACAACAACACATGACAAGTCTAAGAAACATGTCCAATGTCACCCAGCTAGCACAAGAGTTTTAGATATTAGTATAGTCATGGGGTTTCCAAATCATGAATTGAATCTGAGCCATGGATTCTGGTTCTGCTCAGTCTCAATTGTCATTTACACATCAGCCTTCAGAAACATACCAACTCTCCTCGTGCCTCCATTTCTGCATTTTTAAAATGAAGATAACATTCTTCCAACCCTAGATGATGAGATAGGTAACACCATCAGATGACACAGAACACATATTTGCATTATTGTGATTTATCCAACAATTGTTGAATAGTTTTTATAAAAATCTATGAAAAAATTATCTTACAGCTTTTATAAAAATCTCAACAACTCACAATAAAAAATATTAAAAAAATATCTCAACCATAATTTTATTGGCTTAACACCTTGCTTGAAAGTGTATCCCAAATACCAACAGAATTTACCGTATTTTTTCAAGTTGATAAATCAACTCAATCCTCCTCTTCTCTTAAGAAATAAATCCTCGGGCTGCGAAGGTGGCTCAGTGGTAGAGCCCTTGCCTTGCATGCTCAAGGCCCTGGGTTCGATTCCTCAGCACCACATAAGCAAAAAGAAAAAAGCCAGAAGTGGCGCTGTGGCTCAAGTCGTAGAGCGCTAGCCTTGAGCTGAAGAGCTGAGGGACAGTGCCCAGGCCCAGAGTTCAGGCCCCATGACCGGACCCAATAAAAGAAAGAAAGAAAGAAAGAAATCCTCTTTATGAGCTCCTCACATTCTGACACATAGCTATTAAGTGCAATTTCATGAGCCCATTATCTCTCATTTTCTGCTCATTGAAATCTGTTTGACAAAATTGTTCTGTTACAAAGCTGGTTGCAAAGACTTTCCTGTGATTTTCCCAAATGATGGTAGTCATTTCTGTAAGTGACTTGGTAAACATTTTAAGGCAATTGAAGAAGGAAATTATAGCAGAAAGTTCCACAGGAAATATTTTGAAAATTGTATTATAATCTTTCTTCCTTTTTCTTGTCTCTTTTTCTCAGGAGAAGGGATTGAACTCAGGGCCTCAGACTTGCTGGATAATTTTTATTGATTCATATACCTAGCACTTTGTTTAGCTTTAGATTGATTTTCAGATAGTTTCTTATTAACTGCCTAGGCTGGCCTCAAACCATGACACTCCTACTTCTGCCTCTCTTATCACCATGTGGCACCAGTGTGTTTTAAATATTGAAGTCCCAGTATTATACTTTTACCATACCAACTGCAAACCTCCTATACCTTCATAAGTAGTTAGAATTATTGAGATGTACCACTATATCAAGCTGAATTTTCTTAAAAAGTAATCTTCAGTAGCTCTGCTAACAAAGAAATATTCATTCACTTCTCTTTCATCTACACTTCTCTGTCTCTGTAACTTCTTTCTCATTTTTCTCCTCACTGAATCAGGCAAGTTTGTGATAACTTCAGTTTTGTTAATGTTTTCAAAATATTCCTTGTTAGTCTAAATTCTTCATTCCTCATGTTCTATATCATAGTGATTTTCCACACCAAAAATATTTGTCTCAGCTAAGAGAGGTGACTGATTCCTGCAATCCTAGGTACTCTGGAGGCTGAGATGTAAAGATTTGGGTTGGCAGCCAGATAAATATTTTCTATCTAAAAGGAACTTGGGTGCCTCCTAGAAACATAAAAAATTATTTCATATTTGTTATAATAACAGCTTACAAATTTAAAGTTATTCACTTGAGAAGCTTAATAGAAACAAGGAAGCAAACATGAATTTATCTCAGGAAATCCAAGTCATTTATTACAACCCTTACTTGATTTGTGAAAGAGATGAAATCTCATTCAGAAAACATAACTAGGTTCCATTGTTACATTCTCATTTTTGTCTTTATCAAAGATGATTCAGAGGAAACAGTCCTAAACAGATATGAGCCTGGAACATATTGTAAATGCCAGCATTGAATGATCTCTCCATGGTTAGAAAGACAATCTTCACAAATTTTCATTCACCTGAACAACTCATACTGTTGCTTCGCTCTGAGCCTGGATGAGTTTTCCCATTTGTCCTTCTGTGGCACTGCTTCTGTGTCAGGTGTGTCTCTTTCATTTTATTCGGCCGAAGTGGACTCTTATTTCTGCTTGCAAACATTCTGAGAAGCTTTTGCCAGGCCACAAGTACTACAGATAAAATTTTCATCCCATATTCCCCTCTCACAGTTCTCCTGTCATGAAAAGCTGTTTACTGAACAAAATGGAACAATGATTGCACAGTGATATAAACCTGAGGAAGCATTATCACACTAGTCATAACACCAGAAAAGAACAAGTAGAGGAATCATTATCTGAGTGTCACCAGTATCAAATGACCTATTGCTCCACATGTTTAATTGGGACAACTAATATATGTTTTGCTAGCTGCCAGTGGCTCACACCAGCAATCATAGCTACTCAGGAGACTGAGGTCTAAAGATTGTGGTTTAAAATGAGCCCAAGATAGAAAGTCCATGAGATTCTTACCTCCAATTAACTACCATAAAGCTGGAAGTGGTACTGTGGCTCAAGTGGTCGAGTGCTCACCTTTAGCAAAGCAGCTCAGGGACAGAACTAAGGTCCCAAAACCAGCACACACACAAAGATAGATGCTTCTAGTTACAGGCCATGTTCTTCTTTATAATGCTTCTTTTGGTGAAGATTTTGTAAGTCAAATAATCTTGATGCAAAGTAATAGCTATGCTGTCTTGGGCTTGTAGACCTCAGATTCATCTTCCTTGCCTGTATAAGGAAGAAATTTCTTTGCCAAACTGGTGCAGTGGGAGAATCCAGTCATAATATTCAATGTACATGTGTGAAAATGTGACCACGTAAATGTAGGGGGTGGGGTTGGGTGAGATAGAGAAGAATAATCAAATTAATGACATCGATCAAGATGTACTCACAAACCGACATATTAAATTAAAACTCCTTTGTACACTATTTATGTATCATTTTGTAAGTAGAAAAAAATGAAACCAGTGCTTCAGTGCAATCCACACATCTTAGGTCTAGATTGCTCAAAGCTGTTTCTTTTAAAGAATACAGGAGAGAGAAGAGTGGAACAAATCATTTCCAGAATAAAACTGATCAACTCTACCCCAAAGTTAACATCAATAGTGATGTGGACCATACACCTTTGATTTCATGGACTGAGAATACATTTCCACCCATTCCCCAATCCTGGGTTTAAATTCAGGGTCAAGATTCTGTCTCCCCCACCCACTCATAGCTAATGCACTAACATTTGAGCCACAGATCCAATTCGGGCTCTTTTTGTTTAATTGGAGATGAGTCTCATGGATTTTCCTGCCCAGACTGACTTCAAATCATAATCCTCAGATCTCAGGCTCGGAATATAGGTGTCAGCCATCAGTACCCAGCTTGAGAACTCACTTTTCCACTGTAATTCTCCTTCCCAAAACTTCATAGCCACAATCTTGGGAGAAAAGATTCAGAGAGCCCCCAATTGAAGAACATTCTATAGAATCTCCTGTCCCATACACCTAAAAAGGGAGAAACGCTATCTCTCTCCCTTTCATGAAACAATAGATGTTAGATTATTATATGATAATAATAGTAGATATTATTATAATGCTCTCAATATCTATTCCCATCCCCATTGATACCAGGCTTGGTTGTAGAACTTACTTTGACAAATGACATGTGAGAAGTGATGGCATGTGTCTTTTCTGAGCTTTAGCCCTGTGGTTTTCACTCTTTGCATCCCCTGGGAACCTCCAGCAGTCAGTCTGGATCACAGAATGGACACCATGCTGAGTGGAAGTGGATCTGGATTAGGCTTTGTAGCATGAGAGAGAGTAATCAAAATTGTAAGGTATTGCGTCCTTGGGGTTGGTTTCCCCAGTAAAATTAAGCTCACATTGAGGCCCAGCTCTAGGTAGTCTAGGTCTCTTTCTCTCTATTCCCTCCCACTTCCTTCTCATTCTTCCTGAATATTTCTTCTTTCTCCTCAGGTGACACCAATTCTTGAGTCTCCTTATCCTAGAAACTGGTTTTAGGGTTAAACATTGTGGCTTTCTGTTTTACATTTTCTCTTAAGTGTTTCTTCACTTTTGTCTTTCTGGAGTTTTCAGCCAGAAGCTCCCAAGTGTGATGGAGGGCTGAGAAGGTGGCACAGTGGTAGAGTGCTTGCTTTGCATGCATGAGCCCTAGGTTCGATTCCTCAGCCCCACATAAGCAGTAAAAGCTGGAAGTGACAGTGTGGCTCAAGTGGGATAGTGCTAGCCTTGAGCTGAAGAGTTCAGGGACAGTGCCCAGGCCCAGAGTTCAAGCCCCAAAACCGACCAATAATTTTTTTTATACGAAGTAAGCCTGGCCCAAAGAAGCATAGGTCCCATGGTTTCTCTTATTTTCAATAATTAGTACATGTCTGAGACAAGCAGAAACTGTCAGATAAGTTGATGTTAGGCGAAATGAGCCCCAAGATAAGAATTCAATTATTTTTCTTTCTTGTAATTGTTTCTATCATATTTATAAGATGATTTCTTTGTTGCTTTGTATGTCCCTCTCCCACTGTATGCCCCCTGTGTTCACTGCATTTGATGTTGCCATACTTTGTGCAGGGGAAGTGAAAAAACAAATTATTTAAATTGGGATACAGGTCGATCCATTGCAACAATGAGATGTGCAAGACGTTATGTTGAAAAACGAACTTTACAACTTTGGCGGGAGGGGGTCTGAGGGGGGACCATGTGGTGGGGATGGGGAGTTGGGAAGGGATGGGAAGGGGAATCACAGGAGGCCACCACAATACTTGATAAGATATGTTCTTATTACCTTGCCCATGTACTTGTAACCCTTCTGTATGTTATTTACACAATTTTAAAAAATAAATTCCTCTGCCACATCTGCCTTGCTTGCTTTCACTCCCCTCATGTTGGCATACTAGGAGGCAAGAATAACATGAAGCTCCAGAAATATTTTGGATAGAAAAAGAAACCACCGCATGGGAAGTGAGGGGTGCATTACAAGAGATTGGGAGCTGAACACAGGTAGAAGGGATCACAGCTTCAGCCTCAGCTGTCTTCTGAATCATTGCCCTGTTACCAGCTGTAAGCTTTGCTCCAAAATCTATGTTGCGAATTCTGCAATTCTTACTGAATCATCCACACACACAGACTTAGTTAGGCATCCAGTATGACATAAAATATACATTTCTTAAATCAGAGAAATCTGTACTGGAGAAAATGTGCAGAAAGAACTTCATTTAATCATGTTCACTTCATTTTTACATGATTATAATTTGACTGAGAGAACAATATCAAATTCTCTTATCATTCACAAAATCAAAATATCCAAGCAATACACCACTGTAATGAAAAAACATCTTTTTACTAAAGTCAGTATTTGGAATGGGAAAAATCAAATATTATAAAACTTAAAAATTGATCAAATACCAAAAGAAAAAGAAAGACATTGATTAATAATGAAATAGTAATGTGTTTAGTAAATGAATGAAATGTTTGAGATTCTTATCCACATAGGAAATACATATGAAAGTAAATAGGAAAATCACTGAGATCCCATCTTACACACCAGAATAGCTATCACCACGCAAATAAACAAACTCCTGGAAAGATTGAAATAAATCAGGAACTGTGTTCGGTGGTGTGGCATTATAAACTAGTGCAACCCATATGGAGACCATGATGGAAGTTTATAAAAAAGACATATATCTTAAAGACAATTATTGCAAATTGGATCCATACTGAAAGAATATAAATGAATATGAACATACATGTTCATGGCATCAATATTCATAGCAACCAAGCTGTGTAATCAACCTGGATGTTCCATAAGGAAAGAATACAGAAAATGCACCTTACCTAGCTATAAACAGGTTTTGGTATATAAGAGAAGTGGATGTTTCTACTATATCATTGATAAACATTTTTGGATACATACCTAATCCTAATTTCACTGGGTTTTGTGGTATTGTGTTTTTTTCTTTAATGAAGGACTTCCATATTGATTTCTGAGCAGTTACAATAGGATGAAAATATCATATAAAATGTGAATATTAGATAAAAATTTAAGTATATCAGTGAACACATACAAATCATCATATAGAGTTTATAATTTGAAGCAATTTTAAGAAGGCAACATTAGGGGGAAAAGACAATGTTAGAAGCTTAATAACAAATATACAGATATGGAAAAATACAAAAAAAGGTGCAACTAATTAGTGCTAACAGTAACAAAACATTTTCCTCAAGTTTTAAAAATGAAACTATTAAAATAATACTTAATAACATCAAATAACTATGGCATGGAAGAAAATATAACATAGACATATTTTCCCCAATATTTGTTTTATTTTTTAACAAATGGATTAAAACAAAATGTAATTACATGTCTGAAGATGATAATACTTTCAAGTGTCATTGATTGAATCCAGCAAAGGAAAGTAACCGACAAGTACAGGGTAAGAACAACCTGGGTTATGGAAGAAGGTACTTAGTAGAACTTTGTGAGGAAAGAATGTTCTCCTTTTTCCTCATCAAAATAGGACAGCTACTTTTTGAGAGAACACTTGTAATGTAGTCAGAGCAGTGGAGTTACTAATTTAGATAGTAATTTATTACTTTTATTCCCTAATCTTGTGATATGATTCCCAAATTATGTGAGTGATCCTAGATTTGCTGAGCCCTTTTGTACCCAGAGTTTCTAATTGCTCCTCATGCCAATGATTCTTCTGCTATTCTCATTTCTTTTTGTTTCTCAACTCAACTCCTGTGACCTTTAGTTTCATGAGAAAGAGCTGAAGAAATATGAGGATGGACTGGTGTCTGAGGTAACATCCCCTCCTGTCGGAGGATCTGGGGAAGGACCACCACGTGGGCCTCATAATCAGATATTAATTGACCTCTTTGGAAATGCAGAAACTCACTCCTTCAGGCAGAATCTGTCATTCCTTGACTTTCTCTGAAGGGATTTGGTAATAGGGAATAATTCAGAGAATGAGCTTTCCCACCACCCACCACAGCCTTGTCAGAATGAACAGGATCAAAATTAAAAGTGGCCTCAGTTCCCATAGGGCTAATCAAAAGTCAAGAGATCATACATTCCTCCTCATCAGGGACCTTCTGGTAGGAATAGAATCTGGGCAAAGTCTAAGATGGAGATAAAATGAGACTGGGCCTAAGGAGGACACAAAAGAATGACCCTCTCTTTGACTACAAGTGAGTTGTGTAGTGAGACATGACAACTTCCTTCATATATGAAAATTCACTAGGTGAGTTATCTCACTGCCACTTTGCAGGAGATCAGTTTCCCCAAAGGAGAAGTTGTTAAATGTTGTGACTGCCAGTTTGCTCTCTAAGCTCTTGTCTCTCCCACCCCTTGCCATGCCAGGAATGCATTACTTCTTTTAGGCACGCAACTACTTGTCCTCACTCTTAGGCAGGAATACTGTAGGCTATTCTTTTGCCAACCTCTTGCATTTGAGGTAGAATAGGCCCAGGCCCTGCTCATGCCAAGGGGTAAATTCAAGAAGGTGAGTATAAGCTCATATTTGCATCGAAAAATAATCATATTGAAAGAATTAAATGAAATTAAGAATTGAGAGATTCAGGGTTTATAGCCGCTAAATTTAAGTAATTATTATTAACACATCTAGAATCATGGATTAGGAAGAAAACAGTGAAGTAGTTTCAATATAATTTGCAAAAGATATACCATAGCCATAACAGGAGATGAGAGTGTGAAGGAACTATTGACATAGTTCCAGTTACTATCTTAGGAGTAACATTGGATAGGAGGCTTTTAGAATAATATCTAAAACAGAGGAACTTGCTTGGCACTGGTGGCTCACACTTGTGATCCTAGCTACCCTGGAGGCTGAGATCTGAGTATTATGATTCAAAGCATGTCCAGACAGAAAAAGCCAGATGTGGTACATGGCTGAAGTTGTAGAACACTAGCACTGAGCTCCGGGACACTGCCTAGGCCATGAGTTCAAGCTTCTGGGTAAGAAATACAACAAAAACAAACCAATAATGATAAAAAGCAATAAAAGAAAGACTTAAAGATATGTGATGGAATGAGGCTCATGTGTAACTGTTTATGGAACCTACAAGAAGACAAAATTTGGAGCCAAATGATATCTATTCATGACTAATCAAGAATGCAAAGCAAATGCCAAATTCCTCTTCTCAAAAACTTCAAACTTGGGCTGGGTTGGTGGCTCAGTGGTAGAATGCTTGCCTGGCATGCATGAGGCCTTGGGTTCTATTTCTCAGCACCACATAAGTTGAAAAACCAGAAGTGGAGCTATGGCGCAAGTGGTAGAGCACTAACCTTGAGCTGAAGAGCTGAGGGACAGCACCCAGGCACAGAGTTCAGGCAAAAAAAAAAAAAAACAAAACAATAAAACTAAACTAAACTTCCAAACATATCTTTTCTCATAATTGAGGAGAGGCTTCTTTTACAGGAATTCTCCTTATCTAGCTCAAGGTGATCAGAACTTCAGTAGAATTTTCCTGTTGAGATGTAATGTGCCTAACTCTACTGAATCTAATCATGGCTAGGAAAGTATGAACTGATACGTTTGTTGTATTTTTCCTCATAGATATATAATATTTTCAGGTATTATATGAAATATATTTTATAATAAACAATATATTATACATTATATATAATATATTAAATATATTATAACATAACATATATATTAACAGACTTCCTAATTTTAGAGTTAGGAACAAGCAACGTATTAAAAGAAAAATGCTTGAATCTCTGAGTAATTTTTCTACCACAGGACAATTCCAAGTTTCATTCTTATTACCCAAAGAGCAACATAGGAAAGCGATGCCCATGGAGGTGGTTCCCTGGATTTTGGAAACTGTTATTGCATATATATATATATATATATATATATATATATATATATGAAATATTGTTTTATACTAGTGAATATATCTAAAACTATAATAACAGATAAATAAGTGAACACCTATGTGCACACACACTCAATCACTTTCAAATATAAGAATTTCTTTTCTATGCTGCCTATTCACCTACAGAGAGAGTACATGAGTTGCCATTGAATTGTCCTGGATGTTCTTTATCTGGTTACTCTAGCTTCACATCCTTTGTTCTGTAAGTAGCCAGATGTTATGTGTTCAACATACTTGTTACAGGCAAATGTATCCACCCTGACATACAGAGAAACTTGGATTTCAGAAATGCCACAAATAAGTGGGAGGTACACAGTACTTTTCATAGTTGAATAAATTACATATTTATTAGAAAGCTCATTAGAAAAAATATTCAGTGTAGGATGAAACACTTCAGAAAAATACAGTTTAAATTATGTATAACCGGGTGGAGGTAGCTCATGCCTGTAATATTTGCTAATCTGGAGGCTGGAATATGAGGATCACAGTCCAAAGCCAGGTTGAGAAAAGTCTCCGCGGGACACTTATCACCAATTAATCATTGAAAACTAAAATTGATTCTGTGGCTCGAAGTTGTAGAGAGCTAACCTTGAGCAAAAGACATCAGGATCAGTGCTCAGGCTCTGAGTTCAAATTCTGAAATAGATAAGAAATAAAATAAAAAAAATTACATATAATTTTTTACCAACTCTGTAAAAGGAAAAGAGGATATGACACATGGCAACATAAGACTTCAAGTTACAAAGTTCCAGGGCATTTCCTCACTATTGACAACTAGGAGTAATCCATATCAAGAAAAAAGATAAATGATTTATACCAAATTTCAAAATATGTTATACAAAGTAAATGCAATAAACATGCATTCCACAGTCTAGTAACATCATGTTGTGTAAAGAATCTGATTAACTGATTCATGAAAACCAATACTATGCAGTTAAAACATCCAATATCTCAGGTGTCAACTTAGCACAATACTTTCAATCTATGATGTCTGTTTTGTATATTTTCCAGCCCTATCCATCCCACAATGGCAGAAAGCTCTGAGAAAGTCCAGAGACCTGTCTACTGTGAGTGCTCAATGTAGACCTGTTTCCATTCCCTATTATTTGGGCATGTGATAGACTGAATATCTGATAACTTGGAAAAGGCACAATTTGGGACTGGCTTCCAGCTATCTTTGGCCCAAGGGATAATTTACCTTACCAATTTCTTAAATTTTAGGTAATCACATACTCACTTCGTAACCCTTAAACATTAAAAATACCTATCCATATAAGTCTGCATTACATACTTATTACTGTTTTTCTTCATTTGTCATGTTTTACATATTTGTGTATCCCAGGGTTTAGTTCTGTAATGTTCATTCTCATGGTTGTTATCACTGAGTACATGTAATTATTTCTGTTTTTTTCTCTCCAGCTCTGTTTTTTCTTTAATTCAAGTCCTTAATAGCATCCTGTCTACTGACAACTAGCTACTGATTTTAACAAACTAAAAAGATCCCAAAGTGAGCTTTGATCTTTATATACATACCTATTCCTCATTACTATTTAATTAAGTGATAACTCTTCTAGTTGTCTTGTCAAAATACCTGGCAGTCATTTCAGACATACATACTTTTCACACGTCATATTTAATCTATAACCAGGTTTCAACAAATTAACTCACAGAATATTTTAGGAACCATACATACATAAAATATGTGTGCTAGTACTATGAATTAAATTCAGAGCCTAGGTTCTTTTACTTTCCTTTTTTGCTCAGGCTGGTAGGCTTCCATTTGAACCACAGCTCACCTTTTAGCTTTTTGGTTCTTAGTTGAAGATAAGTGTGTTGTGGTCCATTTAACTAGTCTAGCGTGAAACTACGATCCTCTGTTTTCAGCCTTCTAAATAGCTAGATTTAAAGGCATGCACCACTAAAACCACCCCTATTATATTTGAATGAAAAATAAATTTAAAGAATGAATATTTCATGGGACCTATGTTTCTTTGGGCTTGGCTTACTTCACTTAATATAATTTTTTCCAAGTCTTTCCATTTCCTAACAAATGAGGCAATGTCGTTCTTTCTGATGGAGGCATAGAATTCCATTGTGTATATATACCATATTGTCTTGATCCATTCATCTACTGAGGGGCATCCCATGGTTTCCCTTACTTTCAATATCTAGTATATGTATGAGTCAAGCAGAAAAGGTCAGATAAGGTGATGTTAGGAAAATGAACCCTAAGATATGTATTCAAATGTTTTTTTTTTCTTTCATGCATTTGTTTCTAACGCATTTATACGATTATTTCTTTGTTGCTTTTTATGTCCCACCCCCACAGTATAACCCCTGCTTTCACTTTATTTGATGTCGGTATAATTTGTGGAGGGGAAGGGGAAAAACAAGTCGTTTAAATAAGGATAAAGGTGGACCCGTTGCAACAATGAGAAGTACAAGTTGTCATGTCGAAAACGAACTTCACATCTTTTATGGGGGGGAGGATTAGGTAAGGGGTGGGGAGAGGCTGGGAAGGGATGGGAAGGGGAAACAAAGGAGGAGGCTACAATGCTTGATAAGGAATGTACTCATTATCTTGCCCATCTAATTGTAACCCCTCTGTACAGTATTTTCACAATAAAAAAGAACGAATATTTCTAATATTTTCAAATCAGTATGTTTTCATTTACACCAAAACACATTGCCTTAAATGTTTTTTGTTATTCCAGCTCATTTACCAAGAAAGCAAATTAAAAATTCACAACCAAAGACGCTCTGAATGTACAAATGCTCAAGCCTGCAAGTCACAATTTCTTTGCTGGGAAATAACAAAGGATGATATCCTCTAAGGCAAAGCAGGAGAAAATGCTCTTCATTGAAATTACTGGAAGTTGATGAAGATGAGGAGGAGCAACTTTACCCAGAAAGTATAACAGTGTTTGCTATCGTAGGATGACTCTAGAGGATAAGTGTAGCCAACCTTAGAGGTTGTTTATAGCGATGAGGAGAATATTTGAAGGTGCATATGTGATTACAAAGGAGAGCTTTCTTGCAGATATATGTTTGTAGCATAGTTTCTATACTGTTGAGAAAGAGGCAAGATAGGGATGATGACATAGCAATATTCATATCAATAGAAAAACAATCTAGAGAATATAGATTCTACAAAGAACCAAAGGAATCCAGAGATACATCTATTTTCCATACAATTGTTCCAACAGAATAAAGACCAACATGGTTTCTTTAAAGTAAGAATTAGTCTAATGTCTGCACACTCACACTTAACAAATATTTATTGTAAACTTACTGATTGTGTTCTAGGTAGACTTCCGTATTGTTGACAGACAAAAATTGCTTGAGTGAGACACAGGAATCTTAAGAGAGACTTATAGATAAAGGACATAGTGTGTTAGAAGAGGAAACCATGGTAGGAAAATGAAACTTACTTTTTGTTGGTCACAGGGCACGAACTCAGGGCCTGAGTACTGTCTCTCAGCTCTTTGGTTCAAGGCTAGCTCTTTACATCTTTGGGACAGAGTACCACTTCGGGTTTTTCGTTGATTAGCTACAGACAAATCTCATAGGCTTTCTTCCCAGGCAAGTTTAGAACCATAATTCTCAGATCTCAGCCTCATGACTAACTAGGATTATAGACGTGAATCACCAGTATCCACCACCTCACAAACTGAAACTTTTGAGCTTCTAGTGAGTTCAATCAATTTTCAGTGGAAACCTCAAAAAGTGTGGTCAGGAAAGACCTCATAGAATGGTTCTTTCAATATGATTGATCTTCAGTACAAATCTGATCTTGTTGTCACCTCTTGGCAGCAGCAGAGCCTGGGTCTATTCTATCACAAATGTAAAAGACTAGCAAAAGGATAGCCTATGGTATTTCTGCTTAGGAGTCAGGACAAGTAGTTGAATGCAGGAATGAAGCAATATGTTCCTGGCATAGGAAGGCGTGGGAGAGACAACAGACTAGAGAGAAAACTGGTGGACACAACATTTAACCCTTCTCCTTCGAGGAAAATGACCTCCTACAAAGTGGCAGTAACACAATTGACCTACTGCATTTTCTGATATGAAGGAAGGTGTCATGTCTCACTAAACAACTCACTTGTAGTCAAAGAAAGGGAAATTCTTTAGTGTCCTCCTTAGGCCCAGTCTCACTTAATCTCCATCTTAGACTTTGTCCAGTTTCTATTCCCACCAGAAGGTCCCTGATGAGGCCCTGTGGGTACTGAAACCACTATCAGTTATGGATCTGTTCCTTCTGTCAAGGCTGTGGTGGGTGGTGGGAAAGCTCATTCTCTGAATTGTGCCCTAGTTCCAAATCTCTTCAGAGAAAGTCAAGGAATAACAGATTCTGCCTGAGGGAGTGAGTTTCTCCATTTCAAAAGAGATCAATTAATATCTGATTCTGAGGCCTAGGTGGAAGTCCTTCAATAGATCCTCTAAGCTAGAGTGGAAGTTAGCACAGACTCCAGGCCACCCTCACATTTCTCCATCTCTTTCTCATGAACAGAATGATTACAGGAGTTGAGTTCAGAAACAAGGAAAAATGAGAGTAGTAGAAAAATCATGCCCAGTGGTAGGAATTAGAAACTCTGGGTAAAAATGAGGTCACAAAATCTCCTAGGATCACTCACGTAATTCGGGAATCACATCATAAGATTAGAGAATAAACGTAAAAAATTACTGTCTAAATTAGTCACTCTACTGTTCTGACCACAAGTGTTCTTTTAAAAGCTAGATGTCCTAGATCTAGGTTGATGAGGAAAAGAAAGCACATTCTTTCCTCACAAAGTTCTACTGAGTATCTTCATCCATAGCACAGGTTGTTGTTACTCTCTACTTTTTTGTTACTTTTCTTTTTTGGATTCAATCAATGATATCTGACAGTGTTAACATCTTCAGATATAACTATATTTCATTTTAATCCATTTGTTACGAAATTAAACAAATTATGAGGAAAATCTTTCTATGGTAAATTTTCTTCCATGACCTACTTATTAGATATTATTAAGTATTATTTTTATAGTTTCATTTTTTAAAATTTGAGCAAAGTATTATGTTAAATTAACATAAATTAGTTGCACATTTTTCGTATTTTCCGTGTCTGTATATGTGAAAATATATCTTGACCAACACCCCATATGTTTTCTTCATCTTCTTTCCTCCCTTCCCACACAAACACAGATATCTTCAAACAATCACATCAACGTTTTTGGCCATATTCCCTGTACTTCACAGTTCTGATCCTTCTGTGAATTCCTGCTATTACGTATACAAAATACAGATCTTGTTTTGTCTTTTCATAAACATTTTAAGTGTATTTTATATTTTGGAATGAGATTCATCAGTGTACACCAAATAAACATATACTTCATTCAACTTGAACATGCAGATGAATGTTTTTCTAACATTCATCCATCTTCTACCATTCAACAGTTTCTGATGTGTCTGATTTTATACTTTCTTTATTTAGTTTTTCAAGATAATTTCTTATTAAGCTTCTAGCATTATCTTTTTCCCAATTGTTGCCTTCTTAACATTGCTTCAAATTATAAACTATATATGATCGTCCTGTATGTGTTCACTAATATATTTAAATTTTGGTCTAATATTCATCTATTATAGGATGTCCTTAACCTGTTGTAACTGCTCTGAAAATCAATATGGATGTTCCTCACAAAAGCAAAATCATAATGCCATAAAAGCCCATGAAATTAGTATTAGATGTATATCCAAAAATATGTTGCAATGAAACAGTAGAAGCATTCACTTCTCTTATATCCTAGAATATGTTTATAGCTATGAACAGCACATTTTCTTTATTCCCTTTACTGGTACACCTAGGTTGATTACAGATCTTGGTTGTTATGAATACTGCTGCCATTAACACGGATGTTCATGTTGAATCATATTCCTTCATTATGTATCCAAGTTATTGTAAAGGTCAATAAAATATGTGGGGTTTTTTTGGTATTTTGTAAATCTCCATTCTGAGCTCCATATGGCTTGCACTAGTTTACAATTGCCGCACAACTAAACACAGTTCCTGATTTATTTCAACCTCTCCAGCATTTGTGTTTATTTGTTTGAGTGGATATAAATATTCTGATGTGTAAGATTGGAGCTCAGTAACTTTTTGATATGTGGATAAGAATTTCAAATATTTCATTTATTTATTAGACATTTACATTTGTACTTCATTCCTGATCAGTGTCCTTTTTGGTATTTGATCAATTTTTAAGTTTTATAATTTGTGATTTTTTCCCATTCCAACTATTAACATTAGTTAAAAAATTATTACAGTGGTGAACAATTTACTAAAATCAAGTGATTGTACATTTATAACACTGGTTTTTTGTTTGTTTGTTTGTTTACAGGAAGATCTTTGATTCATGTTGAGTGGATGTTTGTGAGTAGGTGGAGCTGTTGTATATATTCCTGTGTGTGTATGTATGTGTGTGGGGGGGAGTGTACATGTATTATTGAAATCACAGATACAGATGATGAGCGCTGTTCTGAACTTGTGTCCTTTTTCTGAGATATATATTGTGGTGTTTCTTTGTTGGTGGTAGGCTCCGACTGCTTGCCTTTGCCTGATGTGCACTTTCCAGCTCAATTTTTCAATAAAAGCTTCTTATTGAGCATATAGGGATCTGGTATTACTTTGTCTTTATTCTGCCATCAGTGATCATATTTTCCTCTTCAAAAATTAACAATTAATATAAATTTTATTTCCTGCTTGATTTTCCCCTTTAATTTGCATTTAGAAATATGTATGATAAGACCTTTGAGCTTTGTATTCATGATGAAAAACCATTTTGAAATTTCTTTTTAATTCTCTTGTTAGCGTCAAGATCTTGAATTTTTTTTTAGTTTTAATTTAAAATACCCTCCCTTGTGATTTTGGCAGGAGGAGACAAAAAATTCCTGGTAAAAATGACAGCAGTTTTATTTGTTACAATATCAGATAATTCATATTTTTGAATATGTCTAGTGGCAAATGAATATATTTGCTCAATAGATTTGCTTGATAAATCCATGCACAAAAATACCACTTGTAGGGACTGGGAAGGTGCCTCAGTAATAGACTGCTTACCTTGCATGCATGAGGCCCTGGGTTGGATTCCTCAGCACCATGTAAAGCAGAAAAGTCCAGAAGGGGTGCTGTGGCTCAAGTAGTAAAGCACTAGCCTTCGGCTGAAAAGCTGAGGGACAGCAACTAGACCCAGAGTTCACCACCAGCAACAAAAAATAAATAAATAAAACTCAAGTCAAAAACATTAATTTCAAATGTTGATTATCATGTTATTTAGGGGCAGGGTGTCAAGACATAGTATACCTCTGTCCCAAAGCTTTAAGAAGGATTTCAACACGTGACAATTACTGAAAAAAAGTAAAAAAAAGAGCTCTGCCTACAACATACAGAATCTGCACTCAAACATAAACAGTTACTAAGAATGGAGTACTTTTTATAATATTTCTTAAGAGCTTCTATATTAATTATCATATAAATTAACCTTTAAAAACTCCACAGATGGGTCTGAGTCTTAAGGGCTTCTAGCAAAAACCAGAGGAGAGAATCATCAACCCCGATTTTTAAAATTGTTATTGTTAAGATAGTGTACATATGGGTCACTGTTTTGTAAGTCACGTAATGAGTTCATTTCTTATTGGACAGTCTCATCACTTCCTTTGCTCTCTCTTTCTGCTTTTCCCTCCTGTGCCTGTTCACAAGTGGTATAGTTCATTGTCAAAATAATATATACAGAGAACCATCGCTGCATTTGTTTCCCTGTTCTCCATGAACTTCTGTGGCTTCCTCACTGCCCATAAATGGATAAAAAAGAACAAAAAAAATCTCTCTTGTTTCCAATTCCTGGAATTCATTTCAATATAAACATCAGTAGTTTTATGAGAGTGTCAGGGTCTGTCCACACATCCCGAACACTTATACTTCAAGCAACAAGTCATAACTCCCACCAGATTCTAAGGTCCAGAAAGGAATTCTTTTCACTTTCCACACAGGAAGAAGCTGAGATTCAGAAAGGTTAAGTAACTGACTGGAAATACTGGGGTGAGCATTGAAGCTCACTCTTATAGATTACCTAATCCAGAAAGTGAGATCTGAAAACCACAGTTTGAAACCAACCTAGATTGGCATATCCATTACATGTTGATCTCCAGATAACCAGCAGACTTGTGTGTTTCAAGTGGTAGAGTTAGAATGCCACTAGTCTTGAATTGGAAACATAAAGGACACTGCCAATATGTTGTTTTTCTTTAACAACCAGTGCTATCCCATACAAAAGCTGACACCACACACACACACACACACACACACACACACACACACACACACACACACACACACTGTAGAAAAGATGTTTGTAATGAAATCCAAATAGTTTATTTTTTATTTTCATATGTTTTAGAATTAGTTTTAGTGAGATTTGACTTGGTAGTCTCTGCTGATGAGCCACAATTTGAAAACTTTTGAAATGACTACCCATATCCGGGCTCAGAGAAACATTCTCCTATTTAAGTGTTCCTCCTTTACAGCAATGATAAATTGTCTTTCCTTGCCCCAGTTTCCAATTTGGGACTCAATATCTTAGACTTTCCTGTCTTAATAAGCAGGATTATAGGTGGCAACTACTGTACTGGACGGTATGTGACTTGGGAAAAGTGTTCAAAGTTCACTATTCAGTGGAGGTTGTTAGCACTCACCCATGATCATTCTGTGCTCAGTATTGGGAACATTTTAGGGCCAGGAATCCAGGGGAAGCACTGTGCCCTACTTCATATTTTTGATTTACTGACAGATTTCCATCAATTGTTTACTTTAAGCATTGTGTGAAGAGAATGATTGCCTCTAGGAGACAGAAGCACTGCACTAACTGTTGCTCTCAGAACACAGGAGGAGGGAAAAAGAATTTACGAATAAGCCATATAGCCTAGACCCTGAGTTCTTAGAAACTCAGTCTGCCTGTTACCTTCCTTTCAACCTAGAAAGTCAGAGCCTGAAGGGGCTTGTAAGCTCCATTTATATTCCTGATCATGGGACTCCCTTCCCCTCACTCCTTCTGACCCTTTGCTTTAGGGTTTGACAGTGTGTCTTTCTTTCTTGTTACTTCATTGCATATTAAAAACACCCAACTGCAGGTTTCCATTGTCCTAGTAGATGTTTTGCATTCCAGGACCTTCCTTCTAGGGAACTCTATTCTTAGACCTCATATGCATATATCCACAGAAGTGAGTGATTCACAGACTGTGGAACATAGTTGCTCAATGGTGATCAACTCAGAGTCTCAATCAGGTTGAATTTGGAGCCTTCCTGAGAGGCCTTAGCCTAGGCACTGTGGGCAACATTGGCAGCAATTCCTCAGAGCAATACCACTGACAGCAAGTGAGCCCTGACTAGTCCTTAGTCCTTGACAGTTCTACTTAGGGGTGTGAACAAATGACTAGGCATGTTTAGCCTATTGCACAGTACCCCAAGCACTGAAGTCATTTTAAGCCTAGGAGAAAAATCTCCCTGTGTAAAGCAGTACAAATCAGAAGCAGATGATGTGCCACACTCAAACGCTCCAGGAGAAAACAGTGTATTGATGTCTACACAGATGGGAAATAATATTCTGAGGGATGGGAAGGGAAGATTTCAGATATCAGGAAGTGGTGGAATTTTTATGATCACAAAATGGAGCTTTTAAACCCAGGCCCAAACTCTAGGTGAGCTTCTTAGATCTTCCCACCTGCTACTCATACCAAATAAAGAGATGTGGTGAAGATCAGGAAAGGACATTGATTAGATTGCAGCCATAACATGACAACAACTTAGCGCAACTTCAGAACACTAAGCAATATTCACCAACATTTCTATTCACCCATGTCATTAGGTCTGAGTTGTATCTAGGTGTCTTCAGTGCCTTCAGAACAGGAAGATCTAGGGCAGAGCCCAAGACTGGTCTGGAATTTTGTAAATAAACTAACTTGTTTGATGGAAACTATTTGTACTGTCGTAATGGAAATGTAGAGACTGATCACAACACATTTGCACGTTTGTCAATGACCAGTGATTGGGAGGGGAGTATTTAAGATGCTACCCATGTTCTTAGTTGCCTAGTACTACCTTGGATTCCAGAGTCAATCTTGATAAATAGATATAGAAGTTACATGTAGCTTGCTATGCCCAATTCACACCTAGAGAAGCAGATGAGAAATTGGAAGGGTTTGGTGTGAAAGCCACACGTTGATCCAAAGCAGAAATCAAAGGATGTGGAGATGAAGCAACTACCTGGGAGGAAAAGGAGAGACAGTTGAAGGTGATGATCACCCAGAGGAGACAGAGAAAATTTGAAGCCACATTTAGTCCTGTAGATCAAAGTAACCCATCTGAGGTAGAAGAGTCTGGCTGTCCAGAGCCACAGAGATGTTGGAAGAGCAGCAGCAAGTGCTCTTGCCCATTTCAAGGGAGCTCCCAGAATGCCAGGGTAAGAACTGGTACCTTCCCAGAGCACTGCTGCTGAGCAGCCCTCAGATCCCTTGCTACCATGATAATTGACGTTGGAGAGAAGCAGTGAGATTTGTAAAAGGTGATTGAAGCTCACTATGTGGAGCCTGTTCTGCAGCATTGTGGAGTGTCGTCTCTCAGGATGCTTAGGGAAAAGATCCCAAAGCCACTATCAAACATTGCAATCTATTTGGAGTAGATATTTATGGATGGAACATGCCTGAACCCAACATACTGATAATGAGCTGCTAGCAGTAGTTACCTAAAGATTTGACAGCCAAAACTGGAGAGGGAAACACTGAGCTCTGCACCACATCAGTATACCATGCAAATTGCTTCTATCCTAGTACTGGCTACCCAGTTTGCACACCCATGACATTGTTACGCTGATTGTGCCACCTTAATCCCTCACAACTTTTACTCTTTCACTTTCTCTTTTCCTGCTTATCCATGCTAAACTCTATGGATACCTGTGTTAACTACTCCAATCCCTGCAAAGCTGTTGCTGCTACACAATTTCTTGGCACTGCAACTTAGCGAATACAGTCACAATTCCCCTTTCCCAGGTATCCTATTCTCTGCTACTCTGTTCTTCTACCTATAATTCATAACACCATTGTTCCAGCCACCTGATCCCTGACACCCCTGTGGCTGATACCCCTTTCCCTAACATAGCAAGTGTAGAATGGTCGGAGCTAGTTGACTTGGGTACTGCTGTCTTCTTGCAGGGATATCAGGACAAGTTATTACTCAGGTATTTAACATGAAGGACTAACTGGAGGTGGAAATGAAAAAGGTTACTCAGAGGTGACTAAAATCTAGAGACATCAACATATCACTGGTTGTTAGGAAAAGAAGGGCCTAAGATGAAAATTGATGAGAAAAGAAAATTTTACAAAGAATACTAGGAATGATGCAATAGGTTTAGCTTATTGTCTTCTACTAGTGATCTGAATTATTTTATGACATAGGTATCCAAATGTTTTGCATTTTAAAAATTACATGAAATTGCACATTTACGTGGTATGTATATTAATTTATGGAATAGGTACATATGATCACGTTAATGATATTCAATATTTTATGCTCTATGATATGCTCATGAGTCTGCCTATGTCAATATGAATTGAGCTCTCTATCAATAAATGGCATTTCATTGTCAAATACTAGAAGATTACTAATGTTAGTACCAAAATGAAAGCTAGAACAGGAAAACTGAATAAAGCTACATGTTTGAAGGGAGGGGTCAGTGGTTGTAAGGGTTATGATGAAAGAGAAATTCTTCATCATGCAATCTGGGAAGAATAGAATATATTTTGTTGAATTACTAGATTTTAACCTGAGAAAGCAAAACATTATCTTTATTTTGCTTTTTGGAAACTGTTTAATGATTGGTTTACAATATAATTTTGAAAATTCACTGATGTGAATTATCAGATTATCATTATCCTCAAAGCTGTCTTTAGAGGCAAGAAGATTGTATTCCTTCTCTAATGAATTAATGGAGTAATCTTATTTTGGAATGGACAGATATCCATGACACTTGTTCCAAAACAAGAAAGATACTGGAGAAAAAAAGAGGAAGTAGACCCAAGGCTGATGAAATGAGCATATTTCCTGTTAGGACTTAAAAGGATTTTTGTACAAACAATAAGAATTTCATCTTAATATTATAATTACAAAATCTAGGTGCTACAGGACATCTTTTAAATATAATATTTAATGCTGTTGGATTACTTGAAGAAAAAGTTTCACAGAAAAACTTAAATTCCAGAAAAACTGCAATGCTCCAATAAACACTAAGAAGAAATATAAATATCCAGACGGGTTGTGGGAAAATGGTGAGGTTCTCACAGGCAACCCACTAAGTATCTCTGACCAAAAGAAGATCTAGTGCCACAGCCACCGATTACCTCAAGAGATCCACTCCAATCAAACTTTAAATACCTAAAGTCTTTTTCTACTACAAAAGGACTATGCTAGCAGGCAAACAAGAAAAGGCAAAAGAGAAAAAGTGAATGGGACTCCTGTGGAGCACCTGTACCACATAGGTCTATGCAATGCTGCACTAGGACTTTCTGCAGAGTTTTAGCAGAGGAGCACCCAAAAGCTGAAGAAAGTGCTCAATACTATACCTGTGAAATGTTAGAAGTGAATCTGGTGAAGATCTCCGAGTTAGTGAATGCCTCTCCCATTCCCCCCGGCCCAGCCCATGGGGAAGGAGCAAACTTAGTATTACCGCCACCATTACAATTGCCAGAAATTGGCACCACCGGGTAAGCCCCCCAAACCAGCCTATACCTGCAGCACTGGCAGGATCCCAGAAGGCCCCTGTCAACCCTGCACAAGATCTCCAGGAAACCACAGCTGCAGCCAATCGTTCTATGCTCTATGGGCCAATTGCCCAGCCGATTGAGCTTTCTGATGGGACTTCTCCCTCCTTGCTGCCCTGCACAGACCCCTGGCTCACACAGCTGATGCATGACCAAGCTTCTGCAGGCATTTCTGCTGACACACCTAGCAGCCACAGGCAGAAACTCCCAAGGCTGGCTTCCAGCGCCTGCCACCTCCCACCACGTCTGCTACAGACCAGCTCGGCTCCCCCCACAATCCACACCAGCTTGTCACTCCAACCTCTACCCAGTCCTCCCAGTGCCAGGACTCCTCACACCACCACATAGGAGAGAGACCCTTTAGCATCAGCAAAGCCATCTCCCCACCTTGATCTGCTAACACACAGACCCTCTCATTTAGAACCTGCCAACTCCATCTTAGCCACCATTGCACAGGCTCTGTGGTCCAGCACAGCACCAACTACAGACTTGTGAATAACACAACTGGGTCAATGCCCTGGGGGTGGTAATTCTCTGAGAGATCCCAAAGCCCCCTGACACAAGCCCACTTCCAAAAGGGATGGATTACATCAAAACTGAACACAGACATAAGCTCTGTTCCTAAGGCTCCTGTGGCTACCTGGGAAAGCCTGGGAACCCAACTCCAGGCCTATGATAGCAGTCTACAAACCTGAAACCCCCAAAACTGCCTGCCACCAGGCCTGAGAATGGAACTCTAGGGAGCAGGCACCCTCCCCAATCAAAAAGCCATCTGCTCCCAACCAAGCCACAAGGAAAGTGGACTACAGCAAGGCACACAAGGTTCCATCTGCTCTGAGGACTACAGGGAGAATAAACTCCCCAAAAAACCCGAAAAATCCATTCTTTAGTATTTTCTTCTTATTTTTCTTTTGCGTTGTTAGTTGTAATGTCTGATCATTTGTTGTTCATTTGTATTTCTATGTGTTACTTATGTGTATTGTGATTTAGAATTTGCTATTCCACTTAAAACTTCTCTTTTTCATTATTATTTGGTATCTGCTTCTACTTTACTATTTGCTAATTTGTAAGTTTTTTCTTCTTTCTTTTCTTCTCACTCCCCCTTAACCTCTCTCTCTCTCTCTACCTTACACTATTACTCCATCAGGGCTACCCTGTCTAGTTCTATGCACAAATAATGCCTCCTTCTATGTGAGTAAACAATAATTACAGGAGTTAACAGAGTAAGCAACTTTTCAATAATATCTGACTGATATTTTTCTAATCTCAGCAAGCCTCCCCAATACACTTTCTTATTTTCATCTTGATCTCCAAGCTACTCCCAACATAACCTTTCTTCAAATTCTTTTCAACCTGTTACATTCAGTAACAAGGTATTTATTCTCTTCCTACTACATATACCTCTCCCCTAAGCTGTTCTTACCCCTCTACTATCATTATACCCAAGTTCTCTTTTGAAATTAAATTTATATCTCTCTAATCTTAACCCTTCATTTCTCATTCCAATCCAGCCCATTGATCCTTAATGATTTATATGTGACCCAACTTACAGTTGGTTCTATATTTGACTACAAAATTGGTTCCATTTGAGCACTTTGAGTACAATGGGCCCATCTTGTTAACTCTAAAGAGCAGACTACTTATTAATCAAACCTAGGTTGCTTCAAAAGTTACAACTATATGCAATCTCGACCCCAAAGCCAAAATATCCTCTGCAAGCAAAGAAAAAGAGAGCTAAACAGGAAAACACCTTACCTTACCACTGAAACGCTAGTATCTACCCATCTACATGACATCGGGTTGGCTCCGGTCCTAAAAGACTCTCCTACTCTTGTAGCAGTGTGGTTCTTGTCTCCAAATGGGCAGAACTAACTGCAGAAACACAAGAAAAATAGCCAATAAACAAATCCCACCACCATCTCCACATAAACAAGCTACATAGCAGTCCCAGTATGACATAGAAGATAATGATCAAGATAGATTAAAAGCATGAATGTTAAACCTGCTGAATGAAAAATTGGAAACCCTACATGGGGTTATCAGAGAGTGCAAAGAGGCCAACCAGAAGTTAATAGATGACTTCATGGCCTCCACAAATAAAAAGGTAGAGGAATTCCAGCAGAGGGAGAAAGAATCTAATGAAAAGATAGGAACCAAGATTATGGAGTGGAAAGAAAAGTCTGATAACCAACTCCAGGAGGTAAGGCAATCTATTCTAGACTTGAAAGAGAACCTTAATAAAGAGCTGGGCACCATTAAGAAAGACCACCAAGAAGGAAAGGGGTTAAACACCAAAGTACAAAGTCTTCAACCTAGAATGGAAGAAGCCGAAGAAAGAACATATGTAGCTGAAGACAGTTTAGACTCCATAGAGAAAGAGCACACCATTTTTCATAACAAAATTAAGCATGACAGATCAATGCAGGAAATACAGGAAACGTTCAGAAAGCTTAATTTGAGGATAATAGGAATACAAGAGGGGCTGCAGAGGGAAGTCAATGCATTAGGAAATGCATTCAGCAAAATCCTAGCAGAGAACTTCCCAAATATACAAAAGGACAGGCCCATATACATGCAAAAAGCTTTTAGAAACCCAAATAGACCAGAATAGGACATCCCACCTCTACATTACAATCCATACCGCTCAATAGCGACTAAAGAAAGAATTCTTAAAGCTGCCAGAGAGAAGAGATCAATCACATATAAAGGTAACCCATTCAGAATTACCTCAGATTTCACAGAAGACACTATAAAAGCAAGAATGTCCTGGAAAGAGGTATGCCATGTCCTAAAGTCAAATAACTACCAACCAAGAATAATCTACCCAGCTAACCTCTCATTCACAGCAGAAAGACAAATAAAAACCTTCCACAGCACGTTAAATCTGATGCAATATACCGCTACCAAACCAGCTCTTCAAAAATTCCTCAAAGAGGTTCTACATATAGAAAACCAACTAGAAGAGAATATAGTCAATGAAGTGCTCCACAAACACAGAAATATGTAATCACAAGAACAGCCAAGGCACAGCTTCCCCCCCCCAAAAAAAAAATTGGATAAAATGGTAGGGACAGACAAACACCTCTCTGTCTTAACCCTCAATATTAATGGTCTTAACTCTCCAATTAAGCGACATATATTGTCCAGTTGGATCAGAAAGCAAGATTCTTCTACCTGCTGTCTTCAAGAGACACACCTTGCCCAAAAAAATAAACATTCTGAAAGTGAAAGGCTGAAATAAAATATATCAAGCAAATGGACCCCATAAACAGGCAGGATTTGCAATCCTAATATCATATAAATAGACTTCAAATTAAAATCAATGAGAACTGATAAAGAAGGTCACTACATACTAATTAAAGGATCTCTTCTTCAGGAGATTATTATGATCCTAAATATCAACTCACCAAATAATAGAGTACCAAAATTTATCTAAGAAACACTACTTTCAATCCAGTCTCACATAGATTCAAAGACATTAGTTGTTGGGGACTTTAACACACCATTCCTTTCAATAGAGAGATCAATCTGGCATAAACTCAAGAGAGAAACCTCGGATCTTAAAATATGCATAGATCAACTAGACTTAACAGACATTTAACTAATATGTCACCTAGCAGCATCAGATTACACCTTCTGCTCAGCAGCACATGGGACATTCTCCAAATAGATATCATTCTAGGCCATTTAGCAAATCTGTCCAAATTTTAAAACATTGAAATTATGCTCTGTATTCTCTCAGACCACAAGGGAATAAAATTAGAATTCAACATCAAAAGCCCCCAAAGGAAATACTGTAAAACATGAAGGCTGAACAACACACTCTTGGATCATCAGTGGAAGGAAGAGATTAGAAAGTAAACACAACTGTTCATGACATTCAACAAAAATGAACACACAAATTACCAGCTTCTCTGGGACACAGAAAGACAGTACTCAGAGGCAAGTTTATAGCTCTGAGTTCCTCCATTAACAAATTGGAGAGATCTGAAACTAAAAATTTAATGAGTCACCTAAAGTTCCTTGAAAAAGAACAAGCAAAACCCAAATTCAGTAGATGGGAACAAATAATTAAAATTAAATCCAAATTAAATAAATTACATTTAAAGAAAAACTATAGAAAGAACTGACAAAACAGAGTTGATTCTTCGAAAAAATTAATAGAATTGACAGACCCCCTACCAAATCTAATCAGAAAAATGTAGTACACACCCAAATAGACAAACTCAGAGATTAGAATGGAAACATCACTGTAGAAATAGCATAGATTCAGGGGCTGAGAAGGTGGCTCAGTGGTAGAGCGCTTGCCTTGCATACTTGAGGCCCTGGGTTAGATTCCTCAGCACCACATAAGCAAAAAGAAAAAAGCCGGAAGTGGCACTGTGGCTCAAGTGGTAGAGAACTAGCCTTGAGCTGAAGAGCTGAGGGACAGCGCCCAGGCCCAGAGTTCAGTCCCCACGACCAGACGCCCCCCCAAAAAAACAACAAAAAAAGAAATAACCAAGACTTAGGATATACTAATAGGATACTTCTCAAAACTTTATGCTAGTAAGTTTGAGAATCTTAAAGGTATGGACAAATTTCTAGCAAATATTGACATGCCCAAACTAAACCAAGATGATTTAAACCAACTTAACAGAGCCATATCAAGCATCAAAATAGAAGCAGCAATAAAAGACCTCCAGCTTTTCCCAGGTGCCGGTGGCTCACGCCTGTAATCCTAGCTACCAGGAGGCTGAGATCTGAGGATCACAGTTCAAAGCTAGCCTGGGCAGAAAAGTCCGTGAGTCTCCAATAAATCACTAGAAAAAACGGAAGTGGTGCTGTGGCTCAAGCGGTAGAGTGCTCACCTTGATCTGAAGTGTGCAGGGATAGCGCCCAGGCCCAGAGTTTAAGTCCCATGACCGGCAAAAAAAGAAAAAAGACCCCCCACCAAAGAAAAGCCTAGGACTAGATGGATTTACATCTGGATTCTACAAAGCCTTCAAGGCAGAACTCACACCAATACTCCTCCATCTCCTCAATGAAATTAAAAGTAAAACATACCTACCACACTCTTTTTATGAATTCAGCATAATCCTCCTCCTAAAACCAGGGACTCATCAAAGAAAGAGCACTATAGACCCATTTCTTTGATGAATTTCGATGCAAAATTTCTCAATAAAATCTTGGCCAATCAACTTCAACAACTCATCAAAAAAAATCATACACTGAGATCAAACAGGATTCATTTCAGTGATGCAAAACTGGTTGAACATAAACAAAACGATATAATTCATCTCATCAACAAGAGCAAAAATAAGAAGCACATGATTATTTCAATAGATGTGGAATAAAACTTTCACAAGATCCAACACTTATGATGAAGGCTCTGGATAAACTAGGAATCCATGGAAAATTCCTCAATACAATAAAGGCTGTATATGACAAACCTACAGCCAGCATTATACTTAATGGCAAAAGATAAGACCATTTCCTCTAAATTCCGGGAACATGACAAGAATGTCCACTCCCTTCAGTCCTCTTCAAACTAGTATTAGAATGCCTAGCTAGGGTAATAAGAGAAGACGCTGACATAAAGAGTATCCAAGTAGGGGGAAATGAAGTACAACTCTTCCTCTTTGCAGAAGATATGATCTTGCATTTACAGAAAGCTATAGATTCAACTCCTAATTACTTGAGCTGATTGGAAACGTTGGCAAAAAAGAAAGGTATAAAATTATCCCTCAGAAATCAATAGCTTTCCTGTATTCCAATAATGAGAAGAGGGCAGGTGAAATTAGGAAAGCAATCCCTTTTACAATAGCCCCACAAAAGAATAAAATACTTAGGAGTTAAGTTAACCAAATGGATGAAGGACCTCTATGACAAAAACTTTAAAAACTTTAAAAAAAAGATTTAAAGGAGACCTAAGCAAGTGGAAAAATCTCCCATGCTCCTGGATTGGGAAGATTAACATCGTGAAAATGGCAATACTGCCCAAGGCTACCTACAAATTCATTGCGATACCTATCAATATCCCAACTTCATTCTTCAATGAAATAGAGGAAGCAATCCAAAAATTCATATGGAACAATAAAAAAACCTGAATAGCAAAAACAATCCTTAGTTGAAAGAGCAGCACTGGAGGAATATCAATTCAAAATTTCAAAACTCTAATAAAAAGCCATAGTAATCAAAACAGCTTGGTACTGGCACAAGAACAGACCCTAGGATGAATTGTTTAGGACTGAAGACCCAGAAATGAGCCCACAGATCTATATCTACCCAACCTTTGATAAGGGTGCTAAAGAAATTGAAGGGGGGCTGAGAAGGTGTCTCAGTGGTAGAGTGCTTGCCTTGCATGCATGAGGCCCTGGGTTCTATTCCTCAGCACCACATAAGCAGAAAAAAAAGCCAGAAGTGGTGTTGTGGTTCAAGTGGTAGAGCTCTAGCCTTGAGCTGAAGAGCTGAGGGACAGCACCCAGGCCCTTAGTTCAGGCCCACAATCGGACTCCCCCCCCCAAAAAAAGAAGTTGAATGGAAAGAAAAAACAGCTTTTTCAGTAAATGGTGTTGGTAAAATTGGTTAAAAACTTGTGGAAAACTAAAGATAGGACCGTATCTAACACCCTGCACCAGAATCAACTCCAAATGGATCAAAGACCTCTAAAGAAAAGCAGAGTCCATGAAAACATGACAGGAAGGAATAGGAGAAACTCTAGGGTTCTTTGGCACAAGCCAAAAGTTTCTTAATACAGACCCAGAAGCACAACAAATGAAAGAAAAGTTAGGCAAATGGTATTGCATGAAACTGCAGAGCTTCTGCAAGGCAAAAGACATGGCTCGCAAGATCAACAGAAAGCCCTCGGACTGGGGGAAAATCTTCACTAGCCAAACAATGGACAAGAGTCTCATGACTAAAATATACTTAGAACTCAAAAAACTAAATCACCTAAAAACAAATCCTCAAACAACTGCCCAATTAACAAATGGGCTAAATACTTAAAGAGAGACTACTCTGAAAAGGAAATAAGAATAGCCAATAGACACATGAAGAAATGCTTAGCTCCTCTAGCCATAAAAGGAATACAAATGAAGATAACACTGAGATTCCACTTCATCCCAGTTAGAATGGCTATAATCAGGAAATGTAGTAACAGATGCTGGAGGCCATGTGGCTAGAAGGGAACCCTACTGCATTGTTGGTGGGAGTATAAACTTGTTGAATCACTCTGGAAAGCAGTATAGAGGTTCCTCAAAAGACTCCACACTGCAGGGCGCTGGTGGCTCACGCCTGTAATCTTACCTACTGAGGCTGAGATCTGAGGATCATGGTTCAAAGCCAGCCTGTGCAGGAAAGACCATGAGAATCCTATCTCCAATAAACCACTAGAAAATTGGAAGTGGCGCTGTAGTTCAAGTGGTAGAGCGCTTGCCTTGAGCTGAAGAGTTGAGGGACAGAGCCCAGGCCCAGAGTTCAAGCCTCACAACCGACAAAAAAAAAAAAAAAAGACTCCACATAGAGCTCCATTATGGCCCAGCAATCCCACTTTTGGGATTTTACCCAAATAATCACAAACAGGGTAATACCAAAGCTACCAGCACAATCATGTTTATAACAGCATTATTTACCATAGCTAAGATAGGTAACCAACCCAAATGCCCCTCAGTATATGAATGGATCAAGAAAATGTGTTATAAATATATACAATGAAATTCTATGCCTCCATCAGAAAGAAGGACATTGCCTCATTTGTTAGGAACTGGAAAAAGTTATATTAACTGAAGTAAGCCAGGCCCAAAGAAATGTAGTTTCCATGGTTTCCCTTGTTTGCAATTCCTAGCATAGGTCTAGAACAAGCAGAGAAGTTCAAAGGCTATGTACACACGAACACATGAGATAATGTGAAGCAAAATGTACCCTAAGACAGGGACACAGTGTTTTTTTCTTTATTGCTAGTGTTTTATAGTGTACTTAAAATGCACTATGTGAATCTTTTGTTTCTTCTGTATGTTCCCGCCCCCCCACCGTGTAACTCCTGTTTTCACTGGATCTGATACTGGTGTTCTGCACTTGTACATACAATTTTGTAATTTGGGGAGTGGAAAGGATATTGGGGAACGTTTAAATGAGGATGCAGGCTGACCCATCTTGTGATGACAAGATGTACAGGACACTATGTTAAAAAACGAACTTTACAATGCAGGGGAGGGGGTCAGGACGTGTTGGGGAGGGGGGAGGGAAGTGATGGTAGAGGGAAAACAAAGGAAGAGTTAAATGCTTGCTATGGAATGTACTCATTACCGTACTTATGTACCTGTAACCCCTCTCTACAACATTTTTATTATATATATATATATATATATATATATATATATTCGTATATATATGTATAGACATACATAAATTTTTTTAAAGAAAATGAACTTTACAACTTCAGCGGGGGAGGGGTTTAGTTATAGAGGTGGGAGGGAAGGAGTGGTGGGGGAAACAAAGGAGGAGGCAACAATGCTCAATAGGAAATGCACTCATTGCCTTGTTCATGTAACTGTAACCCCTATGTACAGCATTTTTACAGTAAAAAACTTAAAAAATTAATTCATGATTCAAAGCAAACCCTAGCAGGAAAGTCTGTCAGATACTGATCTCCAACTAACCACGAGAAAACAGGGAGTGGCACTGTGGCTCAAGTGGTAGAGAGCTTGGCTCAAGCTGAAATTCAACCCAACGACCAACAAAAAGAAAAAAAAAATGAAAGCACCAAACAACCTGAAGATGTTGTCCAGAATAATGAGTGTGGCATAATGGAATTACATGCTTAGTCACTTGCAACCTAGTTTACCAGGGGAGATGGTGGGTGATTTGTGTGTGTACCAAAACCTGCAAAATTATTTTGCTCTTTCCCAAGGAGGGAGGAACTGAGGAATGGAGGAGGGAAGAAGGAGTTTGTTTGGCCTTGACTTTTGGTTCAGTGATTGCCTTCTGGAGTCAAGTTCAGAGAAATTCCACTTGTAATCCTACTTATATGCCGGGCAAAGAAGTCATTCCATGGAAGTGGTCTGTGTCGTGTCCTTGGCCAGGTCCCAACCACCATTGGGTAATCCAAGTCCCAATTCAGGACCAAGATGCCTTGAAGACAACTGATCCACTGGGCAGGAGGACCTAACCACGCCCAGAAAAGACAGAAAGTACCATGCTGAGGGCAGCACCGGAGATCTAGACTGGGCAGAGATTTTTTTGTGATTCTCATTTTGTATTACCACTTTGATTCTACAAAATAAACTATGGATTTTAACTTTCTTCCCTCCCTTTGGATAAAACTCACAAAAACCTTGTCTTTAGCTTTTAAGACACTTAACTCTTAGGTCTGGCCAATCATTTCCAGGATAGTGAATTACTTAATTGTATTTTGAACGCATAAAACATGCATATAAAACTAGCATATTTCGATCTTATGAGAAAACAGCCTTGTTCTTCTCTGGTGTTATGACTAGTGTGATAATGCTCACTCAGGTTTATATCATTGTGCAATCATTGTTCCATTTTGTTCAGTAAACAGTTTTTCAGGACAGGAGAGCTGTGAGGGGAGAATATGGGATGAATAATTTATCTGTACTTCTTGTGGCCTGGGAAGAGCTTCTCATAATGTTTGCAAGAGGAAATAGAACTCCATATAGACTGAATATAGAAAAAGATACACACCTTCAGTGCCACAGAAGGACAAATAAGAAAACTCATCCAGGCTCAGAGCAAAGCAACATGATCGGTTGTTTAGGTGCGTGAAAATTTGTGGATTGTTTTTCTTACCATAGAGAGATCATTCAATGCTTGCATTTACAATATGTTGCAGGACTCATATCTGTTTAGTTCTGTTTCCTCTGAAGCATCTTTGATAGTGACAGAAAGGAGAATGTAACAATGGCACCTAGTTATGTTCTCTGAATGAGATTTTATCTCTTTCCCGAAACAAGTTAGGGTTTTAATGAATGACTTGGATTTCCTGAGAGAAATTCATGTGTATTTCTTGTTTCTATTAAAGTTATCAAATGAATAACCTTAAATTTGTAAGATGTTATTATAACAAATATGAGATAATGATTTTTATGTTACTAGGATGCACCCAGTTTCCTTTTAGATAGAAAATATTTGGCTGGCTTCCAACTACAATCTTTGAATCTCAGCCTCCAGAGTACCTAGGGATGTAGGCATCAGTCACCTCTCCAGGCTGAGACAAATATTTTTGGGAAGGAAAATCACTATGATATGGAACATGAGGCATGAAGAATGTAGACTAAAAAGGAATATTTTGAAAGCATTAACAAAAATGAACTTATCACATACTTACTGTCTTCAGTGAGGAGAAAAATGATAAAGAATTTACAGAGGTAGACAATTGGAGACTAAAGAGAAGTTAGTGAATATTTCTTTGTTATCAGAGCTACTAAAGATTTCTTTTTAGAAAAATTCAGCTTGATATAGTGGTACATGCCTACAATTCTAACTACTTAAGAGCTAGACAGTGGAAAGTATAGGAGGTTTGCTGTTTGTATGGTAAAAATGTGATACAGATACCTCAATATTTAAAACAAACTGGTGCCACATGTTTATAAGAGGCAAAAGTAGGAAGATAATGGTTTGAGGCCAGTCTAGGCAGTTAATAAGAAACTATCTGAAAAGAAATCTAAAGCTCAACAAAGTGCTAGGTGTAAGGATCAAGAGCAATTATCCAGGAAGTTTGAGACCCTGAGTTCAATCCCTTCTCCTGAAAAAAAAAAAGAGACAAGAAAAAGGAAAAAGATTATGATACAATTTTCAAGATATTGTCTATGCATTGTTTGGCTACAAGTTCCTTCTTCAATTGCCTTAAAAGGTTTGTGAAGTCATTTACACAGATGAATACAGGTAAAAATATTGGTGTTTTCAAGAAATAAAGAATATGCCTTTTGTACAGTGTTCTGCACAGAACATGAAATAAAAATTCCATGAATTCTGAAGTTCTTTATGCATTTTTGAAAATTATTATTGGAAGAATCAAGATGGTGAAATTATTTACATTCCTTACATTCCAGAAAACATTATCTGAACACATTTGAGAAGAATTTCTATAACATTCTTGTAATGTATGGGTTTTGGATGTGCTTATTTGCCTTCTCTCTGTATCTTCTTAATTGGGTTATTTATTGTCTTATCCGTGTGTTTAAGAGTCCTTTACATATATAAATAAAAGCTATTTGTGAAGAACTTTATATTTTTCTTCATTATATTAGCAAAAATGCTTGCTATGTGTTTGAATACAAATGGATGACATCTTTTCCTGACTTCAGAAGAACTGGGAATATTTTCATTCTAATGCAGTACTCTTTATCAGGTCAAGAAAGTTCCCGTATAATAATTTTGACAAAATTCACCACTCTGCTATTTTGAAAAGTGCAGATTTATTATAGGGTCACAGCAGGGAATTGTCCTGTGACCTGTCTCCTCTGCAGGCATGGAACCCTTATTTGCAAACTGTTGATCATACTAGAAGTAATTTTTGCTTGTAGGACTATCACATTTTTGGCCTATGTACTCAGGATGTTTTGCCAGGAAACAAATCCACACATAGAAATTAGATCATCACAACTCTTTAAATTGGCATTAGCAATACATATTTGTATTCTTGATGTGCAATATCACAAATTGTGTTTGTGACAGAATAAATATAAGTGTATCACCTAGAATTTGGGTATGGTTAGTAAACTTTTTGAGAATTTTCTCATACTTTCAGAACTTTCATAAACATAAATAAGACAAACCAAATGAGGTGGTTTATACCTATTATCCTAGCTACTTTGAAAATGGAAATATGGATAGTCACTGTTCAAGGTCAAGCTGGAAGACACACAAGAGACCTTCTTCTCAAACAATAAAAGCTGGGTGTGCCAATGTGTGGCTGTCATCCTACCTATGTTGGACATACAACTAGGAAGTTCACTATCCAGGTATCCTAGGAATAAACAAATGCAAGGTTCTATCTCAAAAATAATCGAAGCAAAAATTGCTGGATGTGGCATGAATCAAGTGGTATGGTGCCTGCTTGGCAAATGCCAGGCTCTGAATTTGAATCCAAGTATTTACCAAAAAATTAAAAGTAAACAATATGAAATAATTCTCTAAACTTCTCACTTAGTGTAATTATCATATGTATTCTCCAAATAAACTTGTAGTGAAGGCAGAGAATTAAATAATCCAGATCAATATAAAACTCCAGAATCATAGAATGGCTAAGATTCAGCTTTGAGATCATTCAATGTCTGGATCTTACTGTTCTTAGATCCACAATCTTATAGGAAAATAAAAGAATGTATATGTACAATACATTTATTTACTCCCTTCATCCAGTTTCACATATCGAAATTCTATCTCAAATGTAATGTTGTAGAAATGGGCCTTTGTGTGTACATAGATAGTAATTAAGTCATGCCAGCAAAACTTCATGAATTGGGTTTAAATAAACAACACCAAATAAATTTCACTCCTGAACTTTAAAACAGGGCCTCACTCAGAAATAAAATTCCTGACTATGCTAGCATTGTAATCTTAGACCTACAGGCTCCAGAATGGAGAAATAAATTTGTTGTTTATAAGCAATTCAGTGTCTGGTAATGTGTCATCATACGTCAAAAGGACTGACAATAAGACAGCTGAAAAGGACTGTTGTGGTTTTTTTTCTTTCTTTCTTTCTTTCTTTCTTTCTTTCTTTCTTTCTTTCTTTCTTTCTTTCTTTCTTTCTTTCTTTCTTTCTTTCTTTCTTTCTTTCTTTCTTTCTTTCTTTCTTTCTTTCTTTCTTTCTTTCTTTCTTTCTTTTGGTTGTGTGGCCTCAAATCTGGGCCAGGGCACTGTCCCCCAGTTCTTCAGCTGTAGACCAACGCTCTACCACTTAAGTCTAGGCCCCAAATCCGGCTTTTTCTGATTATGTGGTGCTGAGGAATTGAACCCAGGGCCTCATGCTTGCAAGGCAATCACTCTACCACTGAGACACCTTCCCAGCGCCACTTTCTCTATTTTATTTTTCCATCTTTCCAGAGTCCTTCTGATATTGAAAAATGCTAGAGCTCCATAGAGAAACTTTTAAAAGTGCCCTTTTGTCCAATTCTAACTTCACCAATTTTGGAGTGTAAGGAATGACATCAAGTACCCGAGAGACCTAAGACAGGACACTTCATTGTCTTCCGCTTTGCTCATCAGCACCTAGTTCAAATTTACACTATATAAACAAATCAACTAATGGTAGTTATAATAAGTTTTAAAATGCATACCCTGAAAACACTTTATGAACACTCTTGCACTGTAGTCTCATGGGCTTCCATGTCCAAAATAGGAAACTGAGGTTTAAAAAGAGGTTACAAAACTGGTATATTGGTTCATTTAAACTCAGACTGATCTATAATCATACTTAGGCTAACATACTATGTGCACTTATTTTTCTGCTCACAGAAAAGTTTTCAAGTTCTACACTCTTATATGCTACCATGATATCTTTATCCTGGGTGCTTTACTGGTGCCCCCATGTCATATCAGCTGAAGTTGATATATCTGTTCCCACTCAGATAAAACAGCTGAGAATTGAGCAACGGTACTTTTAAAATCTCCCATGCAGTAATAATGTGAAATTAAGAGTATGAAATCCTGGGCTAGAGAATAAAACTTGTAGACAGGCACCAGTGGCTCAAGCATGTAATCCTAGCTCGTCAGGAGGCTGAGATCTGAGGATCATCGTTCAAAGCCAGCCCAAGCAGGAAAGTTCATGAGATTCTTATCTCCAATAAACCACTAGAAAACGGAAATGGCATTGTGGCTGAAGTCGTAGAGCCCTCGCCTTGAGCTGAAGAGCACATGGAAAGCCCCCAAGCCCAGAGTTCAACCCCATGACCAACCAAAAAATAAAATAAAAGAGGAAGAGAGTAAAACTTCTATGATGATGCTAGGCCTACCTCACAAATCTTTCTTGGTCTCTTCCTTCCTTCATTTTCATTGCTGGGGATTGAACCCTGGGCCCTGTGCATATTAAGAAAGTGCCATAACACCAAGCTATATGGCCATTTCCATCTCTCCAATTTCACTCTCCAACTCACCTTGTTCCTGATACCTTACATTACTTGGTCATAATATTTAGAGAATACTGAACTTCCTAAGTTTTTCATCATTTTACAGAATATTTGTTTTCTCCCTTCCTATGTATCAAGACACTGTGCAGGAAGGATTCTTTTCAACTCCCCAGGCAGAGTTCATATATCATTACATTTATAATAACAACTCACTTAAATAATTGTTTGTCTTCTTCAGACTATTAATAGACCCATGTTGAATCCTAGCTTTTATGTAAACAGGAATAGAATTCTTCTTGTGTTATTTTACTCTTTTTGACTTGGTCAAATTTTCCTGATTTTGTAGGAAAGGTTTTTCTGCAATAATAATTTTCAGGACATTTCTGCATATTGAGTATAATAAAGTTAAGAGATTTCTAGCCAAAGCAAACAACTGAGAATTCTAGAGCTTAATGAATGTACTCTGGGTGCCTGTGCACTTGGCACTGCATTTGGCATCTTGGTATTGCAAAAATAGACAATCTATATTGAAAGTTGCTGTCTTTTTGGTTTCCCCTTTTCAGCCATATGAAGCATTTAAGGTGTATAGCAAGTAAACTGTGGGAGTATGAGCTGGTAATCTTTTAAAAATATTTTTATTGTAAAATATTGTATAGAGGGGTTACAGTTACATGAGTAAGGTAATGAGTACATTTCCCATTGAGCATTGTTACTCAATCCTTTGTTTTCCTCCTACATTCCTCTCTCTCCTTACTTCCCTAACTCTTCCTTCTCTGTATCCCAAAATTGTGAAGTTCATTTTCAACATAGTGTATTGTACATCTCATTGTTACAATTGGTCAACCACTATCCTTGTTTCAGCATTTTGTTATCCTTTCCCTCCCCAAATTAGAAAAAATGTATATACAAGATGCAGGGAACTGGAATCAAATACAGTGACAACAGAGGATATATGAGTTGGTAATCTTTAGCCTTCAAATTCCAAAACAAAAATAAGCAATGAAAGATCAAATTTGTTCATAAGGGTAATCTCTGCCTTCCAAATGATGCTCTGATTCTTCCATTAAAATAAAATCCTGTTCCAGGCTGAAATGCAGAGACCCGTGGAAATGATGACATTAAGTTGCTATTATTTAAATATGGCTTCCTATTAATGAAATACCATGGAAAAGGTTTTTACAAAAACTGGATGATAGCAAGAGTCATTTCAGACAAAGTTTATAGTGGGTAAGGTGGGTAAAAGTTACAAAATTGGAACTACATGCTGGGAAAAAGAATAAATTCACAGGGAGGAGTAACTTACTGTTTTAGATGAGCCAAGTTAAGATGGATCATTATGTAAGAAGAAAGTTTGTATTTGGTTCTTTCTAACTCGCAGATATTTTCTATAAAAAATGAATACTAGAGTGAAAAATCCAAAAGAACTTTGATGATACATATAATATTTTGGAGACAACAAAGATTTTCAGTAATAAAAACAGTTGAATTAATTATGGAATTTGTAAACACTGGATTCTCATGTAATCATTATAAGTGATGCTCTTAGAACAGTATGAAATTTATAAGGATGTTATTGGGTAGTAAATATATGCATGATACAATGAGATGAAAAGTCAAAGTATAAAGTAGGCTCACACCTGTAATCCTACCTTATCACAAGGGTGAGATTGAGGATCATGGTTCAAAACCAGCTCCCAGAGAAAGTCCATTCAACTACCAAAATGCCAGAAGTGGAACTGTGGCTAGCACTGAGGTGGAAAAAACACAGAGAACAATGTTCAGGCCCTGAATTCAAACTCCAGTTTTGGCAATAAACAAATGAATAATCAAACAGATATATGAACCCAAATTGTAGGCATATATATAAGTATAAATATATGCATATATGCAAGGCAGAGGAGTATAACCATGATGTTCCAGTGTTCACATTGTGGAGATCCAGGATGGGAACAGCACAAAAATTTACTTAATGGAAATTAAAAGTGACAATATGTTGGAAATGATCTGTACAACTTGGGCGGTGGGATTAAGAAAGCCAGGGAAAGAGGAAGAAAATGAGGGAGGGTGTAACAAGTTACACAAGAAATGTTATAACTGCTTTACTTATGTAAGTGTAACCCATCTGTGCATAAACTTGACAATAATATTAAAATTACAAAAAACAAAACAAAGCTTTTATTTATGATATTATATTTAAAAGTATATTTTAAAAGAATTATAGGCATGTTTTAAATTTCTAATGTATTGTCCAACTCTACTGGATTATACTGGAATATTGGAAAAATTACTTACACATGAGTCCATGAGTAAGGACCCCAATAAAAATTCCACAAAGAAATGAAACCTGGACCAAAGGGTCCTAATCATAATACCTTACTTCTATAGCAAATCACACAATCTCCCAAATCCTAATTTAATCATGATGATGAACCAAAGTCTCCATTTGTAGAAATACATACTTGCAACAAGGATGGAAAAGGCACCAAGAGCCAAAGTAATGATACACAATTTTAAGAAAGATTACATAATAAAGGAATGTGTCCCACAAGTTTCCAACTCTAAATCTGGGAAAGTCAGTTATCTTTGTCATGCTAATAAAAAAGCACAAATAAAAGCTCACTGTGGGAATCAAAAAGATTGAGAACAGGTGTTCATTGTGACAGCAAATTACTATGTCTCTCTTTCCTTGTTTTATTCCCACCTCATTCTTGAATTCTGAAGGTCAGATTCTGAGGAGCCAGGTCTCTTAGCTCCAGTAATTAACAAAAGGGTGGTGGGAGATACATAGTTCATGGATTCTCTTTTTTTTATTAAGCTTACTGAGTAATAATGGGACTATAAAACACAAGAAAGTCTTAAGTTTTCCACTAATTTTTAAAATGCCTGCTGTAAGAATTGGTGTGAGCTCTGCTTTGAAGGCCTTGTAAAATTCCGCTGTAAAACCATCTGGTCCTGGACTTTTCTTAGCTGGGAGGTCTCTTATTGCTGTTTCTATTTCAATGCTTGATATGGGCCTGTTAAGATAGTTTACCTCATCTTGGTTTAGTTTTGGCATGCCAATATGTGCTAGGAAGATGTCCATTTCTGTCACGTTCTCAAACTTATTAGCATAAAGTTTTGAGAAGTATTCCCTTATAATGTTCTGAATCTTGGTTGTTTCCGTGGTGATGTTTCCATTCTCATCTCTGAGTTTATTAATTTGGGTGTGTTCTCTTCTTTTTCTGATAAGACTTGCTAAGGGTCTGTCAATTTGTTAAGTTTTTCGAAGAACCAACTCTTTGTTTTGTTGATTCTTTCTATAGTTTTTTTGGATTCTAATTCATTTAATTCTGATTTAATTTTGATTATTTCTTTCCGTCTACTGGATTGGGGTTTATCTTGCTGCTCTTTTTCAAGGAGGTTTAGATGTGTCATTAAATTGTTAGTTTCAGATCTCTCCAATTTGTTGATGTAGGAGCTCAGAGCTATAAACTTGCCTCTGAGTACTGCCTTTGCTGTGTCCCAGAGGAGCTGGTATTTTGTGTGTTCATTTTTGTTGAATAGCATGAACATTTGAATTTCCTTTCTAATCTCTTCCATGACCCACTCATGATTCAGCAGTGTGTTGTTCAGCCTCCATGTGATACCGGACTTTCTTTGGTGGCTTTTGGTGTTGAGTTCTAATTTTATTCCCTTGTGGTCAGAGAGAATGCAAGGTATAGCTTCAGTGTTTCTGAATTTAGACAAGTTTGCATTGTGGCCTAAAATGTGGTCTATTTTAGAAAACGTTCCATGTGCTGCTGAGAAAAACGTGTATTCTGATGCTGCTGGGTGAAATGTTCGGTAAATGTCTGTTAAGTCTAGTTGATTGATGCAGCTGTTTATATCTGCGGTTTCTCTGTTGAGTTTTTGCCGAGTTGATCTATCTAGTGGGGAGAGTGGTGTGTTAAAATCCCCAACAATTAATGTCTTTGGATCTATATGGGATTTGAGGGAAAGTAATGTTTCTTTGATAAATTTGGGTGCTCCATTGTTTGGCGAATAGATATTTAGAATTGTAATATCCTCCTGAAGGAGAGATCCTTTAATTAGTATGTAGCGACCTTCTTTATCTCTTCTCACGAATTTTAATTTGAAGTCTATTTTATCTGATATTAGGATTGCAACTCCCGCCTGTTTATGGGGTCCGTTTGCTTGGTAGATTTTGTTCCAGCATTTAACATTGTAAATGTGTTTGTTTTTACGGGCAAGATGTGACTCCTGCAGGCAGCAGATAGAAGGGTCTTGTTTTTTAATCCAACTAGACAGTCTATGTCGCTTAATTGGAGAGTTCAGTCCGTTAACATTAAGAGATAGCACTTAGAGGTATTTGGGAGTTCCTGCCATGTTATCTACCTTCTTGGAGGCTGCGAAAACTGGGTTCTTCCTATGGTTCTTGGATTCTCAGTTTGGGTGCAGTTTCTTGGCCTTTATTGCGGTCTTGTTGGTTTTCTATGTGTAGGACATCTTTAAGAATCTTTTGTAGGGCTGGTTTGGTGGAGATGTATTGTTTCAATTTTTCTTTGCTATGGAAGGTTTTTATTTGGCCTTCAGTTATGAAGGAGAGAATTCTCCTCCAACTCTTCAATGAAATTGAAAGAGAAAGCTCACTACCGAACACATTCTATGAAGCCATCATAACCCTCATCCCAAAACCAGGCAGGGACTCATCAAAGAAAGAAAACTATAGACCCATTTCTTTGATGAACACTGATGCAAAACTTCTCAACAAAATTTTGGCCAACCGACTTCAACAATTCATCCAAAAAATCATACACCACGATCAAGCAGGATTCATTTCAGGGATGCAAAGCTGGTTCAATATACGCAAATCAATTAATATTATTCATCACATCAACAGGAGCAAGGATAAGAACAACATGGTTATCTCAATAGATGCAGAAAAAGCATTTGACAAGATCCAACACCCCTTTATGATGAAGATTTTGGAAAAATTAGGAATCCATGGAACATTCCTCAATACAATAAAGGCTGTATATGACAAACCTACAGCCAGCATTATACTCAATGGTGAAAAACTAAAGCCATTTCCTCTTAACTCAGGAACAAGACAAGGATGCCCACTCTCTCCACTTCTCTTCAATCTAGTATTAGAATGCCTAGCTACAGCAATAAGACAAGATGCAGACATAAAGGGGATCCAAATATGGAAAGAAGAAATAAAACTCTCCCTCTTTGCAGATGACATGATCTTATATTTAAAGAATCCCATAGACTCCACTCCCAAATTACTCAAGCTGATTCAAAACTTTGGCAAAGTAGCAGGTTATAAAATTAACCCTCCAAAATCAATGGCTTTTCTGTATGCCAACAATGAGAAAAGTGTGGCTGAAATTAGGAAAGCAACTCCATTTGTAATAGCCCCACAAAAATAAAATACCTCGGAATTAACTTAACTAAAGAAGTGAAGGACCTCTATGATGAAAACTTTAAAATCTTGAAAAAGGAAATCAACACAGAACTTAAAAAATGGCAAAACCTCCCATGCTCCTGGATTGGAAAGATTAACATCGTGAAAATGGCAATACTTCCCAAGGCTATCTACAAATTCAACGCAATACCTATCAAAATTCCACCCTCATTCTTCAAGGAAATAGAAGAGGCAATCCAAAAATTCATATGGAACAATAAATGACCCCGAATAGCAAAAACACTCCTCAACGGAAAGAACACTGCTGGAGGAATACCAATACCAAATTTCAAACTCTACTATAAAGCCATAGTAATCAAAACAGCTTGGTATTGGCATAAGAACAGACCTCAGGACCAATGGAATAGAATTGAAAACCCAGAAACGAACCTACAGACCTATAGCCATCTAATCTTTGATAAGGGAGCTAAAACAATAGAATGGAACAAAGACAGTCTCTTCAGTAAATGGTGCTGGCAAAACTGGTTAACTACATGTAGAAAACTAAAGCTAGATCCTTATATATCACCCTGCACCAGAGTCAACTCCTAATGGATCAAAGACCTTGAACTCAAAGCAGACACTCTGAAAACATTACAGGATTGAATAGGAGAAACCCTGGGTCTCCTTGGCTCAGGCCGAAATTTTCTGAATAGAGACCCGGAAACACAACAAATCAAAGAAAGGTTGAACAAATGGGATTGCATAAGGTTTCAGAGCTTCTGCAGGGCAAATGACATAGCTAGCAAGATCAATAGAAAGAACACGGATTGGGAGAAGATCTTTACTAGCCATACAAGGGACAAGGGTCTCATATCTAAAATATACTTGGAACTCAAAAAATTAAACCCCCCAACAACAAATCCTCAAAGAAACAACTGCCCAATAAGTAAGTGGGCGAAAGACTTAAAGAGAAGCTTCTCTGAAGAAGAAAGAAGGATGGCCAATAGACACATGAAGAAATGTTCAACATCCCTAGCCATAAAAGAAATGCAAATCAAAACAACATTGAGATATCACCTCACTCCAGTTAGAACAGCAAAAATCAAGAACTCTAACAACAACAGATGCTGGAGGGGATGTGGACAGAAAGGAACCTTACTTCATTGTTGGTGGGAATGTAAACTTGTTCAACCACTTTGGAAAGCAGTATGGAGGTTTCTCAAAAGACTTCACATAGAACTCCCCTATGACCCAGCAATCCCACTTTTGGGCATTTACCCTAATGTTTACAAACAAGACCACACTAAAGCTACCAGCACACCTATGTTTATTTCAGCATCATTTACCATAGCTAAGATATGTAACCAACCCAGATGCCCCTCAGTAAATGAATGGATCAAGAAAATGTGGTATATATACACAATGGAATTCTATGCCTCCATCAGAAAGAATGACATTGCCCCATTTGTTAGGAAATGGAAAGGCTTGGAAAAAATTATATTAAGTGAAGTAAGCCAGGCCCAAAGAAACATAGATCCCATGGTTTCCCTTATTTGCAATATCTAGTATAGGTATGAGTCAAGCGGAAAAAGTCAGATAATGTGATGTTAGGAAACCGAACCCTCAAATATGTATTTTAATGTTTTTGTTTCTTTCATGCATGTGTTTCTAACGCATTTATAAGATTATTTCTTTGTTCCTTTGTCCCTCCCCCACAGTGTAACCCCCGCTTTCACTATATTTGATGTCAGTATAACATGTGGAGGAGACGGGGACAAACAAGTCATTTAAGGATTCTGGTGGACCTGTTGCAACAATGAGAAGTACAAAATGTCATGTCAAAACCAGCTTTACAATGTCGGAGTGGGGGGGGTTTGATTGGTTGGGGGGGAGGGGGGAGGGTGGGAAGGGAGGTGAAGGGTAAACAAAAGAGGAGGCTGCAATGCTTGGTAAGAAATGTATGCATTATCCTGCCCATGTAATTGTAACCCCTCTGTACAGTATGTTCTCAAATAAAATAATATAAAATTAAAAAAAAATGCCTGCTGTAAGAAGAATCAAAATGAATGAAAAAAACAATTCAGACCAAGGGTATTTCCTATTACGTCCTGTAATGTTTTCAGAGTGTCTGCTTTGACTCCAGGGTCTTTGATAAATTTGGAGTTGATTGAATGACATTGTCCCATATGTTAGGAAATGGAAAGACTTGGAAAAAAATTATATTAAGTAAAGTAAACCAGGCCCAAAGAAACATAGGTCCCATGGTTTCCCTTATTTGCAATAACTAGTACATGTCTCAGACAAGCAGAAATGGTCAGATAAGTTGATGTTAGGTGAAATGAATCCAAGATAAGTACTCAAATGCTTTTTCTTTCTTATTATTGTTTCTAACATAATTAAGATGATTCCTTTGTTGCTTTGTATGTCCCCTCCCCTGGTACAATACCTGTTTCACTGTATTTGATGTTGGTATAGTATGTGGAGGGGAAGGGAAAAAATTGTTTATTAGGTTTACAAGTGGACTCATTGCAACAATGAGATGTACAAGACGTTATGTCGAAAAACGACCTTTACAACTTTGGCGCAAGGGGAGGCATGGGGGTGGGGAAGGCGGAGATGAGAAGGGATCTTAAGGGGAAACAAAGGAGAAGGCAACAGTGCTTGATAAGAAATGAACTCATTACCTTGCTCATGTAATTGTAAAACCTCTGTACGGTATGTTCGCAATAAAAAATGTAAAAAAAAAAAACCCTCAGAAACCATATAAAGATATTTGTGGTGTACTGATACTAGGCAAAATTAAAATGTCATGTGTAAATACCAAATGACATTTACAAGCACAGATCCTAATTCTTCTGTGAGCTAATGTGATAATTACACATTTATACTTTCCAACAAAATCACCATTGAGAATACCACAGCCAATTCCAATCACAGAAGCAATGCTGCAAAGAATTGCTAAATTTTTCATCTATTCATTCCTAGAGTTGAGAGAGTTGATTCTGCTGACGTTGACTGTTTGATCCTCTTCCTCCTCATAAATAAATGTGCCTATGTAGAACAATTTATATCTATATCTTAACTTGATGGGTTTCTAGAATTTCTGGTCTGATCTTCAGTCTGAGTACCAGCTATGGAGCATATGTAGTTTAGGAAGATGGACTATTTCTTAACAAGCAGAAACACACTCTAAAACAGTTTTAACAGAAACATCTTTGATAATGGAAATATTCTATATATGCGTTGTCTAACAGTCTAGCCACTGGCAATATGTGGCTACAGAATCTCAAACGTTAATAGTGTGTGAGAAATTAATCCTTCCAATTTCAGTTAAATGGAATTTTAAATAATGAGATTCATCTACTCTGTTAACTGGACAGTGCAGTTTTCAAATAAGGAAGCTGAAGTTCTCACAAAGATGGTGATAATATATATCCAAGTGAAGAAGATTCTATTGGATACTAACTGCATGCCTCTGAATTATCTGAGATTTTATTTTTTATAGAATTCAGTCATCACTCACCTAGTTTGACAGCTGGGAAGAAAGGGGTAGGAGATATACATAAGCTACTTGGGTTACTGAAAATTGTTCCTTGAAGATGAGGATTGTGCATGAATCTTTTCTATATTTAGCAGACAACAAAGTGTGTAGAATCCTGTAGGAAGTAGAAATATAATGTTTGTTTTTCATTATGTCAAAGAGGTGCTCTGTTTATGAAAATAGGAGAGAATGAGACAGGCGAATTCTATACATATACAAACAATATATACAAAATTTGCTACATTCTATTCCATGATAGGCCCTGGAATGAACTTTGGTTCTTTGCACATACTATAGATATTTACACACTAGAAAACAGAAATGTAATCCTTTAATACTGTTAAAATACATAGACTATCTTCTTAAAATATATTCGTGGACCTATTTTTTCCTTAATTTCTTCCACACCTGCATTAAGAAATGTCTCTAAAAGAAAAACTTCTAGGTGTGTAAAATTTGAACTCCATCTATTTCTTTTGTTGAATTGTACTCCAGATAGGATTGAAATCCCTATTTCATCTTAAGGCTTAGAGCTAGAAAAAGAATAAGTATTCTCGACAAATTGTCAAGCCTCATTTTTAAGGAGAGCTATGTACGTATTAGGAGAAATATGTATCTGTCTTGGTAGCTAGGAACCTTCAAGAAACAAAAGAAAAAGAATAATTTCATGGCAGTCTCATGTATTTGCATACCTTCAAGTGAACACTAGCTGCTCTATATTCTATAGTATATTTGCAAGAATATTTTCATAAGCTATTTCTAAGCTATTGTCATCCTCCAGAGTAAAGTTCATGTATGCCTATGTCTCATTATATAGATTGTAGTTGCTCAAAGTCAGAACCTATTGTTTGTATAGGTTTCACATGGCTATCTTTGCTTCACTCCATGTCACTGAGGGCTGGGAGATTCACTTCAAATACATAAATACACACACATACCCACACATATCTGACTGGCTTTCACTATTGTCGTACAAATTAACTCCTTTTTGCCTCTAACTCAAGAGTATCATAAATCTTCTAGCATACACGAAAATGCGACAAGTTCATTATTAACTTGCAATTAGGTTATATCTCTAGCTTCACACAATTCTAAATACTCATATGAAGAAAAATATATATCTAGAGTTTTGGTGTGCTTTTATATTACAAAGCTCTCAATTTTCACCTTATTTTCCTGGAAGAGGCACCAGTGCTCGATAGGTAATGTACTCATTACCTTACTCATGTAACTGTAACACCTGTACAGTATTTTTACAATCAAAAATGTACAAAAAGGAAAAAAAGGGAAATTGGATGTCACGTATTTCCATTAGAACTAACTAAATATAGGGGCTTTAAGTTTCTACAGGATTTAAGGACCTAGTAAGTTTTGGATATGCCCCAAGGCCGTTACTAAAAGCTGAGGGAGAGAGATCTAAAAGTGGAAGTAGATAGGTGACCAGAGCATAATTTTGTATCTTTAGTTCACTGTTACAATAACAGGGGTACAAATCAACATGATGGTTTGTAGATACAGGACCAGAAGACGTACTGGAAACTGACATCAGAGTAGGGTCATTCATTGTGGGAAAACACAAATCAGGAGGCAAGAAAGGATGCAATCAACCGTGTCCATGAAACAACACAGAATGGTATAAAGTCAAAGTGTTAACCAGCCCATGAAGAAGGTGTTTAACATCACTAATCACCAGAAAGTGTTAGTCAAAATAATGAAGAAAATTACCGCTTCATATGAATTAGGCAGGATAACTACAAGAAAAGAAAAGAACAATGTTGACAAAAGCGTGGTAAAATTGGAACCCCTCTATGGGAACCAGTAGAGCATCTCTTCAAACAATTTAAAACAGGATTATTCATACTTGTCATCCTAACCACTCAGGACAGGGGCTGAAATAAAAGGATAGTGGTTCAAAGCCAGCCTGGGCAGAAAATGGGAAGTGGATCTGTGGTTTAAAGTGGTAAACCACTAGCCTTGAGGAAAAGTTCAGAGACAGTGGCCCTGACCTGAGTTCAAGCCCCATGACAGAAAATAAAAAAAGAAGAAAAGAGAATTTTCATATGATCCAATTACTCCATTTCTGGGTATATACTCTAAAGATCTAAAAGCAAGGTCTGGAAGAGATCCTTGTACTCTCATATTCATTTTGTACAATACTCAAAACCTGGAGGCAATCCAAGTGGCCATCAACTAATGAATAGCTAAGGCAAATGTGGTTTATACCCACAGAAGTATATTATTTCAACTTTAAATAGAATTATGTTTTGACAACTGCTATATTAAGCATGAATCTTTGGGACACTTTGCTAAGTGAAATAAGCCAGTCATAAAAAGATCTAATATTACATGATTCTACTTATATCAGTTATATAGAACAGTCAAATTGATAGAGACAGGAAGTAAAATCGTACTTGATGCATATCTTGAAGCAGAAGAGAGCGGAAAATTGTTTTACTGAATATACAATTTGAATCTTGGAGGATGAAAAGTGTGAACACTGATCTTATACAATATTGTAAATGTACTTACTACAACTATGCTGTATTCTTAAAATGATTAAAATAAAAAAAAAAAACCTGGGAGAGGAGAAGGAGAATGATGAAGAGGTAAGTATAATCAAGGGACATTGTATGTCTATGTAGATATATCAAAATGAAATACACTTATTTAACTAGGTAAAGCTAATACAGAGTTTAAAAAAGATAATACATTTTAAGTTGTTGCATTTGAGCACAATTATTGAAAAAAAGAGAAAAACAACAACAGGCTGGGAAACAATTTAAATTGTCAGCATTCTATAAACCTGTGTTCAAAACTATATCTCATTTAAGTGTGTGAGGGTTTTTTTTGGGGGGGGGGTCTCTGGTCGTGGTTCCTGAACTCTGGGCCTGGGCACTGTCCCTCAGCATTTCAGCTCAAGGCTAGTGCTCTACCACTTGAGCCACAGCACTGCTTCTGGCTTTTTTCTTTTTGCTTCTGTGGTGCTGGGGAATCAAACCGAGGGCCTCATGCATACAAGACAAGCACTCTACCACTGAGCCACCTTCCCAGCCCCTGTGAGGTTGTTTTTTAAACATGTTTTTATTAGTATTATCTTTAAGTAGTTGTACAAACAAGTTCCCATTCTGCACAACAGTATATGAATATGATGTATCTGACAACATATTCACCCATCCCTCTCAACGCAACACTTCTCCCACTTTTAAAAAAAATTGAGATAGGTGATTACATAATACTCACATAATTCACAGCATTGTGGAATTATGATACTTAGTAAAAGTCACAAACATATTTTAACCATACAAGGAAAATTATCATTTTCATGGTCTATAAAGTTTGTGAATTCTATGAGCTTTGACAATACCAAGTATTTCTTCCATATCAGGTGATGTTTACATTTCTTGCCTTTTGTATAGTGTAGATTATTCCCGCTTTCCCTCTTATTCCTCCCTTCCAATCACTGTCTTTGGATTGCTTATTTCTTTTCCTTCTATGACCAGTGGAGCTGATGGGCCTCTTGTGTGTTGTTCTGTTTTCCACTCATTGTGTTCCTCCTTCTGGCTTCCCTCCATTGAGTGCAGATATTTTTTTAATGTAATGAGAGTATGCTCAGGGAAATCACCCCATTAGTTCAAAATAGATTGTCAATATGCCTTAATTTGGATGTTTTCATACACATTTTCAATATATAATAGCATATGTAGCATATGAAATATGTTTCTTCTTTTTCTTATGCTTGAAAGCAGTTTCTAGTTGCAGATAAAATGCATCAACTATTCCTCATACAAAAGAGTAAAACATTACACACGAGTTCTAGAGCCCTTGATATATATAGCAAAACATCTCAGGTGCTTACCATAATATCCAACCTTCTTTTTGAATCAATAGATTTAACTGAAGTCTAGGGTAAGTCAAATAGTGATAACATCTCCCAATAGTGATAATATTTAGATAATACAGATAAAAATGTTACCTGATAGCATCTAGGATATTGCTTTAAGGCCAGTCCACACATGTTCTGTATTTCTTGATTTCCTTCTTTCTGTTCCTTCATCTCACTTCCTGGAACTTGGAAGTGATTACTGGCAATTTAGGGGTCACTTTGGGCCAAGACAGTGAGAGATATATCCTAATGCTGGGGTATGCCTACATCTTCTTGGAATCTTCATGCCTGTACTCTCTTCCTCTGGGCTTTCAACAGATAAGAGACTAAACCATTACTAGTTGCATCTTTATGATCATTTGAGTTCTCCTATCTTTAAGATACTTACACTGTGGATTGAGATGCACTCACAGAAAATACATAGTATTGCATATATATATATATATATATATATATATATATATATATACATATATACATATACATATATATTCCTTTAAGTAGTTGTAGCAAGGGTCATCATTCAACAAGTCAGAAAATAAATACAATGCAGCTTGATCAACATCACTCCTTTTATCATTTTTCTTTCATTTGTTCATCAAAATATCATTACCAGTTTCTTCTCTTCCTCTTGTTCTGAGATAGAAATTCATCTATTCTAAAGCCAAAGGATATGCTTCCTTCACTAGCTAGATCACGTTCACTGACTTTTGCTTTCTTAAAAACTGCTTAACTCCTGCAAGAGGGAATTGAAGGCTGCCAGACAGGAAGGATTGAGTGTAAGCTGTGGGAAGTGTTCTCATACTCTGCATCTAGAGAGCTAGTAAACATGTTGATCTGCTCGATGCCTCAAGCAATTCAGAAAGTGGCGTGCATTTTCTAAAACCTAAATCCGAACTTTCCCCTTCTCCTTCCCACCAAGAATTCTCCCTCAGGCCTCTTCCTACCATAGTGTCTTGGCAGCTTAGAACTGCTTTACCTCAGAAATGTGGCACCAGAAGTCTGCCCTATGCTCAGCCAAGCATCTGGGATCTGGCTGATTCATCTATGGCTCTGAAAATACTGCAGTCTAATCTGTGTCCTGTGCTCAGGGTTCAATATGTGTGCTTAAATCCATAGCTACGTGCCTCCAGAGAGAGCAGGCTTTCCTCTTTATATTAGCATTAGGAGCAGAAGTACCAGATAGGTTCTTTATAATAAAGCAGCCACACACAGCGGTTGGTTTTATAACCACTAGCTGAGGTGAGTTTGCCTAAGCGAGCCAAAGCATTATGTGAATAAGGTGTTTTCAACTGGAAGCTCATAAGCCTCCATTCCTAAGAGGAAGCTGCTGATAATAAATTCTGTCTGGGAATGGAATTTGTAGGAGATAGAATATTTTTCTGTGAAAGTGATTGCTTGAAGGAAAGCATTGACTGCACGTAGCCATAATCTTACAAAAAGCTATTTTAACTAAAGTATATCCTGTAAGTAAAATCGTTCTAGGGACATGGTTCAACTCATAGGCACAGTTTAATTCATAGAGCACAAGCATAGTAAGAATTTTCTAACAATTTCTGGCATGGTTGTCCTGGTTTCATTGATTGCTCTGAAACTGATCCCCTTTCAAACTAGCCAGCTGAGCTTCAAAAGAGGCAATTGAGCAAGATTTTGAACACAACTTCTGATCAATACCAGAAGTAGTAACTCATTAGGGGTAAAACCTACTTCCTACTCAGACTTCCTACTCAGAGCGGTTGCTTCATTGGCTTCCTGCCAATAACATGCCCTTCAACAGAACTAAACTTTGCCGTGCTAAGTTTCTTTCAACTTGCTTGTCTTTCTTGGGATATTGGTTTACACTATGGGAGTATTCCCAATAATCTGGGGTATTGTCCACAATCTTTGTTATGCAAGGCAGGAACCCTTTAGAAGGAGACACATCCTGCCTTGTTGAGGTAGCTCAAGGTTGGGTTAGACCCACCCATTGTGGTTAATGATGGAAAGTGTATCAGCAATGTCAGGAAAGGGCCGATGGAAGCACCCCAATAAAAAGTTACTCATGCATTGGCCATGAGAGGAAAAATTGGACTAGTGCACATTACCTTGTTGGTTGGGGACTTTCATGTGCTGAGTGAGTCTTAGGCACAACGAAAACTTGAGTCTTGATGTTTGTTTTCATTCTCTGGCCCAAGAATAAAAATGTGGGAGCTGGAGGAAGCCATATTTGAGAAATCTCCAGTAAGGGGAGAGTTGAATATGAGAGGGGAGAACAAGAAACTTACAATAGATAGGATTTAGTGCACCAAAAACTGAAATCTCAAGAGATCTGCTAAAATGAGGAGTAAGAATTCTAGGCCTAAGGAACCAAAGAAAAATGATCCAAGGACCTGCTTCTGATAATCCACTGGGAGAATGGTGAAAAAGATCTCAGAACACTATTAAATAATGGATAATTTTTATTATTGAGATCCATACTGTGCACTTGTCCAAACAACAATTTGTTATACATAAGTGCTTGAAGGTGTGTGTTTTAAATCTTATATGCTGAAAGGGGAACTCAAAAAAGTCATGTCCAAATCTGGGTGCCAGTGGCATGCACCTGCAATCCAAGCTACTCAGGATCTGAGGATTGGGGTTCAAAGACAGACAGAGAAGAAAAGTCCTTGAAACTGTTATCCCCAATTAACCACCAGAAAACTGGAATTGGCGCTGGGCTCAACTAGTAGGGCTTTCTTTCGCCTTGTGCTGAAGAGCACAGGGACAGTGCCCAGGCCCAGAGTTAAAGTCCTATGATCAATAAAAATTAATGCTTGGGTGAAATGGATTAAATATTCTGCTCACCATTACTGTTAAGACTGTGTGGCACAGAGACCAGAAAAACAAGTGGTACACTTCCCACTGTAATGAACCTCAGACCCCCAAGGGCATGGAGTGCATGATCTGTCAGCCAAACACAGCTTGGGGAAACTCGAAAGACCCTGCTGTTGCTGTTTGCAAGAGGAGGATCTAAGACAAAAATCCTATCTTCCCAAGGCCAACTATACCCCTTGCCTCTGTAGGTACGGGGGACAACTGGCATTTCTGGGAAACTTATCAAGATGCAGTGAAGGCCGAACCTGTGAAGAGTTGAGCAGTAAGCACTAAATATAGCCAGGGGAAATGTCTGATGGTATTGTGGAAGACCAGTGCTGGAGACGTTCCTGGCCAACTAGAGTAGAACCTGTGCTTTGGTTCAATTTGCCATCACTTACATCCTAGCATTTCATCCACCTGTCCATTCTCAAACATTTTATACTAGTTAGGAGAGACCCCTTCCCCAGAGGGTCATTCATATTTCATATTTACATGGGTACTATTCAGGATCCTCCCCCAAAAGTTTCCAAAAATTCAAGCCACGCCCCAGATAGCAGCTTAGGAATCAGTACAATTAGTATAAATAAGTTAGTATAATTAGTATAAATAAAATGTAGTTTGGAGGCTAGGAATATGGCTTAGATTTAAATTGTTTGCCTAGCATGCATGAAGCCCTGGGTTTTATTCCTCAGCACCAGATAAACAGAAAAGACTGGAAGTGGCACTGTGGCTCAACTGGTAGAGTGCTAGCTTTGAGCAAAAGAAGCTCAGGGAGCACCAGGACTGGCAAAAATAAAATATAGAGTAGAATAAGATCAACAGAGATTTGTTAATTATACTAAAAGATTTTTTAAACCCATAAATTAAGTGCTCTAGTAGGATGGCATGGGAAAATTAATTCTAGAAACATTATCTATAAAGGGTAGATTTTGTTTTGTAATTGAAGGCCAAAGCTGCACAAAGGACTTAGAAGAATTCAACATTGGCAAGTGAGTGAACTAAAAACTCAGATAAAGGTCTGAGAAGGTAGCTCAGCAGTAGAGTGTTTGCCTTGCATGCTTGAGCCTCTGGGTTCGATTCTTCAGTACCACATAAGCAGAGAAAGCCAGAAGTGGTACTGTGGCTCAAGTGGTAGAGCGCTATCCTTGAGATGAAGAGCTGAGGAACAGTGTCGAGGGCCAGAGTTCAGTCCCAAGACTGACCAAAAATGAAAAAAGAAGGCCAGCTACACATAAAGGGTTTCCTACCAAGAGGGAAGGAGGGTTTCCTACCGAGATCGAGGGACTTTGGCAGATTTTTATCTAGCAGGAATGCAAGTTTCCCTTGTGGGAGAAGGATTGCCTTCTAGTAAGGAGGGTGTTAATGATCACATTGGTCAAAATCATCATTCAGTTTCATAATGCCCAGATAAGTGTCTAATGTTTGTCAGGTATTGACTTGTGAAAACATATATTTATTAATGTACTACCATCTGCGTGTCAATCTGTTCTTATTTTCTCAACACCAGGGGCTCAATCTCAGGTCCTGCATAGTTTCTGTCAGCTCATTTAGCCCCAGGATTGCATGCTGACCCTCACCCATTCAAGATTTTGGCCCTGTAGGCCATGAATTCAGATGCCAGCACTCCCAAACAATAATCGTGGAGTAAGAACCTGATGGTGACACATGTTTTCCTTTTCTGAGAAAGTCTTGGGTGTCAGGTATGAAATGGAAAACATATGCAGTCCTATATCCTATGTAATCAAAGTAATCAATGTTCTATGTGCCAAAATAATCAACAAAATAGTCAATACATGAACAAAATGAAAAATAAAATGAATAACTACACTGAACGTAATATAGAATCAACATATGTATGTAAATATAAATCATATATCTAAAATGTACACGAATGGGATGTTTTCTAGTGTTGAGGATCAGTTTCAGGCCTAAGGAACAGAACTGAATTTCTTCACTTCATGGAGGCGAGCTTCCCCTTCCCTTACAGTGTAACAGATTTACCCAGACCATGAGTTCCAATACCAGTCCTGGCAGAGAAAAATGGCATCTCTATACTATGTGATGCCCAATTCTTAGGTATTTCATTATGCCTTCATTAAATGAATGTGATTGTGTAAATGCTTCATAAAGTATTGATTAAAATCGATCAGAGTCCTATAATAGTGTATAATTTTATCCTGGAATCATTCAAGAACTGCCTATTCAATCATACATACATCCCATTCTATTTGTATTCATATGGATATGAATGAGTGTCTTAGGATCTCCTGCCATTTGGAGGTGGCAGGACCAGGATTTGAACTGTGGGCTCCAGCTCCCACCACTTAAACCTACGGATAGGGAACTCACTGGTCTGTCCCAAAACATCAGCAAGACCAATGATTAGGCAGGCACCAGTGGCTCTCAGCAGTCCTCCTTGATACAAGCCTGTATAGGAGGATTATGGTCAAAGTCACCGTAGGCAGGAAAGTCCTTGAAACTCCTGTCCAAGTTCAATGTCAACAAAGCCATAAGTAGACCTGTATGGTAGAGGGGTAGCCTTGATCAAAAGCAGCTCATGGACTGTGCCCAGACCTTGAGTTCAAGTTCCGAGATTGGCAACAAACAGTCATACAGAACAATCTGTGCAGCCATCTGGCTAAAGCAAGTCACCCTCTTGTCTCCAACTGAATTGGACAGAGTTTACTTGGAAAGGGGCTGGGGAGCCGCTGTCATCTTGACTCCACCTATGCAGCCTGCATCACAGGATTCTGACTGCACCCCCATTCTTTCATGGTTCTTTCTAACCAATGGGATACAAGAATTGTGGCCACTCCCATATTCCATGCTGTCCAGTAGCACCCAGATTCCCTCTGTTGGTTGACACCACTACCAGCAGTTGAGGAAGTTAGAGGTGGCTGGGTGGTGAGCAAGAGTCTTGAGGCGACTTTGGAGTGGATTAGGAAACTTACAGCCTAGTCAGTGAGTGGGAGAACCCCAGGTCTGGCAGATAAAATGGCCCAAATTCCTAGACAGGACCTTAACTTTATTGGTGGTGCAGGCATGGGGCTTGAATTCAGGTCATCACAACTCTGCCTCAGCCTTGATTACCCTAGGCTGGGGTGCAGGTTTTACACCCACAGATGATCCAAGGATCCTAGGACCAGAGTTCAACTCCCAGCTTTGGCAAAAAAAAACAAACCAACCAAGATGGAAGAGGAAAAACCAGGAAGTTTTACACAACAGTTTTACCTTTGTTTCCTTAGCACTGTGACCATCCTGGGTTTTAATGACTTGGCTTGAAAACTGTACAAGACCTTGCATGGTCGAAGGCTGGTGGGCTGTCAGTGAAGCCTGAGCCCAACCTAGAAACCTAGGCCCTGAGTTCGATCCTGGGACTGCCACCTACAGGGCTGAAGATCCTAGAGAACTCGTTCCTATCTATAGGAACAATAATAGAATGTTTGTAATGTACTAATTAAATTACTAATTAGCTAGTCATTCTAGCATAAGATTGTATGAAATAAATATAGGTCATTGATTAATTTAATTAATACTTTATTAAGTTTCCTACCGTGATTAATTAATGGAGGCATAATTTTAGACTAAATAATTGGTAGTAATAGAATATATAAAAATAAGATATGGGCATCACACTTTATATAGAATTATACATTAGAATCTACATAAATGTCTATCTGTCTCTGTATAAATTTATTTATAGATACATATACATATGTAAATACACACACACACACACACACACACACACACACACACACTTGAATCTACACATCTATCTGTTTATATATTGACCACTCCTAGGGCTTGATCTCAGGTCTTCAAATTTGCCCTACATCTTCATTTGAATCAGACTGGTGTGCTAACATTGACCCATTCATGAAGTGAGCCTTCTAGGCCCGAAGTTCAAATCACAGAACTGCCCAAAACTTAATCCTGGTGGAAGAAGCCAATTGTCCCACTTATTTTCCTTATCAGTGAAAGTCTGGGTCTAAGGAATGATGTATAATACATAAGCAAATCTGTGTCCTATGTAATAGGATGTAAAAAATGTTATACATGTAATCATACTCTCTAAAATATATAATAAATAAATAAAACACAAAATAAAATGAATAACTACACTAACTGCCATATGCAATAAACATGTGTATGTAAATATAAATCATGTATTTAAAATGTATACGAATATTATTTTTTGGAGTGCTAGGGCTTGAATTCAGCCCCTGGGATCAGGCCTGAATTTCTTGACTTCCAGCTCGGTGAGCTTCCCCTTCCCCCACATTGCTGCAGATTGACCAAAACCCTGAGTTCAAATCCCAGGCCTGGCAGAAAAATGGCCTGAATTCCAAGCCAAGGAGCTTCATAATTTTTAAAATATTTTTAATGTATGTCTGTATCTGTCTGTCTGTATGTGTGTGTATATTTTTATTTTGTCAAGGACAGGGCTTGAACTCAGGGCATGGCAATTCTGCCTCAGCTTTGATCACTCTACACTGGGTTGCAGCCACTGGACACACAGCCGAACCTGGGTCCCCAAAGGCTGACAAGAAAAAAAAACCACCCGGCAACATTTTTCTTTTCAAGGTGATCATCCTGGGTCTGAATGACACAGCTGAAAAGTGTTTGTAACCTGGCATTGCTGAAGTCTGATGGTCTTCCATGGAAGCCATAGGCCAACACGGCAAAATAGGCTCTGTGTTCGAAGCCCAGTCCTGACCCTTACCAATGAAGGGAGATCCTAAGAGTCTCGTTCCTATTCACAGGAATACCGATGGAAATTAATGTCAAGGTTGAATTTGTTGTTCTGAATGATACTACTATAAAATTAGAGACTGATTTTAGGAGGCTGATGGATTTTAATGAATATTTTTGACACATTAAGAGAATACTATTAATTATATGGATGCAATAGTTTAGGGACAGTGGTTAATTTAATTAATTATTCATTAAGTATGAAAACAATAATATGAATTACATGGAGGCATAATAATTACCCAAAAATTGGTAGGAATGTAACCTATATAACTAAATAATGTATCGACATCTTTGGCACTCTATAAATATCTATATCTATTTGTGTACTACCTTCTGCATGTCAGTCTGTTCTTATTTTGTCAACCCTTGGGGCTTAATCTCAGGCACTGGGAACTGCTTGTCAGCTCCATATGCCACAGGCTGGTGTGTTGACACTCACCCATTCATGATTTGGGCTTTGTGGCTGTGAGTTCAGATGCCAGCACTCACAAAAATTGAATTGTGCAGTAAGAAGCCCATGGTGACATGTTTTCCTTTTCTGTAAAAGTTCTGGGTGTCAGGTATGAAGTTTCATACATAGGCATATCTATCTCCTATGTAATAAATGCTGTAAAAATTCCATGCATAATAGCAGTCGATAAAATAAATTGCAAATGAATAAAACAAAAATATAAAATGAATAACTACACTAAGCACAATTTGGAGTCAACATACGGGGCATGATGTCAGGGACTGGGGACCGCCTGGCAGCTGATTTGGCTAGAGGCTGCTGTGCTGGCAGTAACCCATTCATGAAATGAGTCTTTTAGGCCGTGAGTTTAGATTCCAGCACTGCCAAAAATGTAATCTTGGAGTGAGAAGCCGAGTGTGACACATGATTTCCTTTTCTGTGAAAGTGCTCAGTGTTAGGTAGGATGTTTAATTTGTGTGCAAATCTATAAGCTATGTAATAGGATGTAATAAAGATAAAAATGTCATAGGTGGAAGAATTGTCACTATGATAAACATTGAATTAGTAGTGAATCATTCTAGGATAAAATTAGACACAATAAGTATAGGAAGTACATTAAGTTTAATTAATATTTTATTAAGCATTAACAGAATAAAAATTACATGGAGACATAATTAAATACCTAATAATTGGTAGTAACACATGATGCATAATTCAATAATATATAGACATCTGTCTCATTCTATGAAATATTAATTATATGTATGGATATATGTACATATATGATAAACAATACTGATATTGAGTAATTATTAATTGATGCTTTATTAGTTGTTAACTGGGACACATCATTAAATGGAGATATAATTTAATACCTAAGTATTGGTACTAATATTATCTATAATTTAATAATATGCAGACATCTCTCTTTTTGTGTCTACAATATTTATATACAGAAATCTCTATCTATTTATACCTTGTTCACTCCTGGGGCGCGGTGGTTCAGTGATCACCTAGAAATCATGAAGCCCTGTGTTCAATTCCTCAGTGCCACATAAATAGAAAAACAGGAAGTTCTGCTATCTTTCAACCAATTGAGTGCTAGCCTTGAGCACAAATGCTTAGGGAGAGTTTATAAGCTCTTACTCAAGCCCCAGGACTGCCACCAAAAAAGGGTAGGATGTTCTAACTACAATTATAGAAGGACATAACTTCAAATACCTCATTACAGAGCAAGCTAGGTGTGTGGTGCTTACAGCTGCCACCTAACCTGACTTAGCCACATGTAAACCACTGCAACCCAGCTCCATGGGTTACACATGTCATCCTAGCTTATGCCCGTCATCTTAGCTGCTCAGGGTGTTTAAACCCCAGTCCTGGCAGGATGTCTATGAGACTCTTCAAAATATGGCTCCAAGTCATAGAGCTCTAGCCTTGAGCAAATATCATTAGAACAGTATCCCCATGCTTTCAGTTCAAGCCCCATGTCTACCTCCCCCAAGTAAAAAACCACCCCATTAAACCATTAGATGTGAACTTGTATGGTTTGTGAAATTTTCCTTAAAGAACGGTGATATTGATGAAAGCACCCTAATTTTAATGACAGCTTGTGGAACAGAGCTATGTGCTGAGTCTTCACAGGGTGCAGTGTGCTGAGTCCTGCATTGGGTGCTAAGTCTTTCACAAGATGCTGTGTGCTGAGTCCTGCAAAGAGTGACATGTACTGTGTCCTTCACAGGGTGCATTCTTACATCGTGCCCTTGTAAGGGATCCACAACTGAGATGATTATGCAGACAAGAATATTGAGTCTCAGATATGCTCCCATGGCAAGTATAAAATTATGTATTACTGAAGACTAGTGAGGTGTCTTCTGTGGACAAATGTTTTCGTTTTTTTTGTCATGATCCTTGAACTCGGGTTCTAGGTGCTGACCCTTACCTCTAGGGCTCATGGCTAGCACTTCACCACTTGGAACCATGGACCCCCTTGCAGCAGAAGCCAAGCCCAAGGGGTCAGTAGCTGGTCTGTCATCCCGCCTTCTCAGGAACCTGAAATCTGAAGATCTGGGTACCAAAATATCCCAGACACAAAATGTACCATGAGACTATTATCTCCAATTTACCACTAAGAACCTGAAGTGGAAGCAGGGTGCTTTCCTTATGCTGGTAATCCTAGCTACTCAGGCGAATGAGATCTGAGGATCATGGTTCGAATCAAGCCTGGGCAGGAAAGTCTTTGAGACACTTAGCTCCAATGAACCACCAGAAAACCTGAAGTGGCGTTGTGGCTCAAGTGGTAGAGCACAAGACTTGAGCTGAAGAGCTCAAGGAAAGCACCCAGGCCCAGACTTCAACTCCTACAACTGACAACAACAATAACAAAAGACAGAAAACACTAACAAATCTGAGGTAGAGGTCTGGGAAAGTGCATTAGGGACAGAGTGTTTTGCATCTATGAAACCCTAGGCTTGATTTCTCAGGACCATATCATTAGGAAAAACCCTGAAGTGGCTCTGTGGCTCCAGTGGGAGAAGGCTATCCTTCTACAAGAGAAACTAGGTACAGTGCTCAGGTCCTGAGTTCAAGCTCCAGGACTCATGTATGTGTGTGCGTGCACACATACCCCCACCCTCCCACCCCCACCCCCACACAAACACACACACTCACAGACCAGAAGTGATGTTGTTACACAAAATGGAAAAGCACTGGGCTTCTGCACTGTGCTCCTGCTCAGCACAAAGGCCTTGTGATCAAAACCTAGCCACCCAAGGCCCAACAAGGAGAGGTCAAAGGTTTCAAAACCTGATGAGCTTCACCAGCCCTAGATGACAGGAAGCTTTGTGATATCCAACATGTGCTTGGATTTCCCAAACCTAGGAGAGGCATTATAGGCCCATCATTGCTCCAATGAAACATTTCATTAGATTCAGTGCCCTAGTTGTCTGCCAGAAGTACTCCTGAATTATATTGAGCACTTTATCTGAACACAAAAACATAGTCTCACAAAGGCAGGATAAGTACACATAACTTTATCTGCCATGGAAAGTGGCACAAATGAAAACTTGTTGTTAAAACAGAGCACTGGGGAGAGAGATAGCTTGGGGTACAAAGAGACCCTTTTCTCCTGACCTTCAGAGCACGCCCACATTCATCCTCACTAACTGGCTCAGGTGGAATTGTTTGTTACCAAGCTGTACAGGAGTGAGGCCTTTTGTCTGCCTATCCACACAAGGTGAGAGACTTCTTCCAGCAGGCCTGGGATGCAGAGAAACCCTCAGGTTACACTGGGAATAGTGATGAGTTCCCGGGAACATGCACTGTCTTGAAAGAAGTCTCTGTGTTATGAAATTATTGTATTGAATACAAATTTCCTAGCTTGGTGCCATTCATCATAGCTATTCTATAGCTTCACCTATAGGAATACATCCATACATAGACAATGACATGGAAGTACAGGATCTTTTTGAGGGGGCAGGTCCTGAGGTTGAACTATGAGCCTAGGCATTGTCCCTGAGCTCCTTTTGCTCAAGTGTAGTACATGAAGCTTGAGTCATACCCTCAATTCTGTTTTTTTTTTTTTGTGATCTCTTAGAAGTAACAGTGTCATAGACTTTCCTACACTGGCTGGATTCAAGCTAAGATTCTCTCCATCTCAGCATCCTAAGGAGGTGGGATTACAATCAGCAGCCATTGACATATTCTTTCCTTTCTTATTCATTTTTTAATCTGGACAATCTGACTTCTTAGCAGATTCATTCCAATGGTTTGAATTAATAAGTAAACTACCCAATGTTTATTATAGTTGCTTTCTCTCCTCATCTTCTTCTCTGGTCACAGGTTTGAGGCCAAATGTGAGAAGTGAGTGTCACAGTATTTTGGAGCAAATATCCACAGGATATGCCAATTCTGTCACTTAGCATTGAGCTAGAATTTACTGTCTCAGGATGAGAGGACCGAAATCTGGAGTGATCCTCATACTGTCTGCATTGCTCCTTTTGCCTATGAAATGATCTAATCATTATGAATGTTTTGTGTCTCCAACTTTAAGTATCTAGAACACACTAGAAGCATCTTTGTGTTTCTGTTTTTCTCTAGTACCTCTCGAGATTTAGACTAAGGATTTGTGTGAAGCAGCTCCTCTGCGAATCCCTGAGAAAAGCCACTTGAAGCCTCTTCAGGAGATCGCCATTCAAAGCCAGCTGAGCAGGAAACTTGGTGAGACTCTTATCTACAATAAACCACCAGTGAACCAGAAGTGGAGCAGTGGCCCAGAGGGTAGAGCTCCAGCTTTGAGAGAGAAAGCTGAGCAGGACGTACAAGCCAGACCATGCAGGAAAGCGTGGGAGTTGATTATGTCCAATTAACGACCAGATAGCTCTTCAATTACTTTCTGTTGGCATGTTGCATGGGCCTAGGTGAGAAGTCTTGCCCCTGTTATCTGATGATACAGGTAACTGGGACCTGAGATCCTAGGACCCATGGGTCCTACAGAAGAGAAGTATTTTTTAGACATCATATCAGCAAAATTTGGGCATAATCACTGGAATGCTTCAGAAATATGGAGAAAAACAGTATGGGACCAGCGAGTTAAAACAATAAACAGAGCAGCAGAATAAAATCCCATATAGATTAGAGGAAAACAACACTCAGTTTTTGCTATGTGAATTCAGAAGGCCATGTACACTTAGAAGGTATCACAAGTTTGTACCTAAAATATTGCATTGATACATTTTATATTCTGATATATATTCTAAACCTAATTATTTATATTCTAATTGTATTGATTGGAATAAATATCAATTTATTTGTCAAATTATCAAATAATTCTAGTAACTTTCATAGTGTGAAATATAAAATCATCACATATAAATGTAAAATATATAACTATATATAATATAATGAAAAGGCTCATGTTTTGCATTGTTCTGTTGTGGTTAGGGTATCAAAGGCAACTCTGTTTTAAAGTATTATTCCATTATCTCTACCTCAGTGTTTGGTAGAGTTAAACCTAAAGCTTTACCATTTGTAGATTTACAGCCTGGATGCAAGAGGAAACACTGTGGTTAAAACATTAGCAATTTAGGGAGGTTGAGCTTTTCTTCATGTGTCTATTGGCCATTCTTCTTTCTTCTTCAAACAAGTTTCTCTTTAAGTCTTTAGCCCACTTATTATTGGACAGTTGTTTCTTTGAGTATTTGTTGTTGGGGATTTAATTTTTTGAGTTCCAAGTATATTTTAGATATGAGACCCGTGTCTGTTGTATGGCTAGTGAAGATCTTCTCACAATCCGTGGGCTTTCTATTGATCTTGCTAGCTATGTCCTTTGCCATGCGGAAGCTCTGCAACTTCATGCAATCCCATTTGTCCAACCTTTCTTTGATTTGTTGTGTTTCCGGGTCTCTATTAAGAAAATTTCGGCCTGCGCCAAGGAGACCTAGGGTTTCTCCTATTCTATCCTGTAATGTTTTCAGAGTGTCTGCTTTGACTCCGAAGTCTTTGATCCATTTGGAGTTGATTCTGGTGTAGGGTGATAATGCAAATCAAGACAACATTGAGATACCACCTCACCCCAGTTAGAATGGCAAAAATGAAGAACTCTAATAACAACAGATGCTGGAGGGGATGTGGACAGAAAAGAATCTTACTGCATTGTTGGTGGGAGTGTAAATCTGTTCAACCACTTCTCAAAAATCTTCACATACAGCTCCCCTATGACCCAGCAATCCCACTTTTGGGCATTTACCCAAATGTTTACAAACAAGACCACACTATAGCTATCAGCACACCTATGTTTATTGCAGAATTATTTACCATAGCTAAGATATGGAACCAATCCAGATGCCCCTCAGTACATGAATGGATCAAGAAAATGTGGTATATATACACAATGGAATTCTATGCCTCCATCAGAAAGAATGGCATTACCCCATTTGTTAGGAAATGGAAAGACTTGGAAAAAATTATATTAAGTGAAGTAAGCCAGGCCCAAAGAAACCTAGGTCCCATGGTTTCTCTTATTTGCAATATCTAGTATATGTATGAGTCAAGCAGAAAAGATCAGATAATGTGATGTTAGGAAAATGAATCCTTAGATATGTATTTAAATGTTTTTTTTCTTTCATGCATTTGTTTCTAACGCACTTATAAGATTATCTTTTTGTTGCTTTGTATGTCCCTCCCCCACATTATAACCCCTGCTTTCACTTTATTTGATGTCGGTATAATTTGTGAAGGAGAAGGGGAAAAACAAGTCGTTTAAGGATACAGGTGGACCTGTTGCAACAATGAGAAGTACAAGTTGTCATGTCGAAAACGAACTTTATAACTTTGGTTGGGAGGAGGATTGGGTGGGGGTCCGGGGGAGGCTGGGAAGGGATGTGAAGGGTAACAAAGGAGGAGGTTGCAATACTTGATAAAAAATGTACTCATTATCTTGCCCATGTAATGTTACCCCTCTGTACATTTTGTTCACAATAAAAATAATAATAAAAATAAAAATAATAAAAAACATTACCAATTTAAGGCCTAATAATGAAGAGAAATATATGGACTTCTCTTGCAACTATGAAAATATTTGGTGATAAAATGGCAGTAGTGTAAGTTCCTGCCTTTTTGGAAGGTAGACAGGCCAAGACATTAGGTAATCATGAATATGAACAATTTTTCACTTTCTTGGTTTTAGCTACATTTGAAATGGTAGGTATCATAAACAATCATATTTTGATAAAATGCCTTCTAGTATGAACAGTTCTGGCTGAACTGTTCATCTCTCTAATGATCCCTTGTAACTAAGATTAGATTTGTTCCACTAATACAATCTATGCTGTCAGAGTAAGATATTCTGGTTGGTCTATTCCTACATGGAAGAAGGGTAAAGGGTCAGGTAGGCATTTGTGCCAGTAAGACCTCATTTGGGAAAATCTCAGCTCCATATGTTTAGAAGTAGCTCTTAAACAAGGCTTACAATCCATTGGCTCCACAGATCTAACACAGTTGGATAAATAAGTACTTGAAAAAGCCGTCTCCTTTGGACTTAGCTATTAATACTTGAAAGTTTGATCAAATTCTAAGTGAAAAAGACTTAAAATAGTCATTGACAAAAAAATTGCCAATGTGAGCAATCAACTGAACAACATATTTTTTTCAACTATTCACAGAATTTTAGGGAAATAAGATTAATAGCATTTTTAGGAACAATAAGGTTTCCTTGTTACAAATAGGCACCTAAGCATATAAGCCTGTATAAATATTTCATCATTAGCTACTAAAATTTACAGGATACTACATTCTTCAGCAGCTTGTATACCAAAATTACAACAATACAGAGATTAACATGGCACTTGTACAAGGATGATATGAAAATTTGTGAATTATTCAAAATTTTTCATTCTTCAGATGCAAGAAATGAAAAACAGCTATTAAAAAGTTGATTACAAAATTACAAGTGTAACAACACACCTAATTCATATAATTAAAAGTTACTTTGACATCAGTGTATTAAATTTTCACCTTAGAAAAGCCTTTACATAGCATAACCTTTACACAACTTTTGAAATTAGACAACATTGTTGTTTTATCCCAAAGAAATATAATACTAAAAGGACCTAGGGGGAAAAAAAGGAATCTTAAACTGTTTCTGTATGGAATGCAATCTGAAAGGACACATTAATGAACCTATATGTTATAAAACAATGTAGAATTTAATGTATTATATCTAGGAGAGAATAAAATAGATTATGGACACTATACAAACATAGAATATAGAATATTTTAAAATATAATTTTTCAGACAAACACCGGAAATATCTTTAGTTTCTATACTACTCATTTCAACAGATAAGTTAAAATTATTTCCGATCAACAAAATCACAAACTCTGCATAAATCATTATAGATGTATACAAAAACTCTTGAATACATTTTGACATCAAAAGCAGACAATTTACTTTGAAGAACTCCACAGAATCCATGAATTGTTACTATAAGATGTTGTTATTTGTATTGTGAAAATATGTTGTATTGACAAAAAGGAATTAATGACATTTTTGAAATTTAAGAAAATTAACCGAATCATTAGGATTTAGGAGAACAATTTGTACAGCCTTCCACAACTTCAAAGAGGTAGTGATACATACTTATCCTTTTGGTAATATCAAATGCAGTTTCTTCCAAGTGGTTCTTCAGACCTGGTTTGACATATTGGTTCAACAGTTCCAGTGTATTTTTGCTATCTCAATTACCAGCAGCAAGATGCAAGGGGGTCAAAAAGCGTTTAGTTTGGGCATTGGTATCTGCATCATGAAGAAGAAAGAAGCCACTCTGGTATTATTACACGTATATGCACTGTGCAGGGGTGTCCAGCCATCTACAGTTATTGCATGTGCCCCTTGAGCCACCAACTCACGGACAATGTCTAAGTGTCCACTGTAGGCTTCCCGATGAAGAGGCGTATACTCATCGTCATCCCTAGTATTCACATGAGTAGCCTTTTTGGAAAGTATTCTCTGCACTGTAGTAAGCTGGTTATTTTCAGCAGCCCAAAGAAGAAATTTGCTTGGATCCTTCTCCATTTTTTTTCTTGCAATTTTTATCATCCCTCACATTTTCATCTTGTTCCTCATCTTCATTAGAATTGCCTAACCAGATACATTGAGTGCCAGTGGAAATGAGGTGTCCATGTATTTCCCTAATAGTTCATGTTGGTTGAACTGGTCAGAAATATCTGGTGAATTCTCTGCGTATGTTTTTTCACCATGATTTATTTTCTTTTTCCATTTTTACTATTCGAAATTATTCTAACTGGAGATTAGGGAATAAATGGAGAGCAGAGGAAAGATGTTCCTCCATATTCAAAGGTACAGACTGAAAATGAGGACCAGTGGTGTCCTCATGTGCAACTTATTCTAGGAATGAGAAAATGTGAAATAATGCCTCCTATATAAATGATTTGGGAAATGGTAGTGCAGAAAGTGAAATGATGCAACCCAAAATATAAAACAATATAAATTAGGATAATTATGGAGCAATCATATTATCTATGAGAGCCATGAAAGACAGAGATGAGCTATCCACAAAATCCATGCCTCTGACCAATTTATAGAACAAGCAGAAATTTTTTTTTAAAAAAAGATGGAAATAGAATTTATGTATTTACTTGAAATTAGTAAATACCTTTTTAATAGCCTGCATAAGAATCTAAATCCTTGATAGCACTAGTAACAGATCTGACTGAAATCAGTTGAATCACACTTTTCCTGTACAATGAAGGAATAGGTACAGGCTAGGAAAGCAGCTAGAAAAGGCAGGCTGATTGTATCTGTGAGAAAACTTTGTGGAAACTGGTATTGAGGATTACTTACTGGTGACCCACTTGCACTGGAAGCATGATTCTGACCTCTTGCTTGCTGATTCTGAACTATTGCTTTGATCATTATATTCTCCAAAAAGAAAAAGTCAGAATTGATAACAAAGGACTACTAATACAGGTTGACTTTTCATTAAGCATATTCAATCATCAAAATCACACGAAGACAATAGACAGGCCTATTTTTTTTAGATGAAAACAAGTGTCTTTAAAAAAACAAGGAATTTAAGTAGTCTTCCAAAGGACTTCCATTTTACTTACTGCATTATACATTTTTCCTAATGTTGAGTAACAATAAATAATGGATCTATTAGAAAGCTCTTAAAGCTCGTCTGTTCAATACTGAGTTCTCTTACACTATATTATGCTATTTTTTTGTATGGTCTTAGGAAGAAATTTACTTTACTAACTTGAATTTGTGACAGGACAATATCATGACTGTACATCTTTCTTCTATACTCTCAGTTTTACATTATTATCTAAATATGTGCATTAAATAAGAATAGAGGAAAAAGTAGAAGCCACACTGGTGGATCATGGCTTTAATCCTAGCTAATCAGAAAGAAGAAATCTGAGAATTGTGGTTTGAAACCAGACCAAGAAAAAAAAGTCCATTAGATCTTGATTTGAAAGTAACCAGCAAAAGCTAGAAATGGAGCTATGGAGCTAGAAATGGAGCTATGGTACAAGCAGTGAAATGCTAGCCTTGAGAAAACTAAAACAAAAAAATGACAAATTCTGAGACAGAGCCAGGCCCTGACTTCAAGCTCTAGTATTAGCATCAAACTAATTAATTAATTAATCAATTAAAAATAAATTAAGTGGTCACATGTGGAGAAAATGCTCAGGGATATCACCCAGGCTCTTATTTCAAAAACTACAATCTACCGAAAAAATCTATTTAAATAATACCTGTGTAAATAGAGTATTTTCATCATGCTCAGTTATTTTTACAAGGTAACTCTGTTATGTCTGGAGTACCACATAACATTATCATTTTAGTAGAAAGCATTGAAACATGGGTTCACTCTATCTCTCTAATGGATTTTTCTCCACACAAATACTCAAATCTTACAATTATTCCAATTCTTTGAAGTCATAGCTTTTTTCTTTAACATCCATAATATTAAAGTTTGAATTTAGTGTCTTGTGTCTCCTAAATGGGTGTTCTTACCAGTTTGTCATGCCCCCAGCCCTAAATTATCCGGATTAATTTTCAGATAGAATCTGGCTTCCTACTTGTGTATGATCATGGGCTCAGTCCACTTGATGTTATTCTTCCTGGAATTTAGATTAACAAGTGTCTGGCATTGTGTACAGATCTTTATGTCCAGTCTGGGCTTTAACCACTATCCTCACAACATTAGACTCCCATATAGTCAGGTTTTTCATAAGCTTACCATAGCTGATTTTTTAAATAAATCTTTGCATTTCCTGCAGGTTCTTGAGTACTGAATTAATTTGTGTTTTCTTTGGGTTCGTTTGTTTCATTTGAATATATGTATTCAGTGGTTCCTCATTTTTCCTTTGGTTTCTTTCACTCAAGTTCTTACCTAAAGTGCTGAGAAACCAATTCTTCTTTCTCAAGATAGTCAAGCTGAACTTTATTTATTCCAAACCAATTTCAGTAATATTTAAACATCTTCATATCTAGGAATGGTACACAAATGCTTATCACTGAGAAGGGTCTTTTTATTTTCACAGCAGTCTTTGGCATTCACAGACTTATCATGAATTATACAAATATAATAAAACTCAGATGCTTGCCAGGAGGAGAAAAACCTATTACTAATTGTTTGACAGAGGCTTCCCTTCCCGTGAATGAAATACGCTGCTAGATGCAGGATTTCACAGAATCATATTGCTAGGGAGAGCCTAAAAAATCAGGTAACACTACAGAGTTGAGGGAGATTACTTGACCTCCTGAATAATTTACTTTTATGTCAAATAAAAGCAGGCTTCCAAAAAGAGAGTAGACTTTAGAGAAACATGATGAGTTGTATGTAAATAGGTGCTTAGCTGACTTTGTTGATTGATGAACTAATACAGGGAAATAAAGTACAGCACGGTAAAAAAATAAACTCTGCATTTAAATAATCATTTCTGTGTGTGTGTGCATGCACACATGTGCGTGTACACACACACACATGTGCATTGCTCATGCATGCATTATTCATTGCTGAGGCTTGAAAGTGCCTAGGCACTATCCCAAAGCTTCTGGTCAAGGAGAGTGGTCTACCACTTAAGCCACTACTCCACTTACGGTTTTTTGGAGATAATCACATGAATTGTCATGATTGGACTGGCTTTGAACAGTGGTCTTCAGATCTCAGCCTCGCGAGTAGCTATTCAGTCTCTGAGTAGCTTGTTAAAATGCTGCCTGTACTCTATGCTTCACTGCTGTTTTATACTTTTCCTGAGGTAATCACAAGTCTAAGTCATATATGTCTAATTGTTTAAAAATATTTACTGCTTGGCACCAGCGCTCCCAACTGTACTCTTAACTACTTAGGAGGCTTGAGAACAGAACCCAGGCCACATTTTAGTGGACTTCCTTAATCTATAACTGGGTGCATTGAATCATTTCCACCATCTTGCACTATTTAGAGACTAAAATTGGAAGGACTGCAGGATCAAGGCCAGCCATGGTAGATAGTGCAACTCTGATGCCTTTGATGATGGGAAGGCTAAAAGGACAGATCAGGTGCATGTTCTTGTGGAAAGGGAACCCCTACCCTAAAATTAACAACTGATATGATGGCTGCCTAGCAAGAACAATACACCAAGTTGAAATCCCCACCAAAATAAGTATATACCTTAACATCCAAAAACATAGTAGAATCTGTTCTTTGCTCTAATATAATCTTTATCTGATTATCATATGATATGGCAGAATAGTTTCTTCGTTAAACTTATGATATATTTAAAAGGACCTAGAAAATTCTTCCTCACTTCTTAAGTGCAAACGAATGGCAAATTGCCTCATTTCTTACATATTTGACTACCACTAAAAATTCGTCTAATGATTATTATAGTAATATATACTGATTTATTACTTTACTGTGTAACAGTTTTTTAACTTTTTGCTTCTCTGTTGAAGTTTAAGTATTTAAATTGTATCATCAAAATATATTCCTTGTGTACTTGGGGCAGTTCTTTACTAAGTTTTTAACCAATGGGTTCTAAGAATTTTTGTTATTGTTAAAATATTGTTCAGAGGGGTTACAATTACATGGGCAAGACAATGAGTACATTTCTTATCAAGCATTGTTGCCTCCTCCTTTGTTTCCACTTCCCATCCGTCCCCATCCCCCCTTCTCCCCCCCAACCCAATCCTCCGCCCCTCCACAGCCAAAGTTGTAAAGTTTGTTTTTCGACATAACCTCTTGTACATCTCATTGTTGCAATGGGCCCACCTGTATCCCTATTTAAATTATTTGTTTTTTCCCTTCCCCTCCAAAAATTATACCAACAGCAAATACAGTGAAAGCAGGGGTTATACCGTGGGGGAGGGACATATAAAACAACAAAGAAATAATGTCATAAATATGTTGGAAATAATCGCATGAAAGAAAAAAAATTTGAATACTTATCTTGAGGTTCATTTCACCTAACATGAACTTATCTGACCTTTCCTAATTGACTCAGACAAATACTAGTTATTGCAAATAAGGGAAACCATGGAACCTATGTTTCTTTGGGCCTGGCTTAATTAAGTCAGTATAATTTTTTCAAGTGTTTCCATTTCCTAAAAAATGGGGCAATGTCATTTTTTCTGATGGAGGAAGAGCATTCCATCTAAGAATTCTTAATTGGTATATTCTTTGGTTTATTTTTAATTTCAATTTAATTTTATTGTAAAGGTAATTTACTTAGGGGTTACATTTTCATAAGTAAGATAATGAGTACATTCCTTATGGAAGGAACATTGTTATCCCCTCCATTGATTTTTTTGTACACTCATACAACTACTGATGCTTTTGCAATTGCTATTGATCAATGGGCACTTTTTCTTTCTTTGTTCATGCATTTTTATTATAAAATTGATATACAGAAGGTTTACATTTACTTGTCACCTAAAGAGTACACTTCATTTTATTTTCTAAATTTCAAATTTTGAACTTAATTACTTATTTTCTTTTGTTTCATTAGGGTAATTCTTTTTTCAGAGCTGTAGGATTAGTTAATTTAATTGCATGATTTTCACACATGTAAATTAATCAGACACATATATTTTGCTTTTAAAATATTTAACATGTGAATAGATAAAATTATTTTCTTAATTTTATATGGTTGGTGAATTTAAATAAATTTATTTTCTTATAGTTATAAACATATTTTTCCTGGTAACAAATACTAACTGTATTTTCAAGAAACACATACTTTATTAAGAAAGGCTTCATTATCTGGTCACTTTTTGAAAATTTACTTTCTTGTACTTGAATTAAAAAAGTTTGAGCTGGGCATGGTGATTTGTGGCTTCATTTTCTAGCTATAGGAGGAACTGCAAATAGGTTTGTAATTCAGGAGAGCCTGGGAAACTATAAGACCTTATTCTAAAAATATCCATAGTGAAATGATTAGAGATATAGCCATCAATAGCAAGATATGGAGCACGCACCTGGATATCATATTCTAAATCTTGAGTTAAAACACCAGTAACCTCAATCTTTTGTCAAAATAAAACGATACATGTTTCAAAATGTTTATTACTTAAAACATGTTTGCAAAGGTTCTCATGTGTTCTATTTCTTAATTTTCAATTTACTTATTCTATAAGAGTCCAAGTGTATTGTCTTTTATTTCTCCTAAACTTTTAAATAGTATGAGCAATATTATTATTTCATATATTAACCTTCTTTTAGTATTTGTGATAAATTCCTCGGTTTAATATAATAATATCAATATTCTAAATGTGTGTACGTGGTGTGTGTGTGTGTGTGTGTGTGTGTGTGTGTGTGTGTGGTTGTGTGTGTGTGTACGTGTGTGTGCTTTGTGTGTACTTTGTAATGTTGGGGGGGGTCAGATCCATGGTTTCACATATGCTAGGCCAAGGTTTTTCCACTGCACTATACTGTCTAGTCGTAATGTAGTGTTTTAAATTATGACTTTTAAATTTTCATTACTAGTGACTTTTCAAAATTATATATGATAAAATGTGATCCATATACTATCCACGTTAGCAAATTTTATTGTTATTTAGAATATTTCTCCTGCCTTTCCACTTTCAAACCCTTGTGTTTGTTATTGATAAAGGTTTTACTTTGCTTCTTTTCTCTCTTCATTTTGCCATTAGACTTACTTATTCTTTCTCTTATTTCTTTGGAAAATAATTATCATATTCCTATTACAATTTCTTTACATTGTAAGAGGTCTATACAATGCTTTATTTTCTATTTTATTTTTCCAATCTTCTCTGACTCTCAGCCCACACTATTAGGTGGATTAAAAAGAAACTTGTTTCAGGACAGTTGATTATTTTCCTGCTTCTCTTCTCTGTCGTCTTTCTGTCTTTTGAAACAAAATACTAATGGCATACAGCTCCTATATGGTCCATCATTCTGTTCCCTCTCACTCTTCTCTGTAGTACAGCTCTCAAGTCGTTATCATTCAGGTATATTATGCTGTAGTGTTATCTAAATTTTCACTCATTCCTAAATTAATTTTAGTGGCTTCAAGCATTCTCTAAAGACATTTTTCTATATATAATCTCTGGGGCCTTGTGTTTTCACAAGGTGCAAGATATGAGTGACTACCAAACATCTAGATAACTGTGTTATTGGATATTGGTCCACCTGCTCAATAAACTCACATGTAAGTTCAAGGAATACAGATCATTCAGAACAATCTTGTAAAATGGTGTAGCTTGAGACCTCATACTAGATTTGAATCTTATTACCATGTTTAGTAGTGAGGACAAAATAGCTCTACTATAAGAACAGACACCCAGAAGAATGTAACAGATTTATTAAAAATAAATTCTTAGTTTTATGGTCAAAAGATTTTTAAAAGGATGCCATGAACTTTATCAAATAAAAATAGAATTTTAAATAGGTGTATTGGCACTATTGCTTCTCTAGATTTAAAGAATGATCTTGGACTACTACCTTAAACATTATACAAAAATTTAAAATAAAAAATGATTATCAAACTAAATGTGAGATATAAAACTGATAATATGTAAATGTAAAAATTCATGGCATTGGTCAGTAAAGGTTTCTAAACATTTGAAATGGAAAACATTAGTGGCTACAGAAAAGCAAGAATAAATGGGTTAATATCAACTGATGACCTTTCATAATTCTATGAAAAAAGTGAAAACATATCCAACGGATAGAGGGCACATATTTGTTAATGCTACAATGTTAATTCGACATTGATCTTGAGTCTTAACTACTTTTATATCTTCTAATTACATATACATTTTTTCCTAAACAGGTTATTTCTTTAAAGAACATATGTAAATTAATGGTCAATAAGAAGAGCAAATGAATTAAACTCCTCTTTAGTATCTAAGAAAAAATAAAAATAAAACTCATTTCTATGACCATAATATAAAAAGATGACAGAAAAAATAGTAATGCATTTGCGGAGAAATTGATATACTCTAGATAGCAGAATGAATTGTATAATACTGCAATCAATATTGCAAGCAAGTTTTCAAGTCTTCTAAAGGTCAAAGAGAATTGTATATGATCCAGCCATTGTTCTTCTATGTATTAGTAATGAGAAGTAAAAAACTTACTTGGACAGGGAATGTAGTTCATTGACAGTGCACTTGAATAGTATTTGTGAGAATCTGGAAATAATCCCCAAAACAAATTTTGAAAAGACACACTATAAAGGATATATGGAGGACAAATTCCTGTAACTTAATTTTGTATCTATTTTAATGTCTGTTCTAAAATTTACAGCATTTGTTTTTTTATTTATTTTATTTTATTTTTATTATTGTGAACATACTGTACAGAGGGGTTACAATTACATGGGCAAGATAATGAGTACATTTCCTATCAAGCATTGTAGCATCCTCCTGTTTTTACCCTTCACATCCCTTCCCAGCCTCCCCCCGCCCCCCACCCAAACCTTCCCCCCACACCAAAGTTGTAAAGTTCGTTTTCGACTTGACAACTTGTACTTCTCATTGCTGCAACGGGTCCACCTGTATCCTTATTTAAACGACTCGTTTTTCCCCTTCCCCTCCACAAATTATACCGACATCAAATACAGTGAAAGCAGGGGTTATACTGTGGGGGAGGGACATACATAGCAACAATCTTATAAATGCGTTAAAAACAAATGCATGAAAAAAAGATTTAATATATATCTTAGGGTTCAATAAAATTATAGCATTTCTATTTGAAGAAATGCAAGTTTGTGAAAATTAGGCTTGGAAAACCTCTGATTGTACCATTCACTTCCAAAGTACTAAAATGTATACATTTTAAAAGGAGATAAATATATTACATGTGAATTTCATGTCAGCAAAAAAAAAAAAATATATATATATATATAGTTAAAAATAATTCACACAAATTGCAAAATACCTAAAAAGATGTTTTCGTTGTTGGCTAAAAATTCTTTGTAAATTACAGTTTTTAAAACTAAGATGTGATTCTGTTTATTTTGTTTATTTTGGTATTTTTTTTAGTTTATACAGAGATAACTCAATCAAAAAGTGTATGTGATGACTGGAATATCTAGGAATTATGCATCACTTATAAGTAATTGATAACATTTTCTGGAAGAAACTTTTAGCAAATGACAGAAGACTTAAGTCTATGCATGTACATTTTACGAAAGCCATGTTACTTGCTCAATCCAATTGCTTTCCTCTTCTTTGCTAGAAAAAAGTATTCTCAAGATAAGAGCCAAGAGCAGTGAAAAGAAACAAAATACACAATCATCTTGATTTATTTGTGAAAATAACAAATGAAATAAAACAATTCCAATTAAGGAACTCCAATATTAGTATCTATGAAGATGTTCCTGAATGCCAATATCCATTGAATTTTTGGAATTTTAATTTCTACTAACATATGAAAACTCGAACAAGAAAACAAATATAGTCTTAGAGCAAAACAGCCTTGGAATAATTTTCTTAATTGTTTTGAAATTACAAAAGAATTGATACCAATAAAATGATCCTTTCCTATGGAAATATTTTAAAATGTTTATCTCTTATTATAATTCAAATAACAAACAAGAGAAATTTTATATAATCATTGCAAATATCATTTTATTACTATCATAAAATAGAATAAATGACAAGACCCAATATATTATCATTATTATTAATTCCTAAACATTACCTAAATATCTTAAGCAATCTAAATAGTCATGTCTATAACATAGAGGTAAATATTCTATACTTTTTTTTTAAATAGAAGATTTTTTTATTGTGAAAATACTGTACAGAGTGGTTACAATTAAATAGGGATACAGGTGGACCCATTGCAACAATGAGATGTACAAGTCATTATGTCGAAAACGAACTTTATTCTATAATTGTTACTTAACATTTTGCAGGGGCATATATTCATGTTTCTTTTTTTTTATTGTGAAAATACCGTACAGAGGGGTTAAAATTACATGGGCGAGATAATGAGTACATTTCTTAACAAGCACTGTTGCCTCCTCCTTTGTTTCCCCTTCCCATCCCTTTCCATACAACCCCCCGCCCCCCATCCAGTCTTCCCCCGATGTAGGCTAAAGAAGCATTCTAAGAAATGTTCACAGCAGTTAAAAGATGTTTTTATGAAATTAATGTGATATATGCTGTTGTTCTTGTTCTTGTTCTTTTTGTTCTCGTTGTTGTTTGCAAGGCTTGAGCATTGTCCCTAAGCCTTTTTATGCTCAAAGGCAGCACTCTACAACTTGAGGAACAGAGCTAACTTCTGTTTTTAGTGGTCAACTGGAGATAAGAATCTAACAAGTACTTTTATGACTGGGATAGTTTTGAACACAATTCTAAGATCTCATTACCCAGAATAGTTCGAATTATAGGCGTGAGTCAATGGCACTTGGTTTGATGTATTTTTTAAATTTTAATTATGTTTTAAGATTTGTTTCACTATAATGTACATCTTTCTACACATAAATTTAGGTATATGTATATATTTCGGGTGAAAAATAATCTCTAAATATTTATGCCTTTCTACATACAATATATATGTATATATGTGTGTGTGTGTGTGTGTGCGTATATATATATATATATATATATATATATATATATATATATATAGTTCTGAAGACAGACTCCCTCTAAAATTTTATGCTAATATTTTTTAACTTTTTCATTCAAAGATATACACTCTATTTTCCGAAAGTTTCTTAGAATAAAATAACAAATATTCCAATAGAATGTAGAGTTTATTACGTTCAGAGGAAGTTCAGATATACACATGATATTATAGTAAAATTTGCACTATATTACTTGAAATAATTCTGTTCAAACTCATAAACACTTGTGTGTGGTGGTGGGGAGAGAGGAAGTTAATTCATACTGGTTAGGAATTTGCAATACTTCAAAAATCTATTCCATAATTTGTTATAAGCACATAGTCAAGCTACCTGATATGCTTTAGTTTTTTTGTTTATTTGTTCAAAATTTTAATATGGATGCATGCACAGTGGTAACATTAAAATTACTAATCAAAAAACAAATAATCGCAAAATCATAGATACATATCAGACTTTCAATAGTTAGCATTTTGATGTTAATAATAATTTTGATGATGCCGGGCGCTGGTGGCTCACGCCTGTAATCCTAGCTACTCAGGAGGCTGAGATCTGAGGATCGCGGTTCAAAGCCAGCCCGGGCAGGAAAGACCGTGAGACTCCTATCTCCAATAAACCACCAGAAAACCGGAAGTGGTGCTGTAGCTGAAGTGGTACAGCGCTCGCCTTGAGCTGAAGAGCTGAGGGACAGCGCCCAGGCCCATAGTTTAAGCCCCACGACCGACAAAAAAAAAAAAAATAATAATAATTTTGATGGATACGATGATGACCGCAGTGTACCCTTATAATGTCATTGTTGGGATTGAAAAGGAAAAAACCTTTACACATTTTTACAGCTAGATTTCCCACATTGAATACATAGTAATAAACAGCATTGGATTACATACAATAAGAATAACAAGGGGAGAGTTTCAATATCAATAAATACATTCACATAAACAAGCAGAGACCGTAAAAACCCAAATTCCTGAAGTCTTTCTAATGTATACTCACTTTTCTTTTTTTTTTTTTTTTTTAAATTTAATTTTATTTGTGAACATACTGTACAGAGGAGTTACAGTTACATGGGCAGGATAATGTGTACATTTCTTACCAAGCATTGCAGCCTCCTCCTTTGTTTACACTTCACATCCCTTCCCAGCCTCCCCCCTCCTCCCCAATCCCAATCCTTCTCCTTCCCACCCCCCCCCCCCCAAACCAACGTTGTAAAGGTCTTTTTGGACATGACAACTTGTACTTCTCATTGTTGCAACAGGTCCACCTGTATCCTTAAACAACTGGTTTTTCCCCATCTCCTCCACAAGTTATACTGACATCAAATATAGTGAAAGCAGGGGTTATACTGTGGGGGAGGGACATACAAAGCAACAAAGAGATAATCTTATAAATGCATTAGAAACACATGCATGAAAGAAAAAAAACAATAAAATACACATCTAAGGGTTCATTTTCCTGACATCATATTATCTGACCTTTTCCGCTTGACTCATACATATACTAGATATTACAAATAAGGGAAACCATGGGACCTACGTTTCTTTGGGCCTGGCTTACTTCACTTAATATAATTTTTTCCAAGTTTTTCCATTTCCTAACAAATGGGGCAATGTCATTCTTTCTGATGGAGGCATAGAATTCCATTGTGTATATATACCATATTTTCTTGATCCATTCATCTACTGAGAGGCATCTGGGTTGGTTCCATATCTTAGCTATGGTAAATAATGCTGCAATAAACATAGTTGTGCTGGTAGCTTTAGTGTGGTCTTGTTTGTAAACATTAGGGTAAATGCCCAAAAGTGGGATTGCTGGGTCATAGGGGAGATCTATGTGAAGTCTTTTGAGGAACCTCCATACTGCTTTCCAAAGTGGTTGAACAAGTTTACATTCCCACCAACAATGAAGTAAGGTTCCTTTCTGTCCACATCCCCTCCAGCATCTGTTGTTGTTAGAGTTCTTGATTTTTGCCGTTCTAACTGGAGTGAGGTGATATCTCAATGTTGTTTTGATTTGCATTTCTTTTATGGCTAGGGATGTTGAACATTTCTTCATGTGTCTATTGGCCATCCTTCTTTCTTCTTCAGAGAAGCTTCTCTTTAAGTCTTTCGCCCACTTACTTATTGGGCAGTTGTTTCTTTGAGGATTTGTTGTTGGGGGGTTTAATTTTTTGAGTTCCAAGTATATTTTAGATATGAGACCCTTGTCCGTTGTATGGCTAGTAAAGATCTTCTCCAAGTCCGTGGGCTTTCTATTGATCTTGCTAGCTATGTCATTTGCCCTGCAGAAGCTCTGCAACTTCATGCAATCCCATTTGTCCAACCTTTCTTTGATTTGTTGTGTTTCCGGGTCTCTATTCAGAAATTTTCGGCCTGAGCCAAGGAGACCCAGGGTTACTCCTATTCCATCCTGTAATGTTTTCAGAGTGTCTGCTTTGAGTTCAAGGTCTTTGATCCATTTGGAGTTGATTCTGGTGCAGGGTGATATATAAGGATCTAGGTTTAGTTTTCTACATGTAGTTAACCAGTTTTGCCATCACCATTTACTGAAGAGGCTGGCTGTCTTCCATTCTATTGTTTTAGCTCCCTTATCGACGATTAGATGGCTATAGGTCTGTAGGTTCATTTCTGGGTTTTCAGTTCTATTCCATTGGTCCTGAGGTCTGTTCTTATGCCAATACGAAGCTGTTTTGATTACTATGGCTTTAGAGTAGAGTTTGAAATTTGGTATTGATATTCCTCCAGCAGTGTTTTTCCGTTGAGGAGCGTTTTTGCTATTCGGGGTCTTTTATTGTTCCATATGAATTTTTGGATTGCCTCTTCTATTTCCTTGAAGAATGAGGGTGGAATTTTGATAGGTATTGCGTTGAATTTGTAGATAGCCTTGGGAAGTATTGCCATTTTCACGATGTTAATCTTTCCAATCCAGGAGCATGGGAGGTTTTGCCATTTTTTAAGTTCTGTGTTGATTTCCTTTTTCAATATTTTAAAGTTTTCATCATAGAGGTCCTTCACTTCTTTAGTTAAGTTAATTCCGAGGTATTTTATTTTTTGTGTGGCTATTACAAATGGAGTTGCTTTCCTAATTTCAGCCACACTTTTCTCATTGTTGGCCTACAGAAAAGCCATTGATTTTGGGGGGTTAATTTTATAACCTGCTACTTTGCCAAAGTTTTGAATCAGCTTGAGTAATTTGGGAGTGGAGTCTAAGGGATTCTTTAAATACAAGATCATGTCATCTGCAAAGAGGGAGAGTTTTATTTCTTCTTTCCCTATTTGGATCCCCTTTATGTCTGCATCTTGTCTTATTGCTGTAGCTAGGCATTCTAATACTAGATTGAAGAGAAGTGGAGAGAGTGGGCTTCCTTGTCTTGTTCCTGAGTTAAGAGGAAATGGCTTTAGTTGTTCACCATTGAGTATAATGCTGGCTGTAGGTTTGTCATATACACCCTTTATTGTATTGAGGAATGTTCCATGGATTCCTAATTTTTCCAAAACCTTCATCATAAAGGGGTGTTGGATCTTGTCAAATGCTTTTTCTGCGTCTATTGAGATAACCATGTGGTTCTTATTCTTGCTCCTGTTGATGTGATGAATAATATTAATTGATTTGCGTATATTGAACCATCTTTGCATCCCTGAAATGAATCCTGTTTGATCGTGGTGTATGATTTTTTGGATGAATTGTTGAAGTCGGTTGGCCAAAATTTTGTTGAGAAGTTTTGCATCAATGTTCATCAAAGAAATGGGTCTATAGTTCTCTTTCTTTGATGAGTCCCTGCGTGGTTTTGGGATGAGGGTTATGATGGCTTCATAGAATGTGTTCGGTAGTGAGCTTTCTCTTTCAATTTCATTGAAGAGTTGGAGGAGTATTGGTGTGAACTCTGCTTTGAAGGCCTTGTAAAATTCCGCTGTAAAACCATCTGGTCCTGGACTTTTCTTAGCTGGGAGGTCTCTTATTGCTGTTTCTATTTCAATGCTTGATATGGGCCTGTTAAGCTGGTTTAACTCATCTTGGTTTAGTTTTGGCATGTCAATATTTGCTAGGAAAAGGTCCATTTCTGTCAAGTTCTCAAACTTATTAGCATAAAGTTTTGAGAAGTATTCCCTTATAATGTTCTGAATCTTGCTTGTTTCCGTGGTGATGTTTCCATTCTCATCTCTGAGTTTATTAATTTGGGTGTGTTCTCTTCTTTTTCTGATAAGATTTGCTAAGGGTCTGTCAATTTTGTTAAGTTTTTCAAAGAACCACCTCTTTGTTTTGTTGATTCTTTCTATAGTTTTTTTGGATTCTATTTTATTTAATTCTGATTTAATTTTGATTATTTCTTTCCGTCTACTGGATTGGGGTTTATCTTGCTGCTCTTTTTCAAGGAGGTTTAGATGTGTCATTAAATTGCTAGTTTCAGATCTCTCCAATTTGTTGATGTAGGAGCTCAGAGCTATAAACTTGCCTCTGAGTACTGCCTTTGCTGTGTCCCAGAGGAGCTGGTAATTTGTGTGTTCATTTTTGTTGAATAGCATGAACATTTGAATTTCCTTTCTAATCTCTTCCATGACCCACTCATGATTCAGCAGTGTGTTGTTCAGCCTCCATGTGATACCGGACTTTCTTTGGTGGGTTTTGGTGTTGAGTTCTAATTTTATTCCCTTGTGGTCAGAGAGAATGCAAGGTATAACTTCAATGTTTCTGAATTTAGACAAGTTTGCATTGTGGCCTAAAATGTGGTCTATTTTAGAAAACGTTCCATGTGCTGCTGAGAAAAACGTGTATTCTGATGCTGCTGGGTGAAATGTTCGGTAGTTGTCTGTTAAGTCTAGTTGATCTATGCAGCTGTTTAGATCTGCGGTTTCTCTGTTGAGTTTTTGCCGAGTTGATCTATCTAGTGGGGAGAGTGGTGTGTTAAAATCCCCAACAATTAATGTCTTTGGATCTATATGGGATTTGAGGGAAAGTAGTGTTTCTTTGATAAATTTGGGTGCTCCATTGTTTGGCGAATAGATATTTAGAATTGTAATATCCTCCTGAAGGAGAGATCCTTTAATTAGTATGTAGCGACCTTCTTTATCTCTTCTCACGAATTTTAATTTGAAGTCTATTTTATCTGAAATTAAGATTGCAACTCCCGCCTGTTTATGGGGGCCGTTTGCTTGGTAGGTTTTGTTCCAGCCTTTAACATTGAAAATGTGTTTGTTTTTACCGGCAAGATGTGACTCCTGAAGGCAGCAGATAGAAGGGTCTTGTTTTTTAATCCAACTAGACAGTCTATGTCGCTTAATTGGAGAGTTCAGTCCGTTAACGTTAAGAGATAGGACTGAGAGGTATTTGGGAGTTCCTGCCATTTTATCCACCTTCTTGGGGGCTGCGAAAACTGGGTTCTTCCTATGGTTCCTGGATTCTCAGTTTGGGTGCAGTTTCTTGGCCTTTGTTGCGGTCTTGTTGGTTTTCTATGTGTAGGACATCTTTAAGAATCTTTTGTAGGGCTGGTTTGGTGGAGATGTATTGTTTCAATTTTTCTTTGCTATGGAAGGTTTTTATTTGGCCTTCAGTTATGAAGGAGAGTTTAGCTGGGTACAGTATTCTTCGTTGATAGTTGTTTGTTTTTAGGGCATGGCATACATCATTCCAGGCTCTTCTTGCTTTGATTGTCTCTGCTGAGAAATCTGAGGTGATTCTAATTGGTTTCCCTTTATAGGTGATTACCCTATTCTCCTTGACAGCTTTAAGGATCTTTTCCTTGGTCTGAGTTGATCCTGTATGGATTATAATGTGACGGTGGGATATCCTATTCTGGTCTGGTCTATTTGGGGTTCTAAAAGCTTCTTGTATCTGAATAGTCCTATCTTTTTGTATGTTTGGGAAGTTCTCTGCTAGGATCCTGTTAAACAAATTTCCTAGACCATTAACTTCTGTTTCTAGGTGCTCCTCTACACCCATTATCCTTAGATTAGGCCTTCTGATGGTGTCTTCCAGGTTTTGGATAGATTTATCATTCTTCTTGGACTTGTCTTGGATGGTTGTATGTTCTTTCTCTATAATATCTAGGCTATCTTCAATCCCCGAGATTCGATCTTCTGCATGGTCTAACCTGCTGTCAAGACTCTCTACTTTGTTTTTTATCTCTTTTCCTTCTAATTGGTCAGCTTTGATGGCTTCAAGTTCTTTGTTGAAGCTCTGTTTTAGGTCTTGTATGAATTTCTTTACTTCCTTAATTTGGTGTTCAGTGTTTGTTCTCAAGACACTTAGTTGATTGGTTATGGTTTCTTTGGACTCCCATTCCTTCTGTTGGGTTCTATTCAGCATTCCCTTTGTGGTCTCCCTGACTTCCTTCAGCTCTTTGTTAATGGATTCCATGAATGCCTTTAGTGATCTTTGTGTGTTCTCTACCTGGTCTCTCAATTCCTGAATTACTCTTTGATTAGCTTCCTCCCGTTTGTGGGATTCCTGCAGTTCTCTTTCCTCCCGTTCGTGGGATTCCTGCAGTTCTCTTTGAGTGTTCTCAGCCTGCTCACGCCATTGCTCCCTTTCTCTTTGAGTATTCTCAAGTTGTTCACGCAAATCCTGTATCAGTTTTTGAGTAGCTTCCTCACGCTTATGATATTCCTGTATAAACTTTTGGGATGCCTCCTCTCTCTCCCTATCACGCTCATACAGAGTCCTTTGTAAGTTGTCAAACTTCTCATTTATCATGTTTGGCACCAGTGTTTGTAGAGCTATTTGGGAACTCTCCTCTGGATTGTTCATTATCTGATATGACCCCTGATTATCAAGATTGGGAATTGAGATACCCGGATTTGCCATTTTTCTTGTGTTTTTCCGGCTTACTCTGCCCATTTGAGATGAAAATAGCACCAGTTTTGTGCTAGAACACTATCTTAAGGCAACCATCAACCAACGTTTGCATTTATACAGTCAATAGTCTACAGATACAATCTAGTTCAGCAGATACATCTATTCAACATCAAACAACTATATGTTAATGGGCTTCGAACCGCAGAGAAGAATTTGGAAAACCAGAAATTTTTAGGGTTAGGGAGAGATGTGGGTAAAAATTAGGAATAGATTGGTGTGGGGAGGCACAGGGAGAGTTAACTATGTCCTAATCTCAATGCAGGAAATAGGTTGGGTAGGATGCAAGTAGAGAGGGAGAGAAAAAGAAGAAAGGGAAAGGGAAATGAAAAGAGACCAGAAAAAAAAATTAGAAACGTAAAAATTAATATAGTTATGGAGATTGAAAGACCACCTATTTAGGGAGGAATGTGAATATAATGAGAAAACAGGAGGGAGATAGAGGAGATGTGAAAAACTTTAAAAATGCTTAAAATATTATATAGGTATAAAGAGTTAGTACTGCTATTAAGGAATTTAAGTCTCAGAGGTTTTGGATTGAGTAATAAATTTGTGGATTAAGTGTGTACACAATGGGGGATAGGGTCTACTAGTTAACTATGGGTTTATCTGAGGATGTGCAGGACAAGAGTTAAGTCACATACAGAAGAACAAAAGAAAGAAAAAGGTGAAAAGGATAAGAAAGGGAGAAAAAAAAAGATCAGAAGTTCAGTAGAGCTAGACAAAAAACAAAAAGATAATTAAGAAAGAAAGAAAAAGAGAGAGAAGACAAGAAAAGAAAGGAAAACGTACATTCATGTATTCCTAAAATAAAAATTATAAGAGGGAAAAAAAAGTTACTGGAAAACAATTATTTTTTCAAAAAAGGCAAAAATTAAAGATTAATAAAAGTTTTAGAAAAGGAACAAAAAAAATTTATATATATGGTACCAAAAAAAAAAAAGAAAAAAGAAAAGAAGAAAAAAAAGTTCTTTGATTTTTTTTTTTTTTATTTTTTTGGGAGGGGTGGGAAGAATCCTGTATCTCCCTTTTGTCTGTAACCAGCCTCTTGTTGGAGTCTCTGGTCAGCTTGAGGTCCTGTGGCTTGATTGGTTTCTTAAGTCAGTTTGTTCGAACAGGCAGAAAAATGCTCTGCTTTACCCAAGATTTTGAGATCCCCCTCCCAGGTTAGTTTAATGAGAGGGTGATCTGCTTTGAGAATCACAAAAGAGGGGTGATGAGGCTAGGTTCTGGTAGAGTTGAGGCCTTTCAACAAACAGTAGCTTTTCCCTGGGGCTATTTTGTGAAAAATTCACAGAGCCCACCCTGGAGCCATTCTCAGGGTTTCTGTTTTTCAATTGATTGTGGAGGCTGCTAGAGGGAGGGGCAGCCTCTGGCTCTGGTTACCCAGTGAGGAAAGCCACTCCAATGGCTGGTGCCTGAGCTGGGTGACTTTTCCCTGGATGGAGCTGAGTCTGGCAGGTCACTTTGCCGTTAAGTTCTTGTGACCTGTTATATGACTCGTTTTATTCCAAGGCCTGAGTTGGAGCTAGCAGCTCCTCCGAGCTTTGTCAGTATCCAAGATGGAGATCACCGGTGCTGGGGGGGGAGGGGTGGCCTTCCCTACTCTGCTCCCGGAGAAGGAGTGAGGATGTTGGGCTTCTACTCACGCCGAGTCTTGGATCCTGGGTCGTCTCTGGTCTGCAAACTGCAGGATGAAGATGTCCGCTCCTTTTCGTTTCTTGCTGGTGTTGAGTAGATTCCTCTCGCCCGCTGCGTCTGGCTCCTTCGTCCCGGACTCTCTGTGTGAGCGCTCAGGTATGGCCGCGGCTGCGGTCGCCACCACGACCCTGCCGCCGCCGCCGCGGCTACTGGCAGGCGCTCAGATGTGTCTCCTTGTCTTGGCTTCCCCTCTCTTGTCAAACACTCTGTCCTGTGATGGCACACTTGGTGTGATTCTCTGGCTTAGGAATGTTCACTGGAACTCTAAACCTGCTTTCTATGCGAGAGCTTGTTCAGATTCCTGCTTCTCCTCCGCCATCTTCCCGGAACTCTCTACTCACTTTTCTTGATGGTACTATTTTCTTATAAATAAAATCGTTTATTTCCACATTTTGATGGACTAAAGTGTAGTTTTCAACTTAGTGGGATTAGTTCAAATAACATTCTCATATAGATACTATTCAGTAACCAATGTTTTCAAATGCTATATTGAGTATGTTCTGCAATACAGCTGTAAAGACATGACACAATTTACATAATACCACTTTCATATCTGTTGTTACCTAGAAAGGACATAGGTCTTAGAGCCAGGAGGTAAAACTTATTTTTATTTCTACATGAAACAATTTGTGACTTTATACCAACAAACTGAATTTGACTCTTTCCTTATTTGTAAGGTAAAGTGGAAAATGTAAGGTCTCTTCACTTTTCTTTATTCTTGCTCTAGAAGTCAACAAATATATTCTTCATTATTTCTGTTAGATTACATTGATTTACGCATGAGAAATGTAAGGCCAACAATCAATGTAGTGAGTAAATAATGATACTAGAATATGTGTCTGAGCTCTTCACTCTGTGTGCTTACAAAGAGAGTAATTTGGTGATAGAGAGGACCAATATGAAAAGACTATGGGGGAAAAGCGTACTTTTGAAATGGTTGTTTTAGGACTAGGTGACAGTGATGAGTAAATGAAACAGGCTGGTGTTAGGGGCATAAAAAAGTACAGAGAAATCATATTGTGTAAGTCGTTATGTCGAAAACGAACTTTACAACTTTGGTGGGGGGGAGGATTGGGTGTGGGGTAGGGGGAGGATGGGAAGGGATAGGAAGGGGAAACAAAGGAGGAGGCTAAAATGCTTCATAAGAAATGTGCTCATTATCTTGCCCATGTAATTGTAACCTCTCTGTACAGTATTTTCACAATTAAAGAAAGTCATAAAAGCTCCAAAAAAAAAGAAATCATATTAGTGATAAAAACTGAGTAAATCTTGATCATTCATCTTATCTAATAGGAGGGAGTAAGAAGGGTAAGAAGAAATATAAAAGGCTTCCATATGTTTGGCTGGTAAATCTGTTAGTGATGTTCATAGTGATAAGAACCACAGGTGGCAATAATGGATTTAGGGGAAAAATATCTGATAGTTCTAAAGTTTATATTAAAGAGATGCAAATATATGTCTGTTTAGACATCATCAAAATATCCACGATCATGAATAGGAAAAAAAGAATAATAAAATTGGGGGCATTATTGGAGGGAAGAGGAAAAGTAAAGTTCTGACAGAAGTGGGGGCAATGTGAGTACCAGTGTGGATAAGATTGGAAGAAAGAGATACATAAGGAAACAAAAAAGTAGTAAACAGACATTGACAGAATTAAAGGAAGGAAAGAATTTGCAGCAAGACCTTGAAGGAAATATGCTATTTGGATTTGAAAAGTAAAAAGAAATAGACAAGTTCAATAAAAAAAAATGTTTTGGTGAAAGTCATCTTGATAAAATTTTGAGATATGAATGTGAATCCATAAAATTCTGGATCCATGAATTCAACAGAACCTGTTGATTTTAAATGTTGTGAACAAATGCTTTTATCCTGACCTTAGAAGAATTATACAGATATAACTGTCATGAACTTTACTTAGAGGTATTCTGTGAATGTTTTTTGAAGACTTATTTAGCCAGGAGTTTATAGATTGAACTACAGCACAAACCAGCCTAATTTGTCCTACAGTTCCAACGAGTGGCCAATGTATCCACATCAGTTTGAAATTTTATTGAAATATCTTTACATATGTTTGGATATCTTATCAGCCTATTCATTATAAATGTAGGAAAAGAAACACCAAGTATTAGGTTGAACATACAGCTTTACTGATGTGACTGAAGACTCCTGGAATTGATTTTTCCTTAGAATAGAAAATGCTTCAGTCGGCATTGACACATCATAACTGTCATATACTCTATTTAACTCTAGATCTTGTTAGGGATATCTCCATGCTGAAATAACCATGTCAATCAACCTGCCAGAAATTCTTATATGTAGGAAGTTCTCTTATAAATTTCAAGCTTTATTGAATGGAAGAGTTCAGACATTACCTTCACCAGTAAGATTAAATGCATAGAAAGATATATCATTTTGCTTTAATGCCTTTCTTTCATTTTCTCATACGCATTTGCAAGTAGGGAAGGATTCTGATGTAACAATAATACAATTGTGACTAGTACTAACACAACATCTAGGATCTAGTGTTAATTCGATACTTTCTAATTCGTTCCAGATTTTGTGAATTTTTATATTTCTCCTGTGAAAACTAATGAGCTCCAAGAAAATGTCCCTAAGGAGCCTTTCAATTCTAATATCACTGTTTGTCTCAAAATTCTTTAAATTCTACATCCTCTAATATGGGCATAGTGTTATACTGTGGAACTTTTCTCCTGAGAGAGTGAGTACTACCCTATTGTTTAACATGGACAAAGTACCTTCATACATATACTGGGCATGTGCAACAAGAAGTGGTAGTTGAACAATGTTCTTAGCAGTTTGTACAGATGAAATGGAAATAGAGCAACTCAGAACTCAAAAGGAATGTGCAAAAAGACAACGGCACAACGTAGAATGTGCCAAGGAAATGCTGAAGTGTAATTTCAAATTATGAGCTCAGGTGTCAGGGTGTGTTGAAAGTACAGCTTCAGACAATGTAGTTGGATATCTTGGGGGTGGGGAGAATCTGCTTTAAACTATGCTGAGATAATTGTACATGTAGAAGCTCCTTACTCTGACTATAATCAGCCACAATATCATCAACTTAGGGACTATTTTCCAAATTCAAATTGAGAAAAGAGGGCAAAACACAGTTAGTGTTCAGGGTGAAGTAATGGACATCACATAACTTTTCTTATAAGTCTTCATTTATTTTGGAGCATTAAAGTAGGAAAAAGCCAAGCAAATATTTTCAAGAATCTAAATTGAATGGGAGGTATGATACTGTTCTCTTTTTAACTTGGAAGTTAATGATTATGTCTTTTTATACTCTAACTTGGGAAAATGATCTGCTGTCAGTTATTTTCTTCTCTTCCATTCTTTTGCCCTTCCACTCTCATACTTTTTATTTAAACACACATACTTGAAATTGCATTTCTCAATGCTTCAAAATTATCTGAACTACTTACTACTGCTGGCAGCCTTCTATATCTTTCTCAAGGGAATATTTTGTCACTACCATTTTTATCCTATATGATATTCGATATCTTTCTGCCTAATTCAGTGCAAGATATGCATTAGGTTTATCCAGATATCTCAACCATTTTACCACCATGAAATCCTATCGTACATAGAAATCATGATTTTAGAATGTCTGGGGAGGTGGCATCTGTCATTTTTGAATGACCCTAAGTAATAGTTACATGCAATCATGTTTTAAACCAATATGTCACTCAGTAAATGAATAATTGACAAAATGTGGTGTATATGCAGCGGAATTCTATGCTTCCAATTCTAAGTGGAAAGACTTGGAAAAATCCTAGTAAGTAAAATAAACAAGACACAAAGGAAGAGATTCCATAGTTTCTCTCAGTTGTAATAAGTAGGAAATATCTAGGATAGTCCTAGCAAATGAGCAGAATGGCTTAATGGATATGTATAAGATGATGCTAAGCAAAATGACCTCCTAGATATGGAAACAGTTGTTTTTCTTTGTGGTTGTTGTTTTTAATGTACTATGTGATTTCTTTTTTTTTTTTTTTTTTGCGTTTTCCCCAATGGTTTTTTCCCTGCAGTATTTGATTTCACTATCATGTGTCATTGTATATGCATTTATCTTAATTTGGCAAGGGAAGAGGAACAACAAAATTTTGAACAAAGAACACTGGGCAAACCAACTCAATAGCAATACTCACAAGACAATATGTTGGAAATTTACATTACAACTTGTGAGGGGTATGGGGGTGAAGGAAAACTGTGAGAAAAGTGAGGGAGGGGGTAGAAAGTTCGACATGTTATGTATTCACTACCTTACAACTATTGCAACCTATTCTATATATCCCCTTGACTGTAAAATTAAATTAAAAAATAAGCTACATAAAATATAATTTCACTGTATTTGTATAGTAAATATTATTCTGTTATCCCTTTCTCTATCAGAGGGTCATCAACTTGAATGTTATCAAAGTATACAATATTTTCACAATACACTTGCCATTATTTTGAAAAAAACATAATTTTAGTATTGTCTTATAGTAAAACAGTAAACAGTTCAATTCTATGGAAACTCCTAACTTTTAAAACTGAATAATTGTTAAAAGAACAGAATATAAGTGTTCTTCAATATGCCTATGACTATTAAATACTCATTCTAAAATTCTGAACATGCCATACCAGAGACATTTAAAACAGTATCTGTTTGCTTTTTAATTCTGCAATAGATACAGTTTCCAATGGGATGTTATGTATTTAAAAGTCAACAGAAAAAAGAGCCACATTCTGTTAGAAGATAAACCTGTGAACTATGAAATACCTATAATAATAAATTACAGAAGAGTAAACATTTTTTCATCAGAGTAAGGTATTCTGTCTTTCTTTCTTTCTTCCTTTCTTTCTTTCTTTCTTTTTGTCGGTCATGGGGCTTGAACTCTGGGCTTGAGCACAATCCTTTCACTCTTCAGCTCAAGGCAAGTGCTCAACCGCTTGTGCCACAGCACCAATTCTGTTTTTCTAGTGGTTAATTGGAGATAAGAGTCTCACAGGCTTTGACTCCGAGGTCTTTGATCCATTTCGAGTTGATTCTGGTGCAGGATGATATATAAGGAGATACCTTTAGTTTTCTACAAGTTAACCAATTTTGCCAGCGTCATTTACTGAAGAGGCTGTTTTTTCCATTCTATTTTTTAGATCCCTTATCAAAGATTAGATGGTTATAGGTCTATAGGTTCATTTCTGGGTTTTCATTTCTATTCCATTGGTCCTGAGGTCTGTTCTTGTGCCAGTACCAAGCTGTTTTGATTACTATGGCTTTATAGTAGAGTTTGAAATTTGGTATTGATATTCCTCCAAGAGTGTTCTTTCTGTTGAGGAGCGTTTTTGTTATTTGGGGTCTTTTATTGTTCCATATGAATTTTTGGATTGCCTCTTCTATTTCCTTGAAGAATGAGGTTGGAATTTTGATAGTTATCGCATTAAATTTGTAGATATCCTTGGGAAGTATTGCCATTTTCACGATGTTAATCTTTCCAATCCAGGAGCATGGGAGTTATTCCCAATTTCTAAGTTCTGTTTTGATTTCCTTTTTGAAGTTTTTAAAGTTTTCATCATAGAGGTCCTTCACTTCTTTGGTTAAGTTAATTCGTAGGTATTTTATTTTTTGTGGGGCTATTACAAATGGAGTTGCTTTCCTAATTTCATCCACACATTTCTCACTGTTGGCATACAGAAAAGCCATTGATTTTTGGGGGTTAATTTTATACCCTGCTACTTTGCCAAAGTTTTGAATCACCTTGAGTAATTTGGGAGTAGAGTCTATGGGATTCTTTAAATACAAGATCAGGTCAACTGCAAAGAGGGAGAGTTTTATTTCTTCTTCCCTATTTGGATCCCCTTTATGTCTCCATCTTGTCTTATTGCTGTAGCTAGGCATTCTAATACTAGGATGAAGAGAAGTGGAGAGTGTGGACATCCTTGTCTTGTTCCTGAGTTAAGAGGAAATGGCTTTAGTTGTTCACCATTGAGTATAATGCTGGCTGTAGGTTTGTCATATACAGCCTTTATTGTATTGAGGAATGTTTCATGGATTCCTAATTTTTCCAAAACCTTTATCATAAAGGGGTGTTGGATTTGTCGAATGCTTTTTCTGCATTTATTGAAATAAATATGTGGTTCTAATACTTGCTCCTGTTGATGTGATGAATAATATTAATTGATTTGCGTATATTGAACCAGCTTTGCATCCCTGAAATGTATCCTGTTTGATCGTGGTGTATGATTTTTTGGATGAATTGTTGAAGTCGATTAGCCAAAATTTTGTTGAGAAGTTTTGCATCAATGTTCATCAAAGAAATGGGTCTATAGTTCTCTTTCTTTGATGAGCCCATGCTTGGTTTTGGGATGAGGGTTGTGATTGCTTCATAGAATGTGTTCGGCAGTGAACTTTCTCCTTCAATTTCACTGAAGAGTTGGAGGAGTATTGGTGTGAGCTCTACTTTGAAGGCCTTGAAGAATTCTGCTGTAAAACCATGTGCCCCTGGACTTTTCTTAGCTGGGAGGTCTCTTATTGCTGTTTCTATTTCAATGCTTGAAATGGACTTGTTAAATGGTTTAATTCATCTTGGTTTAGTTTTGGCAGGTCAATATTAGCTAGGGAAAGGTCCATTTCTGTCAAGTTCTCAAACTTATTAGCATACACGTTTGAGAAGTATTCCCTTATAATGTTTTGAATCTTGATTGTTTTCGTGGTGATGATTCCATTCTCATCTCTGAGTTTATTTATTTGGGTGTGTTCTCTTCTTTTTCTGATAAGATTTGCTAAGGGTCTGTTAATTTTGTTAATTTTTTGGAAGAACCAATTCTTTGTTTTGTTGATTCTTTCTGCAGTTGTTTTGGATTCTAATTCATTTAATTCTGATTTAATTTTAATTATTTCTTTCTGTCTACTGGATTGGGGTTTATCTTGTTGCTCTTTTTCAAGGAGGTTCAGATGTCTCATTAAATTGTTGGTTTCAGATATCTCCAATTTGTTGATGTAGGAACTCAGAGCTATAAATTTGCTTCTGAGTACTGCCTTTGCTATGTCGCAGAGGATCTGGTAATTTGTGTGTTCATTTTTGTTGAATAGCATGAACATATGAATTTCCTTTCTAATCTCTTCCATGACCCACTCATGATTCAGCAGTGTGTTGTTCAGCCTCCATGTGATATCGGACTTCTTTGGTGACTTTTGGTGTTGAGTTCTAATTTTATTCCCTTGTGGTCTGAGAGAATGCAAGGTATAACTTCAATGTTTCTGAATTTAGACAAGTTTGCTTTGTGGCTTAAAATGTGGTCTATTTAGAAAATGTTCCATGTGATGCTGAGAAAAATGAGTATTCTGATGCTGTTGGGTGAAATTTTCTGTTGATTTCAGGTAAATCTAGTTGATCTATGCCGTTGTTTAGGTCTGCGGTTTCTCTGTTGAGTTTTTGCCAAGTTGATCTATCTAGTGGGGAGAGTGGTGTGTTAAAATCCCCAACAATTAATGTCCTTGGATCTATGTGGGATTTGAGGGAAAGTAGTGTTTCTTGTATAAATTTGGGTGCTCCGTTGTTTGGCGAATAGATATTTAGAATTGTAATATCCTCCTGAAGGAGAGATCACTTAGTTTGTATGCAGCAACCTTCTTTATCTCTTCTCACGAATTTTAATTTGAAGTCTATTTTATCTGATATTAGGATTGCAACTTCCGCATGTTTATGGTGGCCATTTGCTTGGGAGATTTTGTTCCACTTTTAACATTGAAAATGTGTTTGTTTTTACGGGCAAGATGTGACTCTTGAAGGCAGCAGATAGAAGGATCTTGTTTTTAAATATAACTATACAGTCTATGTCGCTTAATTGGAGAGTTAAGTCTGTTAATGTTAAGAGATAGGACTGAGATTTATTTGAGAGTTCCTGCCATGTTATCCACATTCTTGGGGACGGTGAAAACTGGGTTCTTCCTATGGTTCTTGGATTCCAAGTTTGGGTGTAGTTTCTTGGCCTTTATTGTGGTCTTGTTGGTTTTCTATGTGTAGGACGTCTTTAAGAATCTTTTGTAGCGCTGGTTTGGTGGAGAGATATTGTTTCAATTTTTCTTTTCTATGGAAGGTTTTTATTTGGTCTTCAGTTATGAAGGAGAGTTTAGCTGGGTACAGTATTCTTGGTTGATAGTTATTTCTTTTTAGGGCATGGCAAACATCATTCCAGGCTCTTCTTGATTTGATTTTCTCTGCTGAGAAATCTAAGGTGATTCTAATTGGTTTCCCTTTATAGGTGATTAATCTTTTCTCCTTGACAGCTTTAAGGTTCTTTTCCTAGGTCTTAATGGATCCAGTGTGGATTATAATGTGATGGTGAGATGGCCTATTCTGGTCTGGTCTATTTGGAGTTCTAAAAGATTCTTGTATTTGAATAGGCCTATCTTTTTGCATGTTTGAAAAGTTCTCTGCTAGGATCTTGTTAAACAAATTTCCTAGACCATTAACTTCTGTTTCTAGGTGCTCCTCTACACCCATTATCCTTAGATGAGGCCTTCTGATGGTGTATTCCAAGTGTTGGATAGATCTCTCATATTTCTTGGGCTTGACTTGGATGGTTGTATGATCTTTCTCTATAATGTCTAGGCTGTTTTCAGTCCTTGAGATTCGATCTTCTGCATGGTCTAACCTTCTTTCAAGAGTTTCTACTTTCAGGATGGAATAGGAGAAACCCTAGGTCTCCTTGAAGCAGGCCGAAAATTTCTGAATAGAGACCTGGAAACACAACAAATCAAAGAAAGGTTGGACAAATGGGATTGCATGAACATGCAGAGCTTCTGCATGGCAGAGGACATAGCTAGCAAGATCAAAAGAAAGCCCACGAATTGGGAGAAGATCTTCACTAGACATACAACGGACAAGGGTCTCATATCTAAAATACACTTAGAACACAAAAAATTAAATCCCCCAACAACAAATCATCAAACAAACAACTGCCCAATAAATAAGTGGGCTAATGACTTAAAGAGAAACTTCTCTGAACAAGAAAGAAGGATAACCAATAGACTCATGAAGAAATGCTCATCATTCCTAGCCATAAAAGAAATGCAAATCAAAACAACATTGAGATACCATCTCACCCCAGTTAGAACGGCAAAAATCAAAAACTCTAATAACAACAGATGCTGGAGGGGATGTGGAGAGAAGGGAACCTTACTTCATTGTTGGTGGGAGTGTAAACTTGATCAAACACTTTGGAAAGTAGTATGGAGGTTCCTCAAAAGACTCCACATAGAGCTCCCCTATGACCCAACAGTCCCACTTTTGGGCATTTACCCAAATCTTTACAAACAAGACCACACTAAAGCTACCAGCATAATTATGTTTACTGCAGCATTATTTACCATAGCTGAGATCTGGAACCAACCCAGATGCCCCTCAGTACATGAATGGATCAAGAAAATGTGCTATATATACACAATGGAATTCTATGCCTCCATCAGAAAGAATGACATTGCCCCATTTGTTAGGAAATGGAAAGACTTGGAAAAAATTGTATTAAGTGAAGTAAGCCAAGCCCAAAGAAACATAGGTCCCATGATTTCCCTTATTTGCAATATCTAATATATGTATGAGTCAAGCAGAAAAGGTCAGATAAGTTGTTGTTAGGAAAATGAAACCTAATATATGTATTTTAAATGTTTTTTCTTTCATGCATTTGTTTCTAATGCAATTATAAGATTATTTCTTTGTTGCTTTGTATGTCCCTCCCCCACAGTATAATCCCTGCTTTCACTGTATTTGATGTTGGTATAATTTGTGGAAGGGAAGGGGAAAAACAAGTCGTTTAAATAAGGATACAGGTGGACCTGTTGCAACAATGAGAAGTACAAGTTGTCATGTCGAAAACGAACTTTATAACTTGGGGGGGGAGAGGTTTTGTGGGGGGGATGGTAAGGGATGTGAAGGGGAAACAAAGGAGGAGGCTACAATGCTTGATAAGAAATGTACTCACTATCTTGCCCATGTAATTGTGACCCCTCTGTACAGTATTTTCACAATATAAAAATAAAAAATAAAAAAAAACCGTCTCACAGGCTTTTCTGCTCGGGCTGGCTTTGAACTGTTATCCTCAGATCTCAGCCTCCTCATTAACTAGGATTACAGGCATGAGCCACCGGCGCCCGGCTTAAGCTAGTTTTTCTATGACAATCAATGCTAAGTTTTTATGCCATAAAGTCATCCTAGCCCAACAGTTTCCAACTTGTAAGGTACACCATAAAATTCCCTAAATTTACATCATGACTAGCTTATCACTATTGTGAAAAAATACTGCACTTCTGCTGTGATGCCCTCCCAAATTTGGAAAGAACAGTACACTAAACATTACTGCATCGTTTCCCCACCAGTGCTGTTCTTGAGATTAGAACGTTTGCAAATATTATTCTTTTATTTTTATTTTACATTTATTTTATTATATGTTATTTGTTGGGTCTTCATCCATCCCACCAAAAATGGACGTGGTCCGAGGCAACATATGTGCGCTGCTAGCCCATTCCCCAGCCTCCCTTAACACAGGAAACAATCAGACACATCGGGGAGTCAAGTGAAAGTAACTTGTTTATTATCACACAGCAAGCACATTTCAAAAGCAAAAAGACCGGGTGGCCTGGGGAGGAAAAAGAACCAACCAATCATTGTAAAGGTCACACCGTATCATGCACCTAAGCTTCCATGAGCTGTTTATGCACTAAATGTAAACAAATCAGGCTCTGCCCACTCAACTCTCTCTCAGCACAATCTTTGCTGCCCACGTGTTCCACAGATTCCCCCTTTTTTGTTTTACTGACATGCCCACCTCCCAGTTAGTTATCCTTTTCCCTCCTCTGGAAAGGTTATTTTAACAGGATTACATTGTTAAGAATAGCATTGGCCATGCAGGGGGTTCGAGGCAAGTCTGGGGGGCGAGATTCGCCAGACAAGGATAGGGAGGGTCCTTGTGCATGATTCCAGAGCCTGTCCCAGTTACCTCACAGCCCCACCTAGCACAGTAATAAACATCAGCCCCACTACAGGTAGAAATATCTGAAGCAGCTCGATTACTTCTGGGACATATATAAAAGTCCTTATCTCATAAGGTTGTACTCTTCACAACATGGGAGCAGCTTGGGTATTGGGAGTTCCACACATGCTGCACGGTGCATCCTAGTGGGTCCCCACATTCAGGCCATTCTACTATCCTCCAGAAAAACAAGGAAATTTAAAACAAACTCTGCAGACATAGCAAAGCAATCCCAGGCACCTGGTGTCTTTTAGGTAAGCCAGTTCCTTGTATGTGCCTTTAAGCGAGCACAGGGGTCAAAATGACCTTTGAGCTTTACTGTCAGCTCCCAACACCCCATCTTTGTTTAAAGAAGTGAACCCACTTGTCTTAGGTTGTGTGGATTTGACTTGTCTGCCTTACCTATCATTGGGAACTTCTTCAGAGAGAAGCTGAATGCTTGTCTTAGGTTGGTCAGACTGACACCCCCTCTTATCTATCTCTGGCTGCAGTTCCTCTCGGGGCAAATTCATTCACTTGGAGATTGAACTTATGAACTAGCTGACTAAATTCATAAGAGATTTGCACTGCACGGATAATGCAAAGAAGGCATAGAAAAACCATCAGCAAAAGCATTACCAGGCCAACCAATATCATTAGCAATCCTTTAACATTTGTCAGGGATGGGATAGCAGTCTTTGCCACTTCAAAGTCCAGACGTGGGGCTTGTTCTAATCCAGCTATTTGCCTGTGGGGTTGAAAAAGATCTAAAGACAAATTATTATGATTAACATTCTGTATTAGTGCCATAGCAGCTGCTGCTGCAGAGGCAGCTAATGAAATAAAGGCCAAAATCATACCAAGTTTTAGACATGTTTACAGGAAGCATATGGGTTCAAGTAATGCAGCTATAGAAGCAATTAGTAAAAGAACAATGAAAGCAAGTAACATTAAAATAATTAGCTAAACAAATGCTTTGGCCAACATAGTCACTTTTCTTTCCTTGTTGGTTTGTTTATCCTTGGGCATCCTGTATAGTGAAAATGGGTAAAAACTTAAGGATCCTGGCAGGGATACAAATGGGATGTGTAGGGCTAGATCTCTGGCAGGAGGTAAGTGTGAATGATGCCCACAAGGAACAAACACTGGGAGAATAGGCTTAAGCAGGTCTCCTTTATTCTTCCTGAAGGTGGGGGGGGGAGGGGGGTGGGAGAAGGGGGGTAGTTTTGTAGCCCCAGCTTTCCCAACCTCCTGAGTCCTTTCCTTCCCTGCCAATCACTTCGAGGGGAGTTGAAGTAAGGCACTTGTGACAGGCACAGCTTGGTGACAGGCACTGATTGGTTCCCCGGGGTCATGTAGGGAGCATGGACAGCTCATGGCTGTCAAGCTAGGCAGACTTGCCTGTGGGTCACATCTCTATGAGCAGGAAGTGCAGGAAGTGTGCTTCAACTGCTACTCTAGCTGACTCAACCAGATCTGACCGTCTCTACCCACAAATTCCCCCTTTTCTTTTAAAAGGAACGTCATTATGGTGACCCGTCATTAGAGGCATTTTTGCCAGGAGTGTAAGCATTTAATAATTCCCATGAGAATAAGCACTAATAGCGCAAGGCCTCCCCAGGTGACCAGAGAGGATGGTAAAACCCATTGTTGTAACTTTTTAAGCACATCTTCTAAAAATGAGGCAGCGCAAATAAGCCGTATGGTGGTTTGGTTTAGGCGGGTAACATCATGCAGCAGATGGTGGGTGAAGTTTAAGTACTTAAAGCACCAAGGGCCTTTGATGTAGTTACTAATTTTAGTGACGTTGGGCGCTGGAGTGGAAAGCTGACAGACAGAAGTAGTCATAGCATTACATAGTCCTCCTTGTAATCGAGGAAACGTAACCTCTTTTTGGAGCAAGGCTATTTGTTGCTGGAGCACAAGGAGGCCTCCATTAAGATGATTGGCAACTTGAAAATGTTGTAATTCTATGGATGACAGTTGAGGGATGAGCTGGTTTATCTCTTGCACGGTGGACATGCTTTGGGACAGCGATATAGCGGTGGTGGTAGCTGAATCCACTGTAGTGATGATCGCCAACATGAGTGTAATGGATGAACTAATTGAACCTGAGAAAACTGAGAGTCATTAGAAGCCAGAACAATAAATGCGGGAACACATACCAAACCTACAAACTGATATGAGTCATTGGGTTGCCAGTGATTACTGAGAGTGCAAGTAGCGGAGAAGTTGTCTCCTAGACAAAAAAAGAACAGGGCTCTAACCACTACCATTCCTGACACCTGGTTGCATGCAGAGTGGTTACAGCGACAAGTATTGGCCAATAGGAAAGGGAACAAATCCAGGCAGGAATATGATGAACAAACGACTGGCATGGGGAGTACTAGGTCTCCCAATTGTCCCCCTGACGAGTTCTAAAACTCCTTTCGATTTTGAGGTTTGGGATTTTTTTCAGAATGGTTGTATATATCCGGGTAGAGGGACAATGTGAGGTCCCCAAATACTCTGCCTTGCCAGGAACTGGCACAAAGGCTAATCACTAATTCCTCAAGAGGTATGGGAACATTGCCAAAGCTATCAAAGTCCCTGCATGGGCATAACTGCATATGAAAAGGTATGTCAGTACCCTGAGTACAATTTTTTCAGGTGGGACAAATGGGTTAGGGTGCCATGTAGTTCCACCATCCTGTCCCATGAGTTACAGACTGTTTTACAGTCTCATGTGAAAAACAAAAAGAGATGGCTCCTTTCCACCCGAAAGTAAGGTTTGATTTTGGTGCCATAGGGCAGCTGCCAAGAAAGGAAGGCCAACCGTGCCATTGGAAGAAAGCATTTGAGGGATGATGGTGGTATCTTCCCCTACTATCATCAAGATTTGGGGGCTAGACATTAACGTTCTTTACCTTGTCCTGTAGCAGATTGAGAATTGGCTGTAATAATGGCGCACATTAGGAGGAATAGAGTACCATGCCCTGAGTTAGGGTCTGGGGTCATAGCCTGGGCTTGTTCTACCAATTCCTTTAGGTCTCCCCAAGTGATGGCATGGGGTCTAGATCGAGGTTTGCATCTCCTCCTCCTCGGGCTGTTCAAGCGTAGTCGACGCATCTCATTGGTAGGTGGTGACGGTTGGTCGGACAACTCCAGCTGCAGGTTTATCACCATCTCTGGAAAGATACAAGCAAATCCTCTCCCTTGTGCCATTAAGGGAGCAGGGCCCTCCCATTTTCTTGTGATGGGGTCCCTCCATCTAACCAAAGGGACTGGAGTAGGTGTTTTCATGAGTCCCCAATGCAGGGCCTTGGGGGATGCACCTGTGATGGGTGTGAATGTTAAAACGTTTTTTTACTGTAAGGCAATAATTTAATTGTGTTTGGGGATCTTTATGCCCTAGCCCCTCCAGTTTCCCCTTTTCTTTTAAAAGAATGGTCTTAATTTCTTTATGACTGTGTTCAACAATGGCTTGGCCTTGTTGGTTATATGGAATACCTGTCTAGTGTGTGATGTTCCAAAGGGTACGAAATTCATGAAAATATTTGGAGGTGTAAGCAGGGCCATTGTCTGTTTTAAGGGTCCAAGGAATGCCCATATTTGTAATGGCATGTAGAAGTGACTTAATGGCGCGGCTTGTTTCACCTGTTAAGGCTAAAGCTGTTAGAAAGCCTGAGAATAAATCTATGCATACATGGACGTATTTTTGTTTGCCGAACTGGGGGATATGGTTTATGTCCATTTGCCATGTGCCATTGGGCTTAAGGCCTCACGGATTTGTTTCCATGGGTTGAAGTGATCCTAAGGGTAAAGGAAGTGCACAGGATGAGCAGGACCGAATCATGTGCTTGCGTTGTTGGTATGTCAAATCAGGAAATAATTGTTTGATAGTAGTAAATGAAAGCGACATTGCAACGTTCAAGCCTGGTCAATGGACGTATTGTTGAGTAATACAGTTGGTGTGATAGCACAATCAATGGCTTCATTACCAGCAGCTAGGGGTCCGGGGAGGTTAGCATGAAATCTAATGTATTGAATGTACCAGGGTTGGGCATGGTTGTCTAGTACAGTTTGCAGTTTACACATTATTCGTGTTATATCATGACCATCATCTGTTAATAAAGCTCCAGGAAGAACGATAACAGTTTGTACAGCGTATAAACTATCAGAAAAAATATTAAGAGGTTCTCTGGGAAAAGATGCAAGGGCGAGTAAAATGGCCATTACCTCAGCAGCTTGAATAGACAGGGAATGTTGTTGAATCATGGATTTTTTAGTATTAGCATTGTAAAATCCATTAACAGTTTTGCTAATATCGGTAAAAAGCACAACAGCTTGAGGGATAGGTTGCCCTTGGAATGAGCACAGCATTTACGTCAAAGTGGGAGTTCTTGTGTAACTTTAAAAAGGGGTTCTTGGGCATATGATTATCAATGTTAAACTAGTAATGGATGACTTGTAAGGCTAATTCCTCTTCAACTGTCAGGAAATTAAAGACTGTTTTTCAAATGGGCCAGATAAGACAGTCGGAGAATCAGCCGTATGTTTGATGGCATCGTTCCAGGCCTTTGATGGCTAAGTTGCATAGCATGGTAATGGGTGTGCTATTTTTTGGTAATTGGGAAGTGTCAAGGTCTACCCATTGTAACACACCACAAGTTTGAGTCAGCACCGACCTTTTTTTGGCAATTATGAGTTAATATAATCAGCGTGATTTCGTCGGTGGTATCTAAAAACAACATGGGTGTTGACCATAATAGATCCGTGACTTGTTGTGAAACTTGTTGAGCATCAGGGGAAAGTATACAAAGGGAAGTTGTGTCAGAGGGTCCCTGAAGCAATTGAAATAAAGTCTGGAGCTCTTGGGTAGGGAGGCGCATAAAATTGCGCACCCAATTGAAATGTCCACATACTTGTTGCAATTCAGTTAAAGTATATTGGGACTTAATGACAATATTAGACCCATTTGGGGTAATTGTTTGATTTAAATGGTATCCAAGATAGGCATAAGGGGCTTTAAGTCGAATTTTTTTGGGGAAATATGGAGGCCTATTTTCCTTGAGTTGTGTTAAACAGGCTTGAATGGTGATAGCCTCTTTATGTGCTATTAAAATGTCATCCACGTAATGGACACAAAAGCATTTTGAAAGCAAAGGTCTAATAGCATGAGCAACATACATCTGATGTATAGTAGGGCTATTTTTCATTCCTTGAGGGATAACTTTCTATTGATATCAATGTTTGGGTAACTGACAGTGAGGTTCCCAAACTGAGAAGGCAAAACATTTTTATCTTTGGGATGTAGGTGGAAGGAAAAAAGTAGTCCTTGATGTCAATAATGGCAATGTGCCAATCATTGGGTATTGCAGAAAGATGTGGGAGTCCGGGTTGAAGCATTACCATCTTTTTCATATGAATGCTTATGAAATGTAGGTTATGGAGAAGTCTCCATTTTCTTTGAGCTCTTTTTTTGGATAATAAAAATGGGAGAATTGTGGGGACCGATGCTTTGTTCTATATGTCCCTTTTCTGGTTGCTCCTCCACTAGAGTGTGAAGATGAGGGACCTTTTCAGGGAAAATAGGCCACTGTTCTACCAAAATGGGTTTGGTGGTATCCCATTGGAGTAGAAATAGTTCTGGCCCTACAATAGTGGCCATTAGAATTGGGGGTACTGTGGGTGACTAATGGCTTGATCGGTTATGATGTCTTCATAAAAAGCCTTATCATCTGTTGTTATCACAATACCCATATTAGTGAGGACATCTCTTCCCGAAATATTGCATGGAAGGCCAGGGGCAACAAGAGGTTTAAAAGCCACAGTGAAGTCATCACAGTCTGTCCATCTTACAGGCCATTGACATGGAGGGTATCTGTTTTTCCACCGACACCTTGTATGCAGGGGCCAGGAAATAGGTTCCATCCCAACCCTTCGACTTCTTTTTTTATAAGGACTGTACATTTAGCACCCGTATCAGTGATGCCCTTAAATTTTGTTCTTTAACCTTAAGTTCCATTCTAGATTTTCCATTTGAGGTGGTGGTTGTTGTTTTTGTCCTCTTGGGGTAGGGGCTGAGGACTACCCCATATTTAGTATAAAGGCTGAGTCTTAGAGTGGCATTCAGAGGCCCCCAAAAAACTCTTTTTACATTTAGGACATACGGAAGGAGTTTGGTTTATTTTGGGTGAACCCCAGAGTGAAGGGCAATCCTTTCTAAAATGACCAGTTCCCAGAGGAGCTGGTAATTTGTGTGTTCATTTTTGTTGAACATAATGAACATTTGAATTTCCTTTCTAATCTATTCCATGACCCAGTCGTGATTCACAGTGTGTTGTACAGCCTCCATGTGTTACCAGACTTTCTTTGGTGGCTTTTGGTGCTGAGTTCTAATTTTATTCCCTTGTGGTCTGAGAGAATGCAAGGTATAACTTCAATGTTTCTGAATTTGGACAAGTTTGCTTTGTGTCCTAAAATGTGGTCTATTTTAGAAAATATTCCATGTGCTGCTGAGAAAAATGTGTATTCTGATGCTGCTGGGTGAAATATTCAGTAGATGACTTAAATCTAGTTGATCTGAACCTCCTTGAAAAAGAGCACCAAGATAAAACCCAATTCAGTGGACAGAAATAAATAATTGAAATTAAATCAGAATTAAATGATTTAGAATCCAAAAAAAATGTAGAAAGAATCAACAAAACAAAGAGTTGGTTCTTCAAAAAAATTAAAATTGACAGACTCTTAGAAAATCTCATGAGAAAAAGAGGAGAACACACCCAAATAAATAAACTCAGAGATGAGAATGGAAACATCACCACAGAAACAACCAAGATTCAGAACATTTTAAGGGAATACTTCTCAAAACTTTATGCTAATAAGTTTGAGAACTTGACAGAAATGGACCTTTTCCTAGCAAATATTGACATGCCAAAACTAAATCAAGATGTCTTGAACCATATTAACAGGCCCATATCAAGCATTTAAATTGAAACAGCAATAAGAGACCTCCCATCTAAGAAAAGTCCAGGCAAATGGTTTTACAGTGGAATTCTACAAGGCCTTCAAAGCAGAGCTCACACCAATACTCCTCCAACTCTTCAATGAAATTGAAAGAGAAAGTTCATTACCGAAAACATTCTATGAAGCCATCATAAGCCTCATCCCAAAAGCAGGCAGAGACTCATCAAAGAAAGAGAACTATAGACCCATTTTTTGATGAACATTGATGCAAAACTTCTCAACAAAATTTTGGCCAATCAACATCAATAATCCATCCAAAAAATCATACACCACGATCAAACAAGATTCATTTCGGGGATGTAAAGCTGGTTCAATATACTCAAATCAATTAATATTGTTCATCACATCAACAGGAGCAAGGATAAGAACCACATGGTTATCTCAATAGATGCAGAAAAAGCATTTGACAAGATCCAACACCCCTTTATGATGAAGGCCTTGGAAAAATCAGGAATCAACGGAATATTTCTCAATACAATAAAGGCTGTATATGACAAATCTAGAGCCAGCATTATACTTAATGGTGAAAAACTAAAGCCATTTCCTCTTAAGTCGGGAACAAGACAAGGAGTCCACACTTTCCACTTCTCTTCAATCTCCTATTAGAATGCCTAGCTACAGCAATAAGACAAGATGAAAGCATAAAAATGATCCAAATAGGTAAAGATGATGTAAAACTCTCCATCTTTTCAGATGACATGATCTTTTATTTAAAGAATCCCACGGACTCCCCTTCCAAATCCTTCAAGCTGATTCAAAACTTTGGCAAAGTAAGAGGGTATAAAATTAACCCCCGAAAATCAATTGCTTTTCTGTATGCCAACAATGAGAAAAGTGTGGCTGAAATTAGGAAAGCAACTGTATTCGTAACATCCTCCCAAAATAAAATACCTAAGAATTAACTTCACCAAAGAAGTGAAAGACCTCTTTGATGAAAACTTTAAAACCTTGAAAAAGGAAATCAATACAGAACTTAGAAAATGGCAAAAACTCCCATGCTCCTGGATTGGAAAGATCAACATCGTGAAAATGACAATACTTCCCAAGGGTATCTGCAAATTCAAAGTGCTACCCATCAAAATTCCAACCTCATTCTTCAAGGAAATAGAAGAAGCAACCCAAAAATTCAAATAGAACAATAAAAGACGGCGAATAGCAAAAACGCTCCTCAATGGAAAGAACAGTGCTGGAGGAATATCAATACCAAATTCCAAACTCTACTATAAAGCCATAGTAATCAAAAGAGCTTGGTACTGGCACAAGAATAGACCAGAGGACCAATGGACTATAATTGAAAACCCAGAAATGAACCCACAGAGTTATAGCCATCTAATCTTTGATAAGGAAGCTAAAATATAGAATGGAAAAAAGACAGCCTCTTCAGTAAATGATGCTGGCAAAATTGGTTAACTACTTGCAGAAAACCAAAGCTAGATCCTTATATATCACACTGCAACAAAATCAACTCCAAAAGGATCAAAGACCTAGGAGTCAAAGCAGACACTCTGAAAAGATTACAGGATGGAATAGGAGAAACCCTAGGTCTCCTTGGCTCAGGCCGAAATTTTCTTAATAGAGACCTGGAAACACAACAAATCGAAGAAAGGTTGGACAAATGGGATTGCATGAATTTGCAGAGCTTCTGCATGGCAAAGGACATAGCTAGCAAGATCAATAGAAAGCTCACGGATAGGGAGAAGATCTTCACTAGACATACATCGGACAAGGGTCTCATATCTAAACTATATTTGGAACTCAAAAAATTAAATCCCCCAACAACAAATCCTCACAGAAACAACTGCCCAACCAGTCAAAAATCAAGAACACTAACAACAGATGCTGGAAGGGATGTGGACAGAAAAGAACCTTACTTCATTGTTGGTGGGAATGTAAACTTGTTCAACCACTTTGGAAAGCAGTGTGGAGGTTCCTCAAAAGACTTCACATAGAACTCCCCTATGACCCAGAAATCCCAATTTTGGGCATTTACCCAAATGTTTACAAACAAGACCACACTAAAGCTACCAGCACAACTATGTTTACTGCAGCATTATTTACCATAGCTAAGATATGGAACCAACCCAGATGCCCCTCAGTAGATGAATGGATCAAGAAAATGTGGTATATATACACAATGGAATTCTATGCCTCCATCAGAAAGAATGACATTTCCCCATTTGTTAGGAAATGGAAAGGCTTGGAAAAAATTATATTGAGTGAAGTAAGCCAGGCCCAAAGAAACATAGGTCCCATGGTTTTCCTTATTTGCAATATCTAGTATATGTATGAGTCAAGCGGAAAAGTTCAGATAATGTGATGTTAGGAAAACGAACCCTTAAATATGTATTTAAATGTTTTTTTTCTTTCATGCATGTGTTTCTAACGCATTTATAAGATTATTTCTTTGTTGCTTTGTATGTCCCTCCCCCACAGTGTAACCCCCGCTTTCACTATATTTGATGTCATTATAACGTGTGGAGGAGATGGGGACAAACAAGTCGTTTAAGGATTCAGGTGGACCTGTTGCAACAATGAGAAGTACAAAATGTCATGTCAAAAATGAGCTTTACAATGTCGGTGTGGGAGGGGGAGGGGGGAAGGATTAGGTGGGGGGGAGGGGGGAGGCTGGGAAAGGAGGTAAAGGGTAAACAAAGGAGGAGGCTGCAATGCTTGGTAAGAAATGCATGCATTATCCTGCCCATGTAATTGTAACCCCTGTGTACAGTATGTTCTCAAATAAAATAAAATTAAATTAAAAAAAAAAGAAACAACTGCCCAATAAATAAGTGGTCTAAAGTCTTAAACAGAAACTTCTCTGAAGAAGAAAGAAGAATGGCCAATAGACACATGAAGAAATGCTCAATCTCCCTAGCCATAAAAGAAATGCAAATCAAAACATTGAGATACAACCTCACTCCAGTTAGAATGGCTAAATCAAGATCTCTAAGAACAACAGATGCTGTAGGGGATGTGGACAGAAGGGAACCTTACTTCATTGTTGGTGGGAGTGTAAACTTGTTCAACCACTTTGGAAAGTAGTATGGAGGTTCCTCCAAAGACTCCACATAGAGCTCCCCTATTACCCAGCAATCTCACTTTTGGGCATTTACCCCAATCTTTACAAACAAGACCACACTAAAGCTACCAGCACGACTGTGTTTATTTACTATATCTAAGATATGGAACCAACTCAGATTCCCCTCAGTAGATGAATGGATCAAAACATGGTATATATACACAATGGAATTCTATGCCTCTATCAGAAAGAATGACATTGCCCCATTTGTTAGGAAATGTAAATGCTTGGAAAAAATTATATTAAGTGAAGTAAGCCAGGCCCAAAGAAACATGGTTTCCCTTATTTGTAATATCTAATATGTGTCTGAATCAAGCAGAAAATGTCAGATAAGGTGATGTTAATTAAATGAACCCTAGGATATGTATTCAAGTGTTTTTTTTTTCTTTCAGGTGATTGTTTCTAACACATTTAGAAGATTATTCCTTTATTGCTTTGTATTTCCCTCCCCCACAATATAACCCCTGCTTTCACTGTATTTGATGTAGGTATAATTTGTTAAGGGGAATGGGAAAAACAAATCGTTTAAATAGTGATACAGGTGGACCCATTGCAACAATGAGATGTACAATTCGTTTTGGTGAAAAATGAACTTTACAACTTTGGTGCGGGTGTAGGGAGGTAGTGGGGAGGATTGAGTGGGAGGGGTGGGCGGGAGGATGTAAAGGAATGGGATGGAGATACAAAGGAGGAGGCTACAATGCTTGGTAAGAAATGTACTCATTATCTTGTCCATGTATTTGTAACCCCTCTGAACAGTACTTTCATAATAAAAAAATTAAAATGAAAAAAATAAAAATAAAATGACCAGTTATGCCTCATCCCCAACAAGGTCAATTTCCCATTGCACCATTGGGGGTGCGCGCACTGGCAGTCATAGACGTTAAAGCCTGTGCAAGGGTCGTCCTAGCATGAGTTGATGTCCCCAAATTTTTGGTGGCTAGGATGCAATCAGTGATCTCCCCATTTCGTTCAGGGGCAATGGCTTTTCTGCATTCCTGTGTGGCCCCTTCCCATATTGGGGTCTTGGTTTGTGCTTCTCGGGCTCCAGCGTGGGATAACTTCTGGGCTACTGCTTCTAGAACACTGGCCATGAAGTCAATGAAAGGCTCATTGCGGTGTTGGATGAGGGTTTTTAGTTGTTTGTTCCCTTCTTTCGAAGGGACCAAGGAGTCAACCCACAATGCACAGAGGAGTACTTGGGCAAAGTACTGCGGAGATGCCACTGCTTGTGCAATGGGAGACCCCTAAGCTCCCTCCCCTTTTAAGCAATCAGGGTCCCCCATGGTTGCATCATATCCTCCAGCAGTGACATTTCATGTGCTTTGTTGTTCACATTCATCATAAAAAGCAGCCTTCCATAAAAGGAAGTCCCCTGAAGATGATGCTGTGCACATTAAGTTCTTCCAATCATTGGGGCAACTCAGATCAATGCTAATGGTTTCGAGCATCTGTTGAGCATATGGGGAGTACAACCCATCTTCGTTAAAAGCGGTCCAATTTTTGTCAAGCATTTTTGGGCCATGGGGGTACCATTGGTTAGGTGGTGCATTGGTTCGGTGGATGTTTACCGGGAACACGAACTGGGGTTCAACCATAGGCTTGGCTGCCATTGCCATGGTAGTTGTGGGGCCCGCAAACAACTGTTGTATTATAGGGGGAACAACGGGTTTTCTTTCTTGGGCAAAGTTGGATATGAAGGCCCAAGGATACAAAGTTCCCTGAGGGGAGTTCCCAGGCTAGCCAAATGGCCAAAAGAAGTGCTTGGGCAGGTTTCCTGGGACCCATAGTGTGGGAGAGGGGTTTTACAAGCATAGCTGGCTGACCCTCTGGGTCACATGATGGTGGCAGTTGTTGGTCATCTGCATTCTTACTGGAAGATGGGAGTGCCTGAGCAGCTTCACCATTTTCTCTATGCTGTTTCTTTTTGCAGTGAGACCTTAAATGCCTGCAGAGTTTCCCCTTCTTCTCTCCCCGATAGACAGGCTTGAATGGCTATTACAATGGGGTAAATTTTAGGGGTAGCTCAGCACCTTCTCAGATTTCTTTTTTATGAGCCGCCTGAAAGAGCAGGTCCAGCTGTCTGGATCCCAAATGACCCCGGAGTCAATCCAGGGACACAATTCATTTACTATTTCCCATATTAAACTAGCTTCCTTTTGTGATACTTTTAACTGCCTACTCTGAAGCTGGGCAACAAGCGCTCGTAATTGAGGCTCTCGTGCTGCAGGGGGAAGGTTGCCCATGGAGGCACTTACCTTGCATTAGACCATCCATCTGCCGAAAACACTTGAGCCCCAAGTTGGGCGCCACTTATAGGGCTCGATGTCCTGCAGGGAGTAAGCATGAATGATGCCCACAAGCAACACACACTGGGAGAATAAGCTTAAGCAAGTCTCATTTATTCTTGTGCAAGTGGGGGGGATTTTACACCCCAGCTTCCCCAACCTCCTGAGTCCTTCTGGGACAATCACTTAGCGGGGAGTTGATGTAAGGCACTTGTGACAGGCACTGTTTGGTGAAAGGCACTGATTGGTCCCCCGGGGGGCATGTAGGCAGCTTGGACAAGTCATGGCTGTCAAGCTAGGCAGACGTTCCTGTGGGTCACATCTCTATGAGAAGGAAATGTGCTTCAACTGCTACTCTAGCCGACTCAACCAGATCTGACCGGCTCTACCCAAAGGGGCTGTCTCCCCTATGGAAAAAACACATCCAAATCCCCTGCCCATAGTAACTAGGGGGTCAGGTCGTCTCAATTGATTTGTCAGGGAGGTCCTTCCACCTGACTTTCACTTAGGGCTTAGGGTTTAGTTGTCCCCAGTACTTCTGAAATCTGGATTCAGTTGCCCCTGTTGAAAAATTTAAAATGTTAATGGTAAAAAAGCTATCTGTAACTGCATATGGGGGCTAACTCCTCCTTTTTGTTTTAATAATTATAATTGCTCCTTAAGACATTGGTGATTTCTTTCTATAATTGTTTGGCCTTGGAGATTATAGGGAATTCCTGCTCCTGCATCACCAATATTCATATATATATTGTTGGTCACGGAGCTTGAACTCTGGGGTGGGGCGCTGTCCCTCAGCACTTCATCTCAAGGTGAGTGATCTACCACTTGAGCTACAGCGCCACTTGTGGCTTTTTCTGCTTATGTGTTGCTGAGAAATTGAATCCAGAGTCTCATGCATGCAAGGCAAGCACCCTACCACTGAGCCACCTTCCCAGCCCCTTCCTGCACCTGGGGCAGGGTGTAGGGGTCAGTTTGGGCCCCCCTGGATGGTTGGTGGGGGATTGTTGTGAACAGTCCTTCTTAAAGTACCCCTCCTGCCCACATTTAAAACAAGTCCCTCTCCCCAGTGGTCTTGGGGTTCCTTGGCCCTGGGCTGCCAGAGCCTGGGTAATAGCCTCAGTCATTGCAGATGTCTGAGCCTGTAAGGATAAAGGTAGTGATTAGGAATGATGCTGTTGTGTTCCCATATCCTGCAAGGCCACCACCCATCTGCTCAGGGAACTCTCTCTCAATCCCACGTAGGCCATGATGTGGTCTGTAATCATCCCTTCCCAGACCAGTAGCTTTACAAACTGATTTCGGAGGTCCTCTGCCAGCAGCTTGCAATTAATACTCTGTTGGAATAGGGCTATAAACTCAAGTAGAGGCTCACCAGGTTTTTGTCTCACTCCTGCTATGGGGGACTCTGTGGGCCCATCATCCAGTTTGTACCACATGGCAAGTCCTGCCTGCCTCACCTGATCATGGCACAGGACAGGTATTGTGGCCTGTTGGACCCCAGTGGAGTACCCTTTCCCCATCCCTGTTAAAACTGCATAAGGAATAGGTATTGCGGCTTGAACCTGCCAGTTATTCTCCGCCCACAATCTGCATGGCTCCTTAAAGAAAGCACACCATTTAATAAACTGAGAACTAGTGAAGACGGCTTTGGCCACATCCAGCCAGTCCTTAGGGACACATGGGTGATAAGCAATGTCCTCTAATTGGGTATGGGCCCAAGGAGAGTTCAGGACATTCACCGCCACCACCTTGCAGATCTCTTTAAGATCCTTAGCTTCCCATGGATACCATTCCAAGGGCCTGTTAGCACCTGGTGAGTGATTGACTGGATATGTTGGGGAAGTGAATCCCGTGGCCCAGGTTCTGGGCTCCCAGGTGGGACTTCCTTTACAGGGCAGGCCTCCGAGTAGGTTTCTTCTGCAGCCCTCAGCCCCTCCATGGAAAGTCGGTATGGGTCTGGGTCTTGCCGGTCCTTCTCACAGGTCTACTAAGGCACAACCTCTGGCCCAATCAGGGGAATAGGGTGGAAGCCTAGGAAAGTCAGGGCACCCAAGTCAGAGGGGGTAACCTTCACCCTTGTTTTGACTTCCACTGTGCATGTTTCAGTGCATTCTCAGTCGAATTTGACCCATTCCTTTACCTTCTCACTTCCCAAGTCCCGCTTTACTCCCTCTAGGCTTAATGTTGCCTCCTCCTCCTTCTTCTGTGAAATAGCATTACCCATACTAAGCGTTTTACTTACCCTGAGAGACCACTTAGCCTCAGCCGGTATATTTTCCTTTCTTGCCCGAGTTGGGCTCCTGATGTCGGGTCTTCATCCCATGATAGATGGACGGGGTCTGAGGAAAGTTAAGTGCTCCTCTTGCCCGTCCCCCAGCTTCCCTTAACCCAGGAGACAATTCAGACACAGCAGGGAGTCAAGTCAAGCAGGAACTCGTTTATTAACACACAGCAAGCATTTTTTAAAAGCAAAAAAGACCGGGTGGCATGGGGAGGAAAAGGAACCAACTAATCACTGTAACAGTCACACCCTATCATGCACCTAAGCTTCCAGGAGCTATTTACGCACTGAATATAAACAAATCGGACTCTGCCTACTCAACTCCCTCTCAGCACCATCTTTGCTGCCCACTTGCCCCACAATTATTATTATTTTATCTATCATAGATATTCAGGAGATCTGAATATCTGAATATTAAGATCTGAAGATTATGGTTCAAAGCTCACCCAGGAAAGAAGTTTCCTTAGATTCTTATCTCCAGTAAACTGCTCAGGAAAAGCCAAAAAAAAGTGGCATTGAATTTCAAGTGGAAGAGGTGTAGCCTTGAGCAAAAACAGGATCAGGGACAGTGCCCAGACCCAGAGGTCAAGCCCTAGGACAAACTAAACAACAAAAACCAAATAAAAACAAACCTCAAATCTAGCATTTTTCTAATTGTATACAGAGGTCCGTAATTAAGGAAATTTCTTCCTGTGTTATGTATAGGTAGAAGAAAAAAAGATGTAACACAATTACTCTCTTCATACCATGTTACACCAATGTCTCAAAAAATTGCTTTTTCTAAATTTATAAATTAATAGCATCCATTTGTTGGCAACTGTGTAGATTATTCACATTATCATGATATACATGAACTGTTGATATTATCTATTAAGTTCTAATTATACCTCAATTGAAAGAATATTCCAGGCAAATAGAATGTCAGAATCATTTGTGCATTTCTAAATTAAACCTTCTACTTGAAGGTATTTTGCAGTATCCTATCGAATATGAAATTACAAACAAAAAATATTTATTTTAAATGTAAATTCTAATTTAGCCAGGTCTACAAAGTCCTACATTAGATGAGCTTTGCCATTTCTCCAGGCTTAAGTTTTTGTAATCCTTCATCATTTCTTTGGAATCCAACAGAATGATGCTTACTTTCTCAAATTTTTAGTTGGGAATCATGAGCCATTTTGCATCTAGGCATTTTTTGAAATTAAGAGAACATTTAAAACACAACTGAGGATGATATATGAGTTGCATTTCAATAGGAAACTTGACTTCTCAAAACATAGTGACAAAATTAGCCCAAACTTCAAACTATATATTTCTTTCTTGTTGTTTGGCTTGTTTTATTGAGAGAAAATTATACTACCTGTTCCAGGGAAGATATCGTTACGTAATTCCATTCTCTAATCTCCTGTCTTAGTCTGAGTTCTAAATTTCTAGGCTTGTATCACATTGCCCTGCCATAGTGTGATGGTTTATTTAATCTAGAAACAGGCTAGCAATTATGAACTTCTCTGATAATCTTATCCACTAGACTAAGTGCTTAAACTGTTTATGTACAATTTTCAAAGACGTTCTAACATTTGACAGAGGTTATGAACATTTTCAGGTGCACCTACAGGGGTCTCTGTTTCGTTCCTCTATGGATCTGATCACTTTAATAATAATTAGTTGACTATCTTATTATCTCTGGTACCTACGTATGTAATATTCTCAACCTTTTTTGGGGAAAGTTCACTTGAGGAATTTCTAATATTAAAAATTATCACTTGTTCTAGTCTTACTCAGGATATATTTTCTGACTTTTCTACACATTCTGAAAGTTGTTTCTTATGTGTGTTTACACATATAAGTGCCTCTGTGTGTATATGCATGCTTGTATGTGTGTATGAAAATACCTCAAGCTCTTATTCAGCATCTTGCTCTTAACTAGTATTCAATTACTTGAGCCATTCTTCCAATGCAGCTTTTGGCTGGTTAATTTTAGATAATGTTGCAAAGACTGTTCTGCCTAGGCTTGATGCAACCTGAACTTCCCAGACTTCCTTATATTCTTATGTTTTATCTTTCCAAGAGTATCGACTTTTAAACTTGAAACATTTTTGCGAGTGTAAAGTCATTTTGCAATTATTTTCTCTGCTTGGGAAGATTACTATTGACTTTGTCGTTCCTTTTGAGGAAACTTAACGTCATATTTATACCTGTTCTGTTCATCGTGCAATGAACTCTGATCCTGGGTGCTGTCCCTCAGCTGTTCAGCTCAAGTCCAGTGCTCTTCCACTTGAGTTACAACACCACTTGCGGATTTCTGGTGGTTAATTGAAGATAAGAGTCTCGTGGATTTTCCTGACCAGGCTGGCTTTGAACCACAATCCTCTGGTCTCAACCTCCTGAGTAGCTTGCATTACAGGCATGAGCCACCAGCACCTGGCTCATATTTGCATTTATGTGCACTTAATGACACTATGTAGACAAAGAATGGAAATTTGAATCAAATGATGTGACATTGCAGCTTTTCAGAAAAATTGAGGTAGCAATAAATATGCCCTCTTTTTCCATGTTGTTACATTAATGACTCATGAGCTATGGGACTCTTACATTAGCATCGTCTGATGTCTGCATATGTGGATTTAGTATCAGAAATTGTTCATAGAGAAATAGAGAAAGACTGACATTTTTAGAAAACAAAGGAGATCAGGTATGAAAGATCAGCATAGAAGGATATACAACTTATCACACAGAGATTAAGAAGAGCCTAAGTGATTAGAATAATAAAAGCAATGAGGAATAAACCTAGTTTATAATTAGTTTATAATTCAATAACCAAAAATGGTTCCCTAGAACGGTTTCTGCTATACCTTAGTTACTATAATTTATTCCTTCCATCTGGAGTTATTCCTTCTCTTCTGTCACAAATGTTAACTAGCATCTGCATTTTTGGTGCCATGACTCGCCACAAAGATCTCTAAATCTCACTTAGATTACCTTTCCCTTTCTGATTAACACTGACCACACAAAATCCTAGAATCTTTCAATTTCCAGAATTAAACTTCACCTGATATCCAAGCACATTCCTGGCATTAATTGGCATGACCTATTAACAAAACTTTTTTTTTATTCAACACAGCATTCTAACATAAGTAAAGTACATGAATTAAGAACTATTGTTAGGTATCACTTGGAAGCAGCAATAATATATTCCAAGTATGGGTTCTTTATTTTGCATTTACTAGCTAAATGACTCTTTTGCCTGTCCTGGGGCTTGCACTCAGGGACCGTAAACTGTTCTTGAGCTATACGTCTACCACTTGAGGAAAAGCACCACTTCCAGTGTTTCTTTTTCTGTTTATGTGGTGCTGAGGAATTGAACCCAGGGTTTCATGCATTGAAGCCATAATCCCCGAGCCCTAAATGACTTTTTCATATTAATAATTTTTGCGTGAAAATACAGTACAGATGGGTTACAATTACATGAGCAAGGTAATGAGTACATTTCTTATCAAATATTGTTGCCTCCTCCTTTGTTTCCCCTTACCATCCCTGCCCACCGATCCCCCCATCCCCCCAGAAAGTTGTAAAGTTCCCTTTTCGACATAACGTCTTGGTCCAATGGGACTTTCTAAAGATGGTATTACTTTTTCTTTCTGTTAATATGTATTATAATTTAGGTCAGGTGGTAGGAAAGGAAGTGGAAAACAATAGTACGTCCAATAAAGCTGACATCCTATTACATCACTAAGGAAGTAGTGTTAAGATCTTCAGGACTCATAGGTTGTTGCATGTGACATTATTATGTAAAACACTATTAATGATCATCTCAGACATCCATAACATTCTGCTTCCATTTCTCAGGTCAAGAGCCAAATATCTATGCCTTTTATTGATTGGGTGTGTTTCCTAGGAAGGAAGAAGGAGGATGTGGTAGGTGATGATGGAAAAATGTGTATATTAGCTCCCTGTCCAAATTTTTTGCAGTTTATTTCTTTTCCTTTTTTTATATTATTTTTTATTGTGAAAATACTGTACAGAGGGGTACAATTACATGGGCAAGATAATAAGTACATTTCTAATCAATCCTAGCCTCCTCCTTTGTTTCCCCTTCCCATCCCTTCCCAACCTCCCCCTGCCCCCCTAATCTTTCCTGTTCCCCCCCACCAAAGTTGTAAAGTTCATTTTTCGACATAACGACTTGTACATCTCATTTTTACAATGGGTCCACCTAATTTAAGTTAAATAAAACATAATTTGTAAAGTGAAAGTAATTTATGGTTTCATTGACTGTTTTAAGAAAACAATTATGTCTTTTGTTTTCCATTATATTTCTGTGGTAATGTGTAATATTCATGATTTAACTGGTAAAATTGATAACAGTTATATTATATCAAGTTGATTCAAACATGTATTTGAAAATTGCACACTTAACACAAATATACTTCCACTTTCCTCTACCACATAATTAAAATAATAGTAAAGCAAAGATTGGTGTTAGCCATTCATATGTACAATCCTAGAACTCAGGGGGCTGAGACCTGAATATTTTAGTTCAATGTCATTCCAAAAATACAAAAATGTTAAAACTTATCTCCAATTATGCAGCAAGAAGCAGAAGGTGAGCATGTGACTCAAGGATAGAGTGTCATCAGCCATGACCAAAAAATACAAGGGAGACCATTAAACATCGAGTTCAAGCCCTAAAAATGACATATACACACAAGACAACAACAAAATGTACTATGATTATCAATGAAGACAAAATAGTAAAAAAGATCATGAGAAATGTGTAAACATCTGGAAGAAATAAATCAATTGATAGAATTTTGATTCATAAGAGGGAAAAGTCACAGTGTCATTTGTACAGTCTCATTGTAGTCATTTGTGTTGAAACCTGGCTACTGGGTAATATGTGAAAGAGTAGATTGGATTACCTGACACAGGAGAAATTGCCTGTGACTATATACAATCCCACTCTGCAAAAATTTAAAATCATGCTTGTTAATTAAAATAAAACATTGTTAGAGATTGTTTTGTCCACACAGACTGCGGTCCTTATTTTGAGGCTTCAGACCAGTGCTTTTGTTTATAACCACTCCTGTTTTACTCCCCTTCCCTTGGGCAGCTATACCTTACTTAACTGGCACCAAGCCAAGTCTTTGAACTAGACACCCGTGCCTTAATCCCTCCCTTTCTCCAGCTACAACTCATTTCACATACTATCTCTATCTTAGCATTAGTTGTTTTCTGACTAATCCCCATAAGAAAATACTTATATTCATGTAAATCCAGAATAATTAACCTAGTTAGAAAAGGGAGAAAGCGTTTATCATTGGCTGAGGCTCTCATCTGTAGGTTTGCTCCCTAATACATCTGTGCTACACTATCTCTTTTTTTCATGGCTTTTGAGTCTGACAAATGATTGATTTGGTTTGATTAATCCCATTTATCCAGACTTATTTTGGAAATTTTGACCTATGGCAAGGTGCCCTCATGTTTCCGCTAACTCTTCCTGTAAGATTCCTAAGGCATCTGGATTTACTTTGAGCTCTTCAATCCATTTGGAATTGATTCTGGTGCAGAAGGATATAAAATGATCTAATTTAAGTTTTCTGTGGGAGAGAAAATATAAGATGAAAAGTAGAATAGGGAACTACTGAAGAATTCATAAACAATTTTCAAAACTATACAAGAGAGCTTGGGTACAGCTAAGTTGTAGAACTAGACTAATATATACAAAGTCATGATTTCAATCTCCAAACCTAAAGGTCTAATAATAAGTTAATAAATAGTAATAATACAATATTTACCTGAAATAAATGCTTTTATATTAGAGAGGACTGAATCCTAAAACAATAAACAAAATACTCTCAATTCTTGTATCCAATGAAATGAAACCATGAATGAAGAGCAAATAGTTCCTTTTTTATCCTTTCCTTTCATTTTCTGTTTTCTTCTTTTCTTTTTCCTTTGGCACTACTGGTGCTTGAAGGTGCTAAGGCTCTAACCACTTTAGATTATTTATCAGGTCAAGCCTCCCTTGAGCAATGATCTCTTACCTGTGGTTTCCACATAGTGAGATAACAGGAAAACTACACTATATCTGGCTTTCTTTGTTTTTGTAGTTTTTTTACAATTTTTTTTTTGTTAAAACTGGTCATGATATCATTCTTATAAATCTCTGCCTCCTAATTAGCAAGGTTGAGTGTCACCAGTATCAAATAACCAATTGCTCCACATGTTTAATTGGGACAACTAATAGATTTTTTGCTAGCTGCCAGTGGCTCACACCAGCAATCCTAGCTACTCAGGAAACTGAGGTCTGAAGATTGTGGGTTAAAATTAGGCCAAGATAGAAAGTCCATGAGATTCTTACCTCCAATTAACTACGATAAAGTTGGAAGTGGTACTGTAGCTCAAGTGGTAGAGTGCTAACAGTTAGCAAAGCAGCTCAGGGACAGCACTCAGGCACCAGAACAAACACACACATACACACACACATACAAAGATAGATGCTTCTAGTTCCTGGCCAGGTTCTTTTTTATAATGCTTCTTTTGGCGAAGATTTTGTAAGTCAAATAATCTTGATGCAAAGTAATAGCTATGCTGTCTTGGGCATGTAGTCCTCAGCTTCATCTTCCTTGCTTGTACAATGAAGAAATTTCTTTGCCAAACTGGTGCAGTGGGAGAATCCAGTCATAATATTCAATGAACATGTGTGAAAATGTGACCACGTAAATGGAGGGGGTGGGGTTGGGTGAGATAGAGAAGAATGATCAAATTAATGACATCGATCAAGATGTACTCACAAAATGACATATTAAATTAAAACTCCTTTTTACACTATTTTTGTATATTTTGTAAGTAGAAAAAAATGAAACCAGTGCTTCAGTGCAATCCACACATCTTAGGTATAGATTGCTCAAAGCTGTTTCTTTTAAAAAATACAGGACAGAGAAGAGTGGAACAAATCATTTCCAGAATAAAACTGATAGCTAATGCTCTAACATTTGAGCCACAGATTCAATTCGGGCTCTTTTTGTTTAATTGGAGATGAGTCTCATGGATTTTCCTGCCCAGACTGACTTCAAATCATAATCCTCAGATCTCAGGCTCGGAATATAGGTGTCAGCCATCAGTACCCAGCTTGAGAACTCACTTTTCTACTCTAATTCTCCTCCCCGAAACCTCATAGCCACAATCTTGGGAGAAAAGATTCAGAGAGCCACCAATTGAAAAACATTCTATAGAATGCCCTGTCCCATACACCTAAAAAGGGAGAAATGCTAACTCTCTCCCTTTGATGAAACAATAGATGTTAGATTATTATATGATAATAATAGTAGATATTATTATAGTGCTCTCAATATCTATTCCCATCCCCATTAATACCAGGCTTGGTTGTAGAACTTACTTTGAAAATGACACGTGAGAAGTGATGGCATGTGTCTTTTCTGAGGTTTAGCCCTGTGGTTTTCACTCTTTGCATCCCCTGGGAACCTCCAGCATTCAGTCTGGTTCCCAGAATGGACACCATGCTGAGTGGAAGTGGATCTGGAATACCCTTTGTAGAATGAGATAGAGTAATCAAAATTGTAAGGTATTGCATCCTTCGGGTTGGTTTCCCCAGTAAAATTAAGCTCACATTGAGGTCCCAGCTCTAGGTAGTCTAGGTCTCTTTCTCTCTATTCCCTCCCACTTCCTTCTCATTCTTCCTGAATATTTCCTTTTTCTCCTCAGGTGACACCAATTCGTGAGTCTCCTTATTCTAGAAATTTGTTTTAGGGTTAAACATTGTGGCTTTCTGTTTTACATTTTCTCTTAAGTGTTTCTTCACTTTTCTCTTTCTGGAATTTTCAGCCACAAACTCCCAAGTGTGATGGATCTTCAGATAAAAACCCTCTGCCAGGGCTGGGAAGGTGGCAGAGTGGTAGAGTGCTTGCATTGCAAGCATAAGGCCCTAGGTTCGATTCTTCAGCCCCACATAAGCAGTAAAAGCTGGACGAGACATTGTGCCTTAAGTGGGATAGTGTTAAACTTGTGCTGAAGAGTTGAGGGACAGTGCCCAGACCAAGATTTCAAGCTCCAAAACCGACCAAAAAATGTTTTTACATGAAGTAAGCCAGGCCCAAAGAAGCACAGGTCTCATGCTCCAAGATAAGAATTCAATGTTTTTCTTTCTTACGATTGTTTCTATCATATTTATAAGATGATTTCTTTGTTGCTTTTTATGTCCCTCCCCCACGGTATGCCCCCTGTGTTCACTGCACATGATATTGGCATACTTTGTGCAGGGGAAGTGAAAAACCAAATTGTTTAAATTGGGGTACAGGTGGATCCATTGCAACAATGAGATGAGCAGGACGTTATTTTGAAAAACGAACTTTACAACTTTAGTGGGAGCTGGGTCTGAGGAGGGACCACTGAGAAGGGGTGGTGAATTGGGAAGGAATGGGAAGGGGAATCAAAGGAGGAGGCCACAATGCCTGATAAGATATGTACTCATTACCTTGCCCATGTAATTGTAACCCCTCTGTATGGTATTTACACAAGTAAAAAAAATAAATTCCTCTGTCATATCTGCCTTGCTTGCTTTCACTCCCCTCATGTTGGCCTACTAGGAGGCCAGAATAACATGAAGCTCCAGAAACATTTTGGATACAAAAAGAAACCATCGCATGGGAAGTGAGGGGTCTATTACAAGAGATTGGGAACTGAACACAGGTAGAAGGGATCATAGGTTCAGCCTCAGCTGTCTTCTGAATCATTGCCCAGTTACCAGCTGTAAGCCTTTGCTCCAAAATCTATGTGGCGAATTCTGCAATTCTTACTGTATCATCCACACACACAGACTTAGTTAGTCATCCAGCATGACATAAAATATACATTTCTTAAATCAGAGAAATCTGTACCGGAGAAAATGTGCAGAAAGAGCTTCATTTAATCAGGTTCACTTTATTTTTACAGGCTTATAATTTGACTGAGAGAACATATCAAATTCTCTTAGCCTTCACAAGATCAAAATATCCAAGCAATACACCACTGTAATGAAAAAAAAATCTTTTTACTAAAGTGAGTATTTGGAATGGGAAAAATCAAATATTATAAAACTTAAAAATTGATCAAATACCAAAAGACAAAGAAAGACACTGATCAAGAACGAAATACCAATATGTTTAGTAAATAAATGAAATGTTTGAGATTCTTATCCACATAGGAAATACATAGGAAAATAAATAGGAAAGTCACTGAGATCCCATCTTACACACCAGAAGAGTTATCAGCACGCAAACAACAACAAAAAACTGCTGGAGAGTTTGAAATAAATCAGGAACTGTGTTTGGTGGTGTGGAATTGTAAACTAGTGAAACCCATATGGAGATCATAATGGAAGTTTACACGATACAAAAAAGACAAATATCTTGAAGACCATTATTGCAACTTGGATACATACTGAAAGAATATAAATCAATATGAACATATATGTTCATGGCAGCAATATTCATAGAAATCAAGCTGTGTAATCAACCTGGATGTTCCATAAAGAGGGAATAAAGAAAATGCACATTTCATAGCTATGAACATGTTTTGGTATATAAGAGAAGTGGAGGTTTCTACTATATCATTGCTAAATATTTTTGGATAGATACCTAATCTTAATTTCACTGGTTTTGTGGCATTGTGTTTTTCTTTAATGAAGGATTTCCATATTGATTTCAGAGCAGATACAATAGGATGAAAATATCATATAAAATGTGCATATTAGATAAAAATTTATATTTATAAATGAACACATACAGATCATCATATAGAGTTTATAATTTGAAGCAATTTTAAGAAGGCAACAGTAGGGGGAAAAGACAATGTAAGAAGCTTAATAACAAATATTCAGATATGGAAAAATACAAAAAAGTTGCAACTAATTAGTGCTAACAGTAACTCAACATTTTCCTCAGGTTTTAAAATGAAACTATTAAAATAATACTTAATAACATCAAATATATATGGCATGGAAGAAAATATAGCATAGACATTTTTTCTCCCAAAAATTTGTTTTATATTATAACAAATGGATTAAAACAAAATGTAATTACATGTCTGAAGATGATAACACTTTCAAGTGTCATTGATTGAATCCAGCAAAGGAAAGTAACCGACAAGTACAGGGTAAGAACAACCTGGGTTATGGAAGAAGATACTTAGTAGAACATTGTGAGGAAACAATGTGCGCCTTTTTCCTCATCAAATTAGTACAGCTACATTTTGAGAGAACACTTGTAATGTAGTCAGAGCCGTGGAGTTACTAATTTAGGTAATAATTTATTAATTTTATTCCTGAATCCTGTCATGTGATTCCCAAATGATGTGGGTGATCCTAGATTTTCTTTATTTTATTTTATTTTATTTGTGAACATACTGTACAGAGGGGTTACAATTACATGGGCAGGATAATGCATGCATTTCTTACCAAGCATTGCAGCTTCCTCCTTTGTTTACCCTTCACATCCCTTACCAGCCTCCCCCCTCCCCCTACCTAATCCTCATCACCCCCCCCCCCGCCCCGCACCGACGTTGTAAAGCTCGTTTTCGACATGACAACTTGTACTTCTCATTGTTGCAACAGGTCCACTTGTATGCTTAAACGACTTGTTTTTCCCCATCCCCTCCACAAGTTATACTGACATCAAATATAGTGAAAGCAGGGCTTATACTGTGGGGGAGGGACATACAAAGCAACAAAGAAATAATCTTATAAATGCGTTAGAAACACATGCATGAAAGAAAAAAACGTAAAAATACAAATCTAAGGGTTCATTTTCCTAACATCACATTATCTGACATTTTCCGCTTCACTCATATATATACTGGATATTGCAAATAAGGGAAACCATGGGACCTATGTTTCTTTGGGCCTGGCTTACTTAACTTAATACAATTTTTTCCAAGTTTTTCCATTTCCTAACAAATGGGGCAATGTCATTCTTTCTGATGGAGGCATAGAATTCCATTGTGTATATATACCATATTTTCTTGATCCATTCATCTACTGAGGGGCATCTGGGTTGGTTCCATATCTTAGCTATGGTAAATAATGCTGCAATAAACATAGTTGTGCTGGTAGCTTTAGTGTGGTCTTGTTTGTAAACATTTGGGTAAATGCCCAAAAGTGGGATTGCTGGGTCATAGGGGAGATCTATGTGAAGTCTTTTGAGGAACCTCCATACTGCTTTCCAAAGTGGTTGAACAAGTTTACATTCCCACCAACAATGAAGTAAGGTTCCTTTCTGTCCACATCCCCTTCAGCATCTGTTGTTGTTAGAGTTCTTGATTTTTGCCATTCTAACTGGAGTGAGGTGGCATTTCAATGTTGTTTTGATTTGCATTTCTTTTATGGCTAGGGAGGTTGAGCATTTCTTCATGTGTCTATTGGCCATCCTTCTTTCTTCTTCAGAGAAGTTTCTCTTTATGTCTTTAGCCCACTTATTTATTGGGCAGTTGTTTCTTTGAGGATTTGTTCTTGGGGGATTTAATTTTTTGAGTTCTAAGTATATTTTGGATATGAGACACTAGTCCATTGTATGGCTAGTGAAGATTTTCTACCAATCCGTAGGCTTTCTATTGATCTGGCTAGCTATGTCCTTTGCCATGCAGAAGCTCTGCAAATTCATGCAATCCCATTTGTCAACCTTTCTTTGATTTGTTGTGTTTCTGGGTCTCTATTCAGAAAATTTCGGCCTGAGCCAAGGACACCTAGGGTTTCTCCTATTCCATCCTGTAATGTTTTCAGAGTGTCTGCTTGGACTCCGAGGTCTTTGATTCTTTTGCAGTTGATTCTGTTGCAGGGTGATATATAAGGGTCGAGCTTTAGTTTTCTACAAGTAGTTCACCAATTTTGCCAGCACCATTTACTGAAGAGGCTGTCTTTCTTCCATTCTATTGTTTTAGCTCCCTTCTCAAAGATTAGATGGCTATAGGTCTGTAGGTTCATTTTTGGGTTTTCAATTCTATTCCATTGATCCTAAGCTCTGTTCTTATGCCAATACCAAGGTGTTTGGATTACTATGGCTTTATAGTAGAGTTTGAAATTTGGCATTGATATTCCTCCAGCAGTGTTCTTTCCGTTGAGGAGCGTTTTTGCTATTTGGGTTCTTTTATTGTTCTATATGAATTTTTGGATTGCCTCTTCTATTTCTTTGAAGAATGAGGTTGGAATTTTGATAGGTATTGCGTTGAATTTGTAGATAGCCTTGGGAAGTATTGCCATTTTCACGATGTTAATCTTTCCAATCCAGGAGCATGGGAGGTTTTGCCATTTTTTAAGTTCTCTGTTGATTTCCTTTTTCAAAATTTTAAAGTTTTCATCATAGAGGTCCTTCACTTCTTTGATTAAGTTAATTCCTAGGTATTTTATTTTTGTTGGCCTATTACAAATGGAATTACTTTCCTAATTTCAGCCACACTTTTCTCATTGTTGGCCTACAGAAAAGCCATTGATTTTGGGGGGTTAATTTTATAACTTGCTCATTTGCAATGTTTTGAATCAGCTTGAGTAATTTGGAAGTGGACTCTATTGGATTCTTTAAATACAAGATCATGTCATCTGCAAAGAGGGAGAGTTTTATTTCTTCTTTCCCTATTTGGATCCCCTTTATGTCTGCATCTTGTCTTATTGCTGTAGCTAGGCATTCTAATACTAGATTGAAGAGAAGTGGAGAGTGTGGACATCCTTGTCTTGTTCCTGAATTAAGAGGAAATGGCTTTACTTTTTCACCATTAAGTATAATGCTGACTGTACGTTTGTCATATACAGCCTTAATTGTATTGAGGAATGTTCCATGGATTCTTATTTTTTCCAAAACCTTCATCATACAGGGGTGTTTCATCTTGTCGAATGCTTTTTCTGCGTCTATTGAGATAACCATGTGGTTCTTATTCTTGCTCCTGTTGATGTGATGAATAATATTAATTGATTTGCTTATATTGAACCAGCTTTGCATCCCTGAAATGAATCCTGTTTGATCGTGGTGTATGATTTTTTGGATGAATTGTTGATATTGATTGGCCAAAATTTTCTTGAGAAGTTTTGCATCTATGTTCATCAAAGAAATGGGTCTATAGTTCTCTTTCTTTGATGAGTCCCTGCCTGCTTTGGAGATGAGGGTTATGATGGCTTCATAAAATGTGTTCGGTAGTGAACTTTCTCTTTCAATTTCGTTGAAGAGTTGAAGGAGTATTGGTGTGAGCTCTGCTTTATAAGCCTTGTAAAATTCCGCTGTAAAACCATCTGCTCCTGGACTTTTCTTAGCTCGCAGGTCTCTTATTGCTCTTTCTATTTCAATGCTTGATATGGGCCTTTTAATATGGTTTAAATCATGTTGGTTTAGTTTTTGCATGTCAATATTTGCTAGGAAAAGCTCCATTTCTGTCAAGTTCTCAAACTTACTAGCATAAATTTTGAGAAGTATTCCCATATAATGTTCTGAATCTTGGTTGTTTCCATGGTTATGTTTCCATTCTCATCTCTGAGTTTAATTATTTGGGTGTGTTCTCTTCTTTTTCTGATAAGATTTGCTAAGGGTCTGTCAATTTTGTTAATTTTTTGGATGAACAAACTCTTCGTTTTGTTGATTCTTTCTATAGTTTTTTGGGATTCTAATTCATTTAATTCTGATTTGATTTTAATTATTTCTTTCCATCTACTGGATTGGGGTTTATCTTGCTGCTCTTTTTCAAGGAGGTTTAGATGTGTCATTAAATTGTTGGTTTCAGATCTCTCCAATTTGTTGATGTAGGAGCTCAGAGCCATAAACTTGCTTCTGAGTACTGCCTTAACTGTGTCCCAGAGGAGCTGGTAATTTGTGTATTCATTTTTGTTGAATAGCATGAACATTTGAATTTCCTTTCTAATCTCTTCCATGACCCACTCATGATTCAGCAGTGTGTTTTTCAGCCTCCATGTGATACCGGACTTTCTTTTGTGGCTTTTGGTGTCTAGTTCTAATTTTATTCCTTTGTGGTCAGAGAGAATGCAAGGTATAATTTCAATGTTTCTGAATTTAGACAACTTTGCTTTGTGGCCTAAAATGTGGTCTATTTTAGAAAATATTCCATTTACTGGTGAGAAAAAAGTGTATTCTGATGCTGCTGGGTGAAATGTTCGGTGGATGTGTGTTAAGTCTAGTTGATCTATGCAACTGTTTAGGTCTGTGATTTCTCTGTTGAGTGTTTGCCGAGTTGATCTATCTAGAGGGGAGAGTGGTGTGTTAAAATCCCCAACAATTAATGTTTTTGGTTCTATAAAGGATTTGAGGAAAAGAAGGGTTTCTTGCATAAATTTGGGTGCTCCATTGTTTGGCGAATTGATATTTAGAATTGCAATATCCTCCTGAAAGAGAAATGCCTTAATTAGTATGTAGCGACCTTCTTTATCTCTTCTCAGGAATTTTAATTTGAAGTCTATTTTATCTGATATTAGGATTTCAACTCCCGCCTGTTTTGGGGGGCCCTTTGCTCGGTAGATTTTGTTCCAGCCTTTAACATTGAAAATGAGTGTGTTTTTATGGGCAAGATGTGACTGCTGAAGGCAGCAGATAGAAGGATCTTGCTTTTTAATCCAACTAGACTGTCTATGTAGCTTAATTGGGGAGTTCAGTGCGTTAACGTTAAGAGATAGGACTGAGAGGTATTTGGGAGTTTCTGCCATGTTATCCACCTTCTTGGGGGCTGCAAAAACTGGGTTCTTCCTATGGTTCTTGGATTCTCAGTTTGGGTACAGTTTCTTGGCCTTTATTGTGGTCTTGTTGGTTTTCTATGTGTAGGACATCTTTAAGAATCTTTTGTAGGGCTGGTTTGGTGGAGATGTATTGTTTCAATTTTTCTTGGCCATGGAAGATTTTTATTTGGCCTTCAATTATGAAGGTGAGTTTAGCTGGGTACAGTATTCTTGGTTGATAGTTGTTTTTTTTATAGGGCATGGCATACATCATTCCAGGCTCTTCTTGCTTTGATTGTCTCTGCTGAGAAATCTGAGGTGATTCTAATTGGTTTCCCTAATCTTTTCTCCTTGACTGCTTTAAGGATCATTTCCTTAGTCTTAATTGATCCTGTGTGGATTATAATGTGACTGTGGGATGTCCTATTTTGGTCTGGTCTATTTGGGGTTCTAAAAGCTTCTTGTATCTAAACAGACCTATCTTTTTGTATGTTTGGTAAGTTCTCTGCTAGGATCCTGTTAAACAAATTTCCTAGACAATTAACTTCTGTTTCTAGGTGCTCCTCTAAACCTATTATCCTTACATTAGTCCTTCTGATGGTGTCTTTCAAGTGTTGGATAGAGTTTTCATATTTCTTGGGCTTGTCTTGGATGGTTGTATGTTCTTTCTCTATAATATCTTGGCTGTCTTTAATCCCTGAAATTCGATCTTCTGCATGGTCTAACCTGCTGTCAAGACTTTCTACTTTGTTTTTTATCTCTTTCCCTTCTAATTGGTCAGCTTTGATGGCTTCAAATTCTTTGTTGAAACTCTGTTTTAGATCTTGTATGAATTTCTTGGCCTCCTTAATTTTGTGTTCATTGCTTATTCTCAAATCACTTGGTTATAATTTTTTGAACCCCCATTCCTTCTGTTGGGTTCCATTCAGCATTCCCTTTAGGGTCTCCCTGACTTCCTTCAGCTCTTTTGTAATGGCTTCCATGAATGCCTTTAGTGATCTTTGTGTATTCTCTTCCTACTCTCTCAATTCCTGTATTACTCTTTGATTAGCTTCCTCCCATTCGTGGGATTCTTGCAATTCTCTTTGAGTGTTCTCAGCCTGCTCAAGCCATCCCTTCCTTTCTCTTTGAGCACTCTCAAGCTGCTCACGCAAATCGTGTATCAGTTTTTGAGTAGCTTCCTCACATTTATGACATTCCTGTATAAACTTTTGGATTGCCTCCTCTCTCTCCCTATCATGCTCAATCAGAGTCCTTTGTATGTTTTCTATCTTTTCATTTATCATGTTTGCCAGCAGTGTTTGTAAAGCTATTAGGAAACTCTCCTCTGGATTATTCATTATCTGTTCTGTCCCTGATTATCAAGATTGGGAATTGAGATACCCGAATTTGCCATTTTTCTTGTGTTTTCCCAGCTTATTCTGCCCATTTGAGATGAAATTAGCACCAGTTTTGTGCTCGAACACTATCTTAAGGCAACCATCAGCCAAAATCTGAATTTGTACAGTCAATAGTCTACAGATACAATCTAGTACAACAGATACATCTATTCAACATCAAAAAACTATACAAAATGGGCTTTGAACCGCAGAGAAGAATTTGGAAAACCAGAAATTATTAGGGTTAGGGAGAGATGTGGGTAAAAAATAGGAATAGATTGGTGTGGGGAGGCACAGGGAGAGTTAACTAAGTCCTAATATCAATGCAATAAATAGGTTGGGTAGGATGAAAGTAGAGAGAGAAAAAAAAGAACAATGGGAAAGGGAAAAGAAAAGAGACCCTAAAAAATAGAAAAGTAAAAATTAATAATATTATGGAGATTAGAAAACAACCTATTTAGAGAAGAACGTGAATATATTGAGAGAAGGAGAGGAACATAGAGGAGATGTGAAAAACTTAAAAATAAAAATGCTTAAAATATTATATAGGTATAAATAGGTAGTACTGCTATTAAGGAATTTAAGTCTCAGAGGTTTTGAACTGAGTAATAAATTTGTGGATTAAGTGTGTACACAATGGGGGATAGGGTCTACTAGTTAACTACGGGCTTATCTGAGGATGTGCAGGACAAGAGTTAAGTCACATAAAGAAGAACAAAAGACACGAAAAGGTGAAAAGGATAAGAAAGGAAGAAAAAAGATTAGAAGTTCAGTAGAGCTAAACAAAAAACAAAAAGAATTATAAAAGAAAAAAGAGAAAGAAGAAAAAATTGAAAGAAGAATGCATATTCACGTATCCCTAAAATAAAAATTATAAGAGGAAAAAAAAAGTTACTGGAAAATAATTTTTTTTCAAAAAAGGCAAAAATTAAAGATTAAAAAAAGTTTTAGAAAAGAAAAAAAAAATTTATATAAGGTACCCAAAAAGAGGAAGAAGAAGAAGAAGAAGAAGAAGAAGAAGAAGAAGAAGAAGAAGAACAAGAACAAGAACAAGAACAAGAACAAGAACAAGAAGAACAAGAAGAACAAGAAGAACAAGAAGAACAAGAACAAGAACAAGAATAAGAACAAGAACAAGAACAAGAAGAACAAGAACAAGAAGAACAAGAACAAGAAGAACAAGAAGAACAAGAAGAAGAAGAAGAACAAGAACAAGAACAAGAACAAGAACAAGAAGAACAAGAAGAACAAGAACAAGAACAAGAACAAGAACAAAAACAAGAAGAATAAGAAGAACAAGAAGAACAAGAAGAGCAAGAAGAAGAAGAACAAGAAGAACCAGAAGAACAAGAAGAAGAAGAAGAAGAAAGTTCTTGGATTTTTTTTGGGAGGGGTGGGAAAAATCCTGTATCTCCCTTGTGTCTATAACCATCCTCTTCTTGGAGCCTCTGGTCTGTTTGTGGTCCTGTGGCTTGGTTGGTTTCTTAAGTCAGTTGGTTCGAACAGGCAGAAAAATCCTCTGCTTTACACAGAATTTTGAGATCCTCCTCCCAGGATAGTTTAATGGGAGGCTGATCTGCTTTAAGAATCACAAAAGAGGGGGATGCAGTGATGAGGCCAGGTTCTGGGTAAAGTTGAGGCCTTTCAACAAACAGTAGCTTTTCCCTGGGGCTATTTTGTGAAAAACTCACAGAGCCCAGCCTGGAGCCATTCTCAGGGTTTCTGTTTACTGAATTTCAATTGATTGTTGAGGCTGCTAGAGGGAGGGGCAGCCTCTGGCTCTGATTACCCAGTGAAGAAACCCACTCCTAGGGCTGGCACCCGAGCTGGGTGACTTTTCCGTGGGTGTAGCTGAGTCTGGCAGGTCACGCCGCCATTAAGTTCTTGTGACCTGCTAAATGACCCGTTTTATTCCAAGGCCTGAGTTGGAGCTAGCAGCTGGTCCGAGGTTTGTCGGTATCCAAATGGAGATCTCCGGTATTGGGGGTGGAAAGGTGGCCTTCCCTTCTCTGCTCCCTGAGAAGGTGTGAGGACGTCGGGCTTCTACTCACACCAAGTCTTGGTTCCTGGGTCGTCTCTGGTTTGCGAACTGCAGGATGAAGATGTCCGCTCCTTGTCGGTTCTTGCTGGTGTTGAGTAGAATCTGCTCGCCCGCTGCATCAGGCTCCTTCATCCTGGACTCTCTGTGGTTCAGGTATGGTGCTCTGCTGTCGCTGCCGCCACAGCTGCTGCCACCGCGGTGGCTGCTGGCAAGTGTGTCTCCTTGCCTGGATTTTCCCTCTCTGGCCTGTCTCTCTGTTCTGTGATGTCACCCTTGGTGTGATTCTCTGGCTTAGGACTGTTCACTGGAACTCTAAAACTGCTTTCTATGCGAGAGCTTGTTCAGATTCCAGCTTCTCCTCCGCCATCTTCCTGGAACTCTGATCCTAGATTTTCTGAGCCCTTTTTTCACACAGGGTTTCTAATTCCTCCCCATGCCAATGATTCTTCTGCTACTCTCATTTCTCCTTGTTTCTCAACTCAACTCCTGTGACCTTTATTTTCGTGTGAAAGAGCAGAAGAAATGTGAGGATGGCCTGGTGTCTGAGGTAACATCCACTCCTGTTTGGAAGATCTGGGGAAGGACCACCACGTGGGCCTCATAATCAGATATTAATTGACCTTTTTGGAAATGGAGAAACTCACTCTCTCAGGCAGAATCTGTCATTCCTTGAATTTCTCTGAAGATATTTGGTAATAGGGAACAATTTAGAGAATGAGCTTTCCCACCACCCACCACAGCCTTGTCAGAATGAACAGGATCAAAATTAAAAGTGGCCTCAGTTCCCATAGGGCTAATCAAAAGCCAAGAGATCACACATTCCTCCTCATCAGGGACCTTCTGGTAGGAATAGAGTCTGGGCAAAGTCTAAGATGGAGATAAAATGAGACTGGGCCTAAGGAGGACACAAAAGAATGACCCTTTCTTTGACTACAGGTGAGTTGTGTAGTGAGACATGACAACTTCCTTCATATATGAAAATTCACTAGGAGATCAGTGTCCCCAAAGGAGAAGTTGTTAAATGTTGTGACTGCCAGTTTGCTCTCTAGGCTGTTGTCTCTCCCACCCCTTCCCATGCCAGGAATGCATTGCTTCTATTAGGCACGCAACTACTTGTCCTCACTCTTAGGCAGGAATACTGTAGGCTATTCTTTTACCAACCTCTTGCATTTGAGGTAGAATAGGCCCAGGCACAGCTCATGCCAAGGGGTAGATTCAAGAAGGTGAGTATAAGTTCATATTTGTATTGAAAAATAATCATATTGAAAGAATTAAATGTAATTAATAATTGAGAGATTTAGGGTTTATATCTACTAAATTTAAGTAATTATTACTAAAACATCTATAATCATGGATTAGGAAGAGAACAGTTAAGTAGTTTCAATATAATTTGCAAAAAACTCCATAGCCAGAACAATTAAAGGAACTATTGGCATAGTTCCATTTACAATCTTAGGAGTGACCTTGGATTGGAGGCTTTTAGAGTAATGTCTGAAAGAGAGGGACTTGCTTGGCACTGGTGGCTCACACCTGTAATCCTAGCTACCCTGGAGGCTGAGATCTGAATATTATGATTCAAAGCATGTCCAGACAGAAAAACCCAGAAGTGGTGCACGGCTCAAGTGGTAGAGCACTAGCATTGAGCCCAGGGACAATGCCTAGGCCATTAGTTCAAGCTTCAGTGTCAGCAATACAACGACAACAAAACAATAATGATAAAAAGAAATAAAAGAAGGACTTAAAGATATGTGATGGAATGAGGCTGATGTGTAACTTTTTAGGGAACCTACAAGGAGACAAATTTTGGAGCCAAATAATATCTATTCATGACTAATCAAGGATGCAAACCAAATGCCAAATTCCTCTTCTCAAAAACTTGCAAACTTGGGCTGGAATGGTGGCTTATTGGTAGAATGCTTGCCTGGTATGCATGAGGCCTTGGGTTCGATTTCTCAGCACCACATAAGCTGAAAAAACCAGAAGTGGAGCTATGGCTCAAGAGTTGGAGCACTACCCTTGAGCTGAAGAGTTGAGGGACAGGGCCCAGGCCCAGAGTTCAGGCCACATGACTGGCCAAAAAATAAAAAACTAAACTAAACTAAACTAAACTTCCAAACATATCTTTTCTCATAATTGAGGAGAGGCTTCTTTTACAGGAATTCTCCTTATCTAGCTCAAGGGGATCAGAACTTCAGTAGAATTTTCCTGTTGAGATGTAATGTGCTTAACTGTACTGATGCTAATCATAGCTAGGAAAGTATGGACTGATACAAATAAGTGGGAGGTACACAGTACTTTTCAAAATTGAATAGATTACATATTTATTAGAAAGCTCGTAAGAAAAAATATTCAGTGTAGGATGAAAGATTTCAGAAAACTACAGTATAAATTACGTATAACCGGGTGGAGGTAGCTCATGCCTCTGATATTGGCTAATCTGGAGCCTGGTATATGAGGATCACCGTTCAAAGCCAGGTTGAGAAAAGTCCCCGCGGGACACTTATCACCAATTAATCACTGACAACTAAAATTGATACTGTGGCTCGAAGTTGTAGAGAGCTAACCTTGAGCAAAAGACCTCAGGAGCAGTGCCCAGGCTCTGAGTTCAAATTCTGTAATAGATAATGAATAAAAATAAAAAATACATTACAGGGCTGGGAAGTTGGCTCAGTGGTAGAGCGCTCCCCTTGCATGCTTAAGGCCTGGGTCCGATTCCTCAGCACCACATAAGCAGAAAAAACCCAAGCGTGGCACTGTGGCTCAAGTGGTAGTGTACCAGCCTTGAGCTGAAGAGCTGATGAACAGTACCCAGGCCAAGAGTTCAGGCCCCACGACCGGGCCCCCCCAAAAAAAATAAAATAAATTACATATATTTTTTTTTACCAACTCTGTAAAAGGAAAATAGGATATGACACATGGCAACATTAGACTTCAAATTACAAAGTTCCAGGGCATTTCCTCACTCTTGACAACTAGGAGTAATCCATATCAAGAAAAAAGATAAACGATTTATACCAAATTTCAAAATATGTTATACAAAGTAAATGCAATAAACATGCATTCCACAGTCTAGTAACATCATATAGTGTAAAGAATCTGATTAACTGATTCATGAAAACCAATACTATGCAGTTAAAACATCCAATATCTCAGGTGTCAACCTAGCACAATACTTTCAATCTATGATGTCTGTTTGCATATTATCCAGCCCTATCCATTCCACAATGGCAGAAATCTCTTCCTGAGAAAGTCCAGAGAGCTGTCTACTGTGAGTGCTCAATGTAGACCTGTTCCCATTCTCTTTTATTTGGGCATGTGATAGATTGAATATCTGATAACTTGGAAAAGGCACAATTTGGGACTGGCTAAATAACTTTTTCCCATTGGAACATCTAATTTCAAGGCCACTGAAAGATTAGAGATGGTGATATTCTCTTTAAAATTATGTATTCAAAGGAGACAAAGTTATTTAGGTTTTGAAAGAATTGACTAGGAAGTAAAATGCATGTGATTTTTGTTAGCTCCGTAATTTTCAAAAACATAAAATGAATTCAAGTATTTAATATATGCCCATATGTGTGCATATATCCATGTATGTATGTATATCCATGTATGTGCAGTCATGTCTTTTCTGTGTAGCAAATGGTACAAATGAAACTGTGCAATCACTACTCAAAGGCATGAATAAACAAAGAGAATGAGCATAGAACTCATATTTAGGAATCTATGGCTAGCGAACTCTCTGAAAATCTTTTACATCAGATTGCATGTGTCACTTACTGCAGTGCAGGGACAGTATGACAACAATTGGATACCAGGCAGAAGAAATGAGAAATGAGAGATACAAAGGGTACAATACTCTTTCTAATGGGTAAGTAGGATTTCCTCTGTGTGTGTGTGTGTGTGTGTGTGTGTGTGCATTACATTTTCTTGAATCATTTCTCTCTTGAGGGGTATCTGGGCTAATTCATACGCATGGTTGTGCTGAAATATTTACTATATCCTGGTTTGTACTCTCAGATAAATGCCTAGGAATAGAGTTGCTGCATCATATGTAAGTGGCTAATCAAAACAGGGGTGAAGGGGGAAAAGTACAAGAATGACCAGGAGAAAAGGGGGGAAGTGCAGAGAGTAATCCAGTAAATATCCTACAAAACTAAGAAGACTGAAGGAAGAGGTTCATAGAGGAAGGATGCGAATGTTGAAAGGGTTGGCGTTGATCAAGTTATATTGTACGCAGAAACTGCTTTGTTTAATAACTCATTTGTTACTTAAAATAATAATTAAAAAATCATATCCCTAAAATACTATGCAATTAGAAGTCAACCATGAGAATCTCCTCAGATCACCTCTAGGGTTTATAAAGTTTAGGATAAGTTTTAGAACAGCACTAATGATTCATATCAACTGAAGAAAATTTAATGATTTCCAGCTATTTAAGATAATCATTTTTGGAGATATGGCTCAAGTGGCAGCTTGTTACCTAGTGAACAATGCTATCAAATATTGAATTCAATGTTGATCTTGAACAAAAGTAAAAACAATCAATAAAAGTCAGGCATTTTCCATGGCACTGGTAGCTCATGAGTTTAATCCTATCATTAATCAGAAGGCAGAGAACTTGGGATCTCAGTTCAATGTCAGCATGGATAGGAAAATCTGTGACACTCTCATCTCCAATTCACTGCCAAAGAAATCTGGAAGTGGAGTCATGGCTCAAGTGCTAGAATGCTAGCCTACAGCAAAATGTTCATGGATAGAACCCAAGCCTTGAGTCCAAGCCTTAGAATAGTGCATATACAGACACAAAGGAACTAAGTCACTCAAGTTCTCAACCTTCCATTTCCATAATCCTAACTCTAATCCTGGTCAGAATCCTAAGAGTAACCTTGATGATAATAGTAACCCAATCCTAAAATTAATGGAAAATATATCCTAACACTTACTCATGGTCTTTGAAATGATTTATTTGCACTTTTCTCCAAATCCTACAGATTCCCTCACTTGGACTATGAAATCATTCCCTATTATGAATATTAACCTCAAATCTTCATATCATGAAAGCTATCATAGTTTCCACTGACCTTAACTTTTACTGAACTCCTCTAACTCCAAAAAGAAGTTGCAGGTTTACTTAAATTATACTCTAGTTCCTAACCCTAACTATATATCTAAACCTTACTAGAAACCTAACTATAAATTTAACCCTATTGAACCCTGAATAGTAAAATTAGGAAAACTCTGTAATTTTTGTTAAATTTCACACTTATTTTACTTGAAAATGTTAGCAGAAAATTCAGTTTAACCTTACAGCTTACCCTTACCTAAGTCTAAGTCTAACCTGAATTAGAACAGCAACCCTAACCGTAGAACTAATAGCCTTTGGATTCTAAAAGCCATAAAAATACATTAGATTTATTCATCCTAACTTTGATTCAACTCATCTCTCTAAAACTAATTTGTAGTTTTACCCATTATCTTGCCATTTTTGTAACTCTAATCTTAACTGGAATATTGAGGCTAACCCTCTCACTAACCATATCCTAATCTTAACATAATTAGCAGTTTCCTATTTCACATTCATCCTAATTCTAACATGACTTGTTATTCAAAGATAGTTTCAGTTTGACCCTAAACTTTCCATTGCCCTAATGCTAACACTAACTACAGCTGCAACTGAAACCTAACTTTCACCCTAATGATAGTCCAATTCTAATGTTTAAGAAAAATTCTCTAGTTTTAATCAGTTTGCACTCTGGAAATGAGTTTCAGATGGCCGTGATTCCCACAAATTTTCTGACTCTTCCTCAGAAGTTATCTTGTTCCCTAACATGAACCATTATAAAATAACTTGCCCTCAGATTCTGTTATCAGGAAAAATACTGTAGTATCCATTTCTTGAACTCCTGTAGCCTATAACAGTTTCAGATTTACTTACCATCTAGTTCATTACTAGGTTAACGCTCTTAACCTAAACTGGATGGACATTCCATCAACATTTTGTTATTAGAGGATTATTCAATATTAGTTGTATGTTGATTGATAATGACTGAGCTTGACAGACAGGTGAAGGAAATCATGTACACTTCAATGAGGTTCTGACTTGTGTTACAGAAAGGGTTATGAAAGCTCTCCATTAGAAATCTAGCAGCTGCGCGTCTAAAAATTCCTTGCGTGGTTAGTTTCTGATAATGTCTCAATTCAAGTACTTCTCCTTGGAGTTCCATGTTATTCAAGATGCTGTAGTACATCCTTTTACATTTTGCAGACAGCTCTTGGTGATGAAATTTGAGCTTTTCAAAACTGCTCTCCCAATTCCATCCACAAAATGCAGACAAAAAGACAAAAAAAAATTGAAAAAAATTGTTTCTGTTGATAGTGCAAATACTTTTATTTTCCATTTCAAACATAAAATATAGTAAAACGTTTCATAGCAATTACACTGAACAAGGTTGTGGACACATTCTAATGTAAATAATGTACTGTGTTCAAGTAAAATGTTTGAGGATCCAAAATTTTAATATGCCTGTAGTCCTAAAACCAATACCTTACTGATATTGAGTGATAAATACAACTTCCCATAAGTACAGAAGTTTTCCTTGTATCTTTTTAATATATATTTTTATTGTAAAGACACTGTACACAGGGGTTACAGTTACATAAGGAAGGTAATGAGTACATTTCTTATTGAGCATTGTTACCCAATCCTTTGTTTTTCCCCTACCATCCCTTCCTTTCACATCACCCAAATCCTCCCTCTAACCCCCTCTGATAGTATATACACTGATAGGATATTCTCCTGCTACTTTGGTTGTTGAGAGTGTCTACAAGAGCAGGCATTCCGTGGGGAGAAGGGAGACACCTTATGACCTTTATTACTGAGATTTCTGAATGACTTGCTATCACTTGTACTGCATTTTGCAAGTCGAATCTCATGCCTTAAAACGTAGCAGTTTTTAAGAGGTAAGAGGAGTGGTAAAAGAACTCTTAGAGACAAATACATCTTCAACATATTTGGTTCCAAGCATTCCGTCTAAGGCATATTCAACAAGTAGTGAAACTTGTGTTGACTGTAACTATGTGTCTTTCTCCATGTGCATTTATACATGCGTATATGTATGTGTGTATTTGTGAGTATAGTAACATACATGTGTACATATATAAGGGCACAAACATATATGCATATATGCATATATAAATATATATAAATATTTGCATATATATCAAGTGTTCAGTGATTTAATCTATAGTTCCTAACACATTGTCATTCTCACAAAGTGTACATGGTAAACTACTTTAAGGATCTGTGCTCTATGATGGGTATCCTTTGTACTCAATTCCCCATTATTTTGTTTTTCATCCCTGTGAACAACTTCAGTCTACTTTCCATAGGATAGCTTTGTTTCATTACATGTAGTTACTCACTGATACTCAAAGCAAAAGGTTGTTTGTAAAAGAAAAAGTACTTTTAGATCACAGGTTAAAATTATCTTATCCATCCCAATGATTCATAGGAAAATAAAATTTATAATAGTAATAAAAGTGAGAAGGAATTCCTAGATCTGTTGTTTTACCATTTAGAATGGCAAATAATATCACATCACTGTTGTAACTCTTAAATAAGTCAAGGGTAACTGATTGTCTTTATCATGTTCCCACAAACCAGTGGATCCTGAAGGATAATAATAGACCACCAGAAATTCTAAGTAGCAGACATGAAGCATGAAAGAGAAAGTGAGGAAATGAGAGAGAGTATAAGAGAGAGAGAAATATCATAATACTGAAAGTACATAAAGTACATAACATAAATAAGAGCTGCATGAGAATATTCATATGGCTATCTTTACACACTACATGTACATTTGAAAGTAATTGTTGTATAATAACCAATCAACATAAAATATAAAGATTTTCATGGAGGTCGGAGGAAGATGGTAGAGGAGAACCTGGAGGCTAAACAAATTCTCACATACAAAGCAGCTTTAGTGTTCCAGTGAACAGTACTAGCCTAGATAATCACACCAAGTGTGCCATCACACAGGGAAGATCCAGGCAAGAAGACAGATCTGAGCACTTGCCAGTAGCTGCGGTTGTGGCAGCAGCTACGGCACCCATAGCCACCATATCTACAACAGAGAGTCCAGGACAAAAGCGCCATATGCACTGGGTGAGAGGATTCTACTCAACACCAACAAGAACTGACAAGGAGCAGATAAATTCATCCTGAAGATCACAGACCAGTGATACCCAGGAAGAAAGACTCCTGTCTGAGTAAAATCCTGACATCCTCACTCCTCATGGAGCAGAGGAAGGAAGGCTGCCCCTCCCTAGCACCAGACATCATCTTTGATACTGAGAATGGCCAGGCTGAGCAACTAGCTCCAACTCAGGCCTTGGAAGAAAACAAAAGAGTCATTTAGCAGGTCACAGGAATCTGACCTGACCTTCCAGGCTCAGATCCACTCAGGAGAAAGTCACCTAGCCCAAGCAGAGAGAGTTCTGCCCCCCAGAGGAGTGACTATCTTCAGTGTATTAACAGAACCAGTGTTTGCCCCTACCTACAGCAGCCTAGACAATCAATTGAAATTCAGTAAACGTAAACCTTGAGAATGGCTCCAGGCTGGGCTCTGGGAGTGTCTCAGGAGCTAGCCCCTCAGGGAAAAGATACTGTTTGCTGAAATGCCTCAACCCTAAACAGAACTTAGCCTCATCACAGCATCTCCACACTAGAGGAAACAGCCATCTTTCTCTTTCGTGATACTCAAAGCAGATCTCCCTCCCACTGAACTAGCCTGAAGGAGGATCACAAAATCCTAGATAAAGCGGAGCATTTTATTGACTACTCAAACAAACTGATGTAAGAAATCAATCAAGCCACAGGAAAACAAAACACCAGAAGCAGACCAGCCACTCCACGAAGAGACTGGTTACAGACAAAGGGGAGACACAGGATCTTCCCATTCCACACCCCTCCCCCCCAAAAAAAATTAAAGAACTCTTTTTGGTACCATTTTTTTAAAATTTTTAATTGTTTTCTATTAATCATTTTTTTCTTCTTCTCCTAATTTTTATTTTAGGTGTGTGTGTGTGTGTGTGTGTGTGTGTGTGTGTGTGTGTGTGTGTGTGTGTGTGTGTGTATGTGTGTGTGTATGTTTTTTAAAAAAATCGCTATTGACCTTTTGTCTTTTGTCTTTCTTTTTTTTTGCATGACCTAATTGCTGTTTTGCCTCATCCCAAGATAAATACCCATCATCGTTTATTAGAACTTATCCCCTATTGTGTACATAATTAATCCAGAAATGTATTACTTAATTCACAAACTTTTAGGATTAACTTTTTTTTGTCTTTTTTTTTTCCCCAGGGCTGAGCACCGAACCCAGGGTCTTGCACGCGCTGGGCAAGTGCCCTTCCGCTGGGCTAAACCCCCAGAAACAGGCTTAACATTTTAATAGAAGTATTATATCTTTATAACATATAATTTTCAAGTAAATACTTTTAAGAATTTTTATTTTTTAGTTTTTCATGTCTCCTTTCTATCATCCCACTCCTGTCATCTTATCCTTTTCTCCTCTCAATATCACTTTTTAAAGTCACATAATTTTTAAGTGTTTCACTTTTTAAATTTAAATTTTTCTTTTTCCATTTTTGATTTTCTTCTTTTTAATTTCTCTCTTGTCATTCTGTCCAATCCCTTTCCCTCTCTGAGATTAGGACTTGGTTAAATTTACTTTAACCTCTCCACATACTTCTAATCCTGTTTTTCCCCACATTTCTTCGTAAACATAATACTTTCTGATTTGAAAAATTCGTCTTTGCTGTTCTTAGCCCATTAATGGATAGTTGTTTGATGTTGAATAGATTGTATCTGTTGAACTAGGTTGTATCTACAGCCATTTTGACTGTGCAACTACAGGACTTTGGTTGATGCTTGCCTTAAAATAGTATTTTAGCAAAAAATTGGTGTCACTTTCACATCAAGTGTGCAGAACAAGCCGGAAAACAGGAGAAAAATGGCAAGTGTGGGTATCTCAACTCTCATTCATGATAATCTAGTGACAGAACTGTTAATGAATAATCCAGAGGAGAGTTCCCGCAAAGAACTAAAAACACTACTGGTAAAAGTGGTGAATGAAAAGACTGAAAGCTTGCAAAGGACTCAGTTTGAACGTGATAGGAAGAGAGAGGAGGCAAACCAAACAACAGGAATCTCATGACTGTGAGGAAACTGCTCAAAGATTGATACAGTAATTGCGTGAACAGGTTGAGAACAAAGACAAATAAAGCAATTGCGTGAGCAGGCTGAGAACAATCAAAGAGAAAGAAAGGAATTGTGTGAGCAGGCAGAGAACAGACGAAGAGAGACACAGGAATTGCATGAGCAGGCTGAGAAAAGTCAAAGAGAACTACAGGAATTGCATGAACGTGAGGAAGCTAATCAAAGGGTAACACAGGAATTGTGACAGCAGTATGAGAATAGACAAAGATCAATAGAGGCATTCATGGAATCCATAAACAGACATCTGAATGAATTCAGAGAGACCACAAAGGGAATGCTGAATGGAGCCCGACAGCAGGAATGGGAGTCCAAGTAAACCATAACCAATCAACTAAGTGATTTGAGAACACCAAATTAAGGAAGTAAAGAAGTTCACACAAAATCTAAAACAAAGCTCCAACAAAGAATCTGAAGCCTACAAAGCTAACCAATTAAAAGGAAAAGAAATAAAAAACCAAGTAGAAAGACTTAACAGTAGGTTAGGCCATGCAGTAGATCTGATCTCAGGGATTGAAGAGAGCCTAGGTATTAAAAAGAACATACAAGTATCCAAGACAAATCGAAGAAACATGATAGATCTATTCAACATTTGGAATAGACAATCAGAAGGCCTTCTCTGAGGACAATTTGTGTAGAGGAGCACCTAGAGACAGAAGTTAATTGTCTAGGAAATTTGTTTAACAGGATCCTAGCAGAGAACTTCCCAAACATACAAAAAGATAGGCCTATTCAGATACAAGATGGTTGTAGAACCCCAAATAGACCAGACCAGAACAGCACTTCCCATTGTCACATTATAATGTACACAGGATCAATTCAGACCAAGAATAACTTCCTAAAAGATGTCAAGGAGAAAAGATCAATCACCTATAAAGGAAAACCAATTAGAATCATCTCATATTTTTCAGCAGAGATAATTAAAGCAAGAAGAGCCTGGAAGGCTGTATGCCATGCCCTAAAGACAAACAATTTTCAACCAAGAATACTGTACCCAGATAACTCTCCATCATAACCGAAGGTCAAATAAAAACCTTCCATAGCAAAGAAAAACTGAAAAATATATCTCTACCAAACCAGCCCTACAAAAAATACTTAAAGATGGCCTACACACAGAAAACCAACAAGATCACAATAATGGCTAAGAAACCACACCCAAACTGAGAATCCAAGAACCATAGGAAGAACCAAGTTTCCACAGCCCCAACGGAGGTGGATAGCATGGCAGAAGCTACCAAACACCTCTCAGTCCTAGCTCTCAACATTAATGGACTTAAAGCTCCAATTTAGCGAAATAGTCTGTCTAGTTGGATTAAAAAGCAAGATAATTCTATCTCTTGCCTTTAGGAGTCACACCTTGCCAATAAAAACAAAAACATTTTGATAATGAAAGGCTAGAATAAAATCTACCAAGCAAACGGCTGCTATAAACAGGAAGGAGTTGCAATAATAATATCAGATAAAATATGCTTCAAATTAAAATTAGTGTAAAGAGTTAAAGAAGGTGGCTACATACGACTTATGGGTTCTCTACTTCAGGAGGAGATTACAATTCTAAATATGGAATCGCCAAACAATGGAGCACCCAAATTTATCCAAGAAACACTATGTTCCTTCAGATCTCACATAGATCCAAAGACATTAATTCTTGAGGATTTTAACACACCACTATCCCCACTATATAGATCAAATCGGCAAAAAATCAACAGAGAAACCACAGATCTAAACAACTGCATAGATCAACTAGATTTAACAGATATCTACTGAATGAATATTTCATCCAGTAGCATCAGAATACACGTTTTACTCTGCAGCACATGGAACATTTTCCAAAAGAGATCACATTTTAGGTCACAAAGCAAACTTGTCCAAATTCAGAAACACTGAAGTTACACCTTGCATTCTCTCAGACCACAAGGGAATAAAATTAGAACTCAACACCAAAAGCCACCAAAAAATTCTTGTAACACATGGAGGCTGAAAAACACACTGTTGAATAAACAGGGGGTCACAGAAGAGATTACAAAGGAAATTCAAATGTCCATGATATTCAACAAAAATGAACACACAAATTACCAGCCCCTCTGGGACACTGCAAAGGCAGTACTCAGAGGCAAGTTTATAGCTCTGAGTTCCTACACCAACAAATTAGAGAGATCTGAAACCAACCATTTAATGAGACATCTGAACCACCTTGACAAAGACCAGCAAGATAAACTCCAATTCAATAGATTGAAAGAAATAATTAACATTAAATCAGAGTTAAACGAATGAGAATAAACAAAACACAGAAAGAATCAACAAAACAAAGAGTTGGTTCTTTGAAAAAATTAACAAAATTGACAGACCCTTAGAAAGTCTTATCAGAAAAAGAAGGAACACACTCAAATAAATAAACTCAGATGTGAGAATGGAAACATCAACACAGAAACAACCAAGATTCTGAACATTATAAGGGAATATTTTCAAACCTTTATGCTAATAAGTTTGAAAACTTGGCAGAAATAGACCTTTTGCTAGCAATTATCAACATGCAAATACTAAACCAACATGAGTTAAAGCATAGTAAGGGGCCTATATCAAGTGTTGAAATAGACACAGCAATAAGAGACCTCCCATCTAAGAAAATCCCTGATGGATTTACAGCGGAATTATACAAGACCTTCAAAACAGAGCTCACACCAATACTCCTCCAACTCTTCAATGAAATTGAAAGAGAAAGTTCTCTACCAAACTCATTCTATGAAGCCATCATAACCTTCATTCCAAAACCAGGCAGGGACTCATCAAAGAAAGAGAACTATAGACCCATTTCTTTGAAGAACATTGATACAAAACTTTTCAACAAAAGTTTGGCCAATCGACTTCAACAATTCATCCAAAAAATCATACACTAATATCATACAGGATGTATTTCAGGGATGCAAACCTGGTTCAATATACACAAATCAATTAATTTAATTTATCACATCAACAAGAGCAAGCATTAAAACCACATGGTTATCTCAAAAGATGCAGAAAAAGCATTGGACCAGATCCAACACCCCTTTTATGATGGAGGTTCTGGAAAAATTAGGAATCCATAGAACATTCCTCAATACAATAAAAGCTGTATATGGAAAACATACAGCCAGCATTATAATTAATGGTGAAAAACTAAAGCTATTTCCTCTTAACTCAGGAATGAGAAAAGGATGTCCACTCTCTTAACTTCTCTTCAATTTAGTATTAGAATGCATAGCTACAGAAATAAGACAATATGCCAATATAAAAGGGATCCAAATAAGGAAAGAAGAAGTAAAATTCTCCCTCTTTGCAGATAAAATGATCTTGTACTTAGAGAATCCCACGGACTCCACTCCAAAATTACTCAAGCTAAATCAAAACTGTCAAAATAGCAGGGTCTAAAATTAACCCTCAGAAATTAATGGCTTTTCTGTATGCCAACAATGAGAAAAGTGAGGCTCAAATCAAGAAAGGTTTTCCATTTGTAAGAGCCCCACAATAAATGAAATACCTAGGAATTAACTTAACCAAAGAAGTGAAGGACATTTATGATGAAAACGTTAAAAAATTGAAAAAGGAAATCAAAACAGAACTTAGAAAGTGGCAAAACCTCCCATGCTCCTCGATAGGAAGGATGAACCTTGTGAAAATGGCAATATTTCCCAAGGCTATCTACAAGTTCAATGCCATACCTATCAATATTCCAACTGCATTCTTCAAGGAAATAGAAGAGGCAATCCCAAAATTCATATGGAACAACAAAAGACCCCCAATTGAAAAAAAGCAATCCTTAACAGAAAGAACAGTGTTGGAGGAATATCAATACCAAATTTCAAACTCTACTACAAAGCCATAGTAATTAAAACAGTTTTGTACTGGCACAAGAAAAGACCTCAGGAACAATGGAATAGAATTGAAAACCCAGAAATGAACCTACAGACCCATAATCATCTAATATTCGATAAAGGATCTAAAAAGATAAAATCGAAGAAAGGCTGTTGAGTAAATGGTACTGGCAAAATTGGTTAATCACTTGTAGAAAATTAGATCCTTATATATCACCCTGTACCAGAAGCAACTCCAAATGTATCAAAGACCTCAGAGTCAAAGCAGATATTCTGAAAACATTACAGGATGGAATATGAGAAACCCTAGGTCTCCTTAACCAAGGCTGAAATTTTCTGAAAAGAAACGCAAAAGCACAACAAATGAAAGTTTGGACAAATAGGATTGCATGCAGTTGCAGAGCTTCTGCATGGCAAAGGACATAGCTAGCAGGATCAATAGAAATCCCACGGAATCAGAGAGGATCTTCACTAGCCATAAAACCGACAAGGGTTTCACATCTAAAACAGATCTGGAAATCAAAAAATTAAATCCTCCAACAGCAAATATTCAAAGAAAATACTGCCCAATAAATAAGTGGGCTAAAGACATAAAGACAAACTTCTCTGAAGAGGAAAGGAGGGTGACCAATACAGACATGCAGAAATGCTCAACCACCCTAGCCATAAAAGAAATGCAAATCAATCAACATTGAGATTTCACCTCACCCAAGTTAGAGTGGCTATAATCAAGAACTCTAATAACAACAGATGCTGGAGGGGATGTGGACAGAAGGGAACCTTACTTCATTGCTAGTGAGAGTGTAATCTTGTTCAACCACTTTGGAAAATAGTATGGAGGTTCCTACAAAGACTCCACATAGAGCTCCCCTATGACCCAGCAATCCCACTTTTGGGCATTTGCCTAAATGATCACAAACAAGACCATACTAAAGCTACCACACAGATATATTTATTGCAGCATTACCATAGCTAAGATATGGAACCAACTCAGATGTCCCTCAGTAGATGAATGGATCAAGAAAATGTTGTATATATACACAATGAAATTCTATGTCTCTATCTGAAACAATGATATTGCCCCATTTGTTAGGAAATGGAAAACTTGGAAAAAAAATTTATTAAGTGAAGTAAGCCAGGCCCAAGAAACAGAGGTCCCATGGTTTCCCTTATTAGCAATTACTAGTGTATGTCTGAGACATGCAGAAATTGTTAGATAAGTTGATGTTAGGTGAAATGAACCCCAAGATAAGAATTCAATTTTTTTTTCTGTAATTATTTCTAACATATTTATAAGATGATTTCTTTGTTACTTTGTATGTCCCTGCTGCATGGTATAACACCTGTTTTCGCTGTATTTGATGTTGGCATAATTTGTGGAGGGGAAGGGAAAAAATTTTTTAAATATGGATACATGTGGACCCATTGCAACAATGAGATATACAAGACATTATGTCGAAAAACAAATTTTACAACTTTGGATGGGGGAAAGGCAGAGGGGGAAACGTCCCGTAAGAGAGGTGAGATGGGAAGGGATAGTAAGGGGAAACAAAGGAGTATGCAACAATGCTTGATAAGAAATGTACTCATTACCTTGCCCATGTAATTGTAACCACTCTGTCTGGTATTTTCACACTTAAAAAAAAAACACGAAAAACCATAAAATATAAAGTATTTTTGATAAAAAATAAAAATGACTCAGAATAAATAATCAATGCAAAAACAATCTTTACAGAAGCAAACTCTCAGAGATATTACATGACTTTGAAAAGGATAAAGTGGCTGAATTTAATATAAATTTAGAAGTATGACCATTCAAAAATATAAAAAGATATTCTTTATTTCATTATATAATCCAAAACAGAAAGTAAATGTTGTTTAGATGATTTTTTAAAATACAGTCTCTCAGGTGCTGGGAGGGTGGTTCAGTGTAGAGTGCTTGCCTTGCATGCCTGAGGTCCTGGGTTTGATTCCTCAGCACCACATAAGCAGAAAAAGATGGAAGAGATGCTGTGACTCAAATAGTAGCAATAGCCTTGAGCTGAAGTGCTGAGAGACAGCACCTGAACCCAGAGTTCAAGCCCCACAACCAACAAAAATAAAACAAAAACAAAACAAAATACAATCTCTCACTTTTGTGTGCTCAACATTGTAACACTAGTGCTTCAGTCTAGGGCTAAGATTTTAGGTGTGGACATTTATCAACACTCCTGATTCAGATTCTAATTGATAAAATTTTTAATCAATGTTTTGTTATTAATTTTGCTCTTTGTAAATTCACATATACCTATAAAAAACAGTGTGGCCATCCCAATAACATTCTCAAAGTATTTCCTAATGATGACTTACAAAAAGTTGTATTATATTACAACAAGGAAAGTAATGCTACAAATAAGGAAAACCAATACATAAATATTAATGATTAATAAAATAAAAAACAAAACATTTACCTCTATTTCTAGTATTTGAAATGTACTACATATTCGATTTATTATTTTCTCATATTGCTGTACATTTAAAACTGCCTAAGTCTATGATGTTCAACAAGAATTTTATAGACTATGAGTAGCCTTTAAAGTTATCCACTAAGATTATTATTTATGGTTCATCTCATCATTTGTATATGGCTTATACCATCATTTATTCCTCGCTAACATATAAAGTAAGGAATCCCTTAAATTTTAACAGAAACTGTGAAGTTAATGTCTTAAATCTTCACTCTGCTTCTTTACACAAACACTTTGCAATTTCTCATTAGTAAAGTTTCTATAAACTCTGAAATGTACATACTTAGTAGTATATGACTGCTACCATGAATCTTAAATGCTTTATGGAAAAGTTTTACAGCGTGCTAAATAGTCTTAATTTTGGCATATATGAGCAAATTCCCAAAATTAAACATATTTAAAACATTAAAACTTTTAACAAACCTTAACACTTTCTATAGTGTTCATTATGGCAGGTTCCTTGTACAGAATAATTGAATTCCTCCTCCTACACATCCGTTGAACAACAAATATATGGAATTATTTTGTTTTGGACATGTCAATCTTGACTTTATTCTTAAATGTGTTCTTATGTAAGAAATACATGGTTCTAAAATTTCACAACAATTCTTTTGAATTTAATTTTTGTGGAATTGTCTAGTTTAAGAAAATCAATTACACTTTATATATAAA